>NC_092343.1:262020070-262622570 GCF_046630445.1 Rutidosis leptorrhynchoides | reverse complement strand
ATATTTAAAGTGCGTAAAATAAATAACAGAAAATAAATGATGATAAATAAAGTGCGTAAATTAAATAACAGAAATTAAATGACGATAAATAAAATTGTGAGATTCTAAATTGCGATAATTAAATTGCGATAAATAAAATATAATCAGTTAGCTAGGAACAATTAGCTAGGAACAGTTAGCGTGGATTCTTAACAAAATTTCTCATAGTTAATTTATTTGTTTCTAACAAATTTTATTTTGTCAAATGTTTTCTTCATTATGCCACTTGTTGTATTCTGATAAATCAAAATCCAAATATGAAATTGGATGAATATGGTTATTCTGTGGTGAACGGATGTATCGGTGGATATAAATAGGATAGTAAATGACTGTTGAATCAGATTTGAAAGAATGTACAGTGTAACTTATTAATGTGAAATCTAAATATTCCTCGGGTATTACCTACCCGTTAAAATATTTTCATCATTAACAGTTTGTACGAAAGAATTTTCAATTACAATCTTTATGAAAACATATATACATATATTTTCTTCAGATGTAATTATGGATTTAATGAGTCAATATGATATTAAACTCATTTGATTTTCGGTTTAAGCAAGAATAAATAATCTCTAAACTTTTAGAAACCATATATTCTTCGTAGAATATTTCTTTAATGAAGTTATGAATTAATACTTCATCGTTCATTGTTGTTGGTACTCCCTGGTATCTATGGTGCATATGACGTTGATGTTCGTGTGACATATTGTGAAATTGAGATTTGCGATGCGGTTGTTGTTGGTGGTGGTAATGGTACTGTTGGCGTTGGTGATGGTAGTACTGGTTATGCTGTTGGTGTTGCTGCTGGTGTTTGTAACCTTTGCACCATATTTTCCAAATCCACTACCCGAGCGCGAAGCTCTTTGACTTCTTCTATTACACCAGGGTGATTGTCGGTTCGAACGAGTGGATGAATAAGATTTAGAATTTTAGATAGAATATAATCGTGGTGAGATACTCTGAAAATGAGTGTGAAAATGGTGTTTCGAATAGGTTCGCCAGTAAATGCTTCATGTTCATCGCCAAGAGGTAAATTCGGCTGGTGGAAGGGATCGCCTTCTTCGCGCCTCCATTGATTGAGTCGATCACGAACTCATCATATGAATTGGGGATGGATGATTGGTTGATTCATTCTGGTGACGCTGCTTTCGGAGCTTCGGTGAACGTCCATGTCGGAATAGCCGTCGGAATAACTATCGGAATAGCTATCGGAATTCGAGGGACTCGAATTGGTTGAAGGATTAATCTCGTACGATCAGATGAAGGATTTTCGATAAGAAATAGATTATAGGATGTAGATTAGTACCCTGCAATACATAATTTACATATGCATATATAATACTAGAATCCCATAAGTTACAGAGGAATCTACGGAAGCTGTTAGGCAAAGGTAACAATAACAGATACGCTAAGATATGAATTTATCTATACACAATCTATGCAATAGAGGCAGTAAGACGTGTCTAGACTTTAAGAATGATAAGCAAATAATTTTCGACACTAAATGATAAGCAAAACTTTTGACATGCAGACACGGTCGAAGTCCAGACTCACTAATGCATCCTAACGACTATCAGTTAGACACACTTATGCAAGACCTGGTTCACTAAGACCACCGCTCTGATACCAACTGAAATGCCCCGTCCTAATCCATCTGGACGAAGTCATCAACATTTGGTCCCATTACGATGATCGACTCCAAGTAATGTCTTTAAAATGAGCAAATGCACAGCGGAAGATTTATTTCATACCTGAGAATAAACATGCTTTCAAGTGTCAACCTAAACGTTGGTGAGTTCATAGGTTTATCTTAAAACAATAAAATTCATCATTTTGATAGACCACAAGATTTAAATGCTGCATGGTACAAATGGGCCCAAATCCTACACCCACCTGTAATGTACATGCGATATATTTTAAATACAGTACACCTATCTCGTGTACGCAATCCATTTTCATAAATCGTAGTAACCGTACACATATCTCGTGCACAAAAACTAACACACATAACCTGTGTATAAAAATCATTCTCTCGATACATAACATTCACATCAATTGGTGGCAATTATCATGTCCACATACTTCAATGGTGGCAATTATCATGTCCACATAATTCAATGGTGGCAATTATCTTGTCCACATAATTCAATGGTGGCAATTATCATGTCCACATAATTCAATAATAATCCGTAGAACTTCTGTCGACATAATAATTCATTCGAGGAATGTTTTGCTTGTGTCTATCTCGTCAAACATTTATAAAAGCATTTCATGTATTCGCAATTCAAAATATATTTCAAAAGCATTTAATAAAGCAGTTATAAAAACAGCGCATGTATTCTCAGTCCCAAAAATGTAAAGAGTAAAAGGGAATCAAATGAAACTCACCTAATGTATTTTGTAGTAAAAATACATATGACGACATTTAACAAGTGTAGGGTTGATCTCGGATTCACGAACCTATATCATTTGTATACATATTAACACATATCACATTTAATCAACGAGTTTATTTATATTATATACCATATTAGGATTAATATCTTTATATATATATATATATATATATATATATATATATATATATATATATATATATGATTATAAATAAAATGTTGTTATATAACTAATACTTTATTTGGTAAAATAATATTTATAATAGAAAGTTGTAATATTTTTATAGAAATAATAATACTAATAGTAATAGTAATAATATATAATAGAAAGAATTGATAGTAAAAATATTGATAATAATATATAAAAATCTTGATAAGGATATTATAATAATAAGTTATTTTATTTGTATAATAAAAACAATAATATTGACAGTAACACCTACTACTAATAATGATTAATAATAATACTAATTATGATAATAATAATAAGAATAACAATAATGATAAAAGTGATAAAAATGATAATTTAACTAATAATGTTAATTTTATTTAAAATGAAAATTTTAATTTATAAGGATAATAATAATACTTATATTCTTAATAATAATAATAATAATAATAATATTAATAATAATAATAATAATAATAATAATAATAATAATAATAATAATAATAATAATAATAATAATAATAATAATAATAATAACAATAATAATAATACTACCTTAGAAGGATTAATAGACTTCCAAAAAGAAAAACTGCCGTTGCCCAGGTTCGAATCTATGACCTCTCGCTTAATAAATCACACCCTTAACCACAGCTCCATTGTTTCTTTTCTAATTTATTTGATGCATAATTCCTTTTAACTAGATTTCGGCCCGTTTAGAAATTGAATTTTTTGGCCCAACAGAAAATATAAGCTGGACCTCGGCTCACAGGAAAAATATGCTGGATCTCGACCCAACAGGCAATCACGGTTCATGGCCCAGTTATAAAACATTGCATGGAGTTCGGCCCAAGTAGCAACTTGATTAAGGACCCGTTCTATATGATACTTATTATTAATTGGGCGGCTAAAAAAAAATTATAGAAGTGGAAACACGCTTTCTTGGATGCTCCATATGTTCACCACAACCTCGACAGGTTTTCACTTTTTATTTATTTAATTATTTATTTATATATATTTTATTTTAAACAGCAACAGATCGATGAGTAACTTGCAGCCGTTAAGATGAAGAGGTTTATTGGGTCAGATTGTAACTAGAGACACCAGCACCCTAATTATAATTCGAACTGTGAGGTTGTTCAGTTGTTGATGATCGATCAAGAATCAAGCAAACAATAGCAGTAATCTTCGAAGTTGTTTGGGTTTTAATTGACGCAGACAACACTCTGATATGTTACAGTCGACAAGTCGTCATCATCTCATTGTTCCATTACTTCATCACCGACATCATATATCATTCTTCTTCGTTTTCATTTAGCTATCACCAATCATTATCTAATTGTTATCATCAGTCATCATCTTCACATTCAACGTCTTCTTCTGGCTTGTAATTCGAACAACCACACAACAGTAAAGAAACGTGAAGCAGGTCCAGTTGTGGGTTTCGATTGGGTTATGGTTTGCGAAGGTTTAACACGGAACCAGGAGAAAAATAGAAGCTGTAGCAAATTGTAGTTGGAAGGAAGAAACAGAAAATGAAACAGTAACTGTAGCAGTGACGAGTTATTGTTGTAGTGGTGGTCATGGTTCTATCAGCAAAGATAGAAGTAACGGATAGATTGTTGATGGCAATGAAAGTGAGTAATGGTGTTCATCAAGAACAGAAAAATAGTAGAATATGGTAGTCGTGATTAGGGTTAATGGTAAACCGAAACTTAACAGTTTAAATGGGTTTGTTCTAAAAAGGTGATAGGTTATATGTAAGTTTAATTCGAAATGGAAACAGGAAATAATAAAAATATATACCCGTTCGTATGTAGATGGTGATAGAGGTGATCATGGCGATTTGTTGGGTGACATGGTAGCCGGGTGGTGTTGATAGATCGATGAAACAAGAACAAGATGATGAACTTTTACCTTGTTTCGGTTGTACACTGTATGTGTAAAAGATGGAAATGAAAATTTTTGGACACTAATACACTTGAATCTGTATTATCGAATAATATGTAGTTGGGGTGTCAATATTAGTTAGTGGTGGATTCTATTCCAAAATAATGAGGAGATATTATGTTAAGCAACAAAACAACATATATAGTAAAAGATTCTATATCAAACAAGTTTGATATTTTATGTAAAGTTAAAGTGATACAGTACATAATAGTAATAGAATAGTAATAAGACCTGTGAATTCAATTCTCAAATCTCATCTCAATATAAAAATAATAATATAATAATAATTATAATAATATTAAAAAAATATAAACGAGTGAAATTATTAGCAGTCGTCTCCTATTTCATTCACGTACTGAAATTCGTGTTCCGTTGATAAATCAGTGGCGAATAAAAGTACTCAGATAAATTCCAAATTTGTTTAATTTAAATATATTTATTTATCTTAGTTATTATGGTATAAAAATTTGGTCATTAATTATTTACAATTATTAAATAAAAATTAAATTAATTATTAGCTCCCAACCCCAAGTAAAAATACTAAATGTTAAAACTAATCAAATAGATTCTACTAATATTTTTAACAAAGCTATAATTCATATAACTTATTTTCAGATCACCGTTTATTTTGAAATTATATAATTTCAAATTGAACCTCTCTAAATAATAATCGAAACGTCCAACGAGTCTTATAATAATTAAATAATTACATTTAATATACTATATATATTTATTTTAATAATAAACTTTATGATATCTTATATTATTTTATTTTACAAAATTAATTCCAATAACTAAATATTATAATATTTCAAATTATATTTCGAATTAATACATATATTTATATATACACACATTTATATATAACTACATATTTACAAGCAATGGTTCGTGAATCATCGGGAGTAGTCGAAGGTCAATTGAATATATGAACATCGTTTCAAAATTTTCTAGACTCGACATTACATACTTTGCTTATCGTATCGAAAAATATAAAGATTAAGTTTAAATTTGGTCGGAAATTTCTGGGTCGTCACAGTGAATTCCTTGTAGGAGCATCCTACACGATTTCTTGCGCCGTTAGCTGTATTGCTAGTTTCAGAGTTATTGTTGTTATGTAGCGCGGCCTGTACTGCGGCTATGTTTGAAGTAAGAAAGGCACGAAATTCCTCTTCGCTCATATTCAAGGTGTGTCGAGTAGTCGGTGCCATTTCCTTCAAAATAATCAAATGAAACAAGTTAATCATAGAGAATATTAAGAGTAGTCAGTAGTATCTCGTGGCATAATATGAACTCATTTATAAAAGCTTTTTCTTCATTTTAGCATTTTATAAGTTTAAATTCGGGTACTACCTACCCGTTAAGTTCGTACTTAGTAGCTAATATACAATTCAACTACTACAATTCCATATGAAAAACTGATTATAATAATATATCACATACAAATATTCTTCAAACTTACAACTTCGCAATATTACATATAACATGAAATATAGTACACTATGATACATGATAGTTTTGAAGACAAATCTAGTTAATACGCAAGTTGTTCAGCAAAGGAAATAAAGACACGTAATTCATAAGTCCAGAAACAAGTCATGCATTCTGGTTTTACTAAGACGACTTCCCATCCTTGGTCTTGTGGAAAATAACCATTATGACCATTGGCTAGGTAGCATATTGTAATGTCGTCAAAAGGACGCGGGTTTCGTAATGTCCAACAGCCCCGTAATAATCTAAAAACCTTGTTTCTCACCCCAACTACTGAATTCGTCACTTGTGGGAAAGTTTTATTTAAAAGCTGCAATCCGAGGTTCTTTTTCTCACTTTGGTAAGAAGCGAACATCACTAACCCGTAAGCATAACATGCTTCTTTATGTTGCATGTTAGAAGCTCTTTCTAATTCACGAAATCCTATGTTGGGATATGTTGAGTCAAAATAGGTTCTTAACCCTTAGCATAAAATTGCATTTGGGTTCCCCGCATTTAACGCTTTAAAGAAAACACGGCGTAACTTAAAGTCTCCCTAATGTGATATACCCCACCTATCAAAGGAAAGCCTTTTATAAACTAAGGCATTTCTGGAAAGTCTTTTAAATGTTTGACAAGTTAATTTCACCATAACTAAATGTGCTGATGAATTCTGACCGACTCTAGACAAGATTTCCTCAATCATATCCTCTGGTAGGTCTTCTAAAATATTCGGTTGTCTACCCTTAACATCCATTTTGTTTTTATACTGTAAAATAGACAAGGATTAGATTCGTAATAACAAACAATACAAGCAATTTTTACATAGAACATAAAAGTACAAGCACACTACAATACATTTATTACACAACATGCTCACACCCCTCTAATCTGAATCACTGGTTTCTTCTTCTTCGGACTTGGTTCTTTTTCCTAATTTTCTAGGGATATATGATGTTCCTCTAATATGATCCGTCTTTTTCCACATTGGTTTAGAAAAACCTGGTGGTTTAGAGGTTCCCGGGTTATTGTCACGATATTGAAAATACGGGTGTTGACGGTACATATAAAGTTCATCGGGGTCGGAATCAGATTTCTCTATTTTGATTCCTTTTCCCTTATTATTTTCTTTTGCCTCATTAAATTGGGTCGGGGTAATTTCTATAACATCATCGGAATCCTCATCAGGATCCGATTCATCGGAAAATTGGTAATTTTCCCAATATTTTGCTTCCTTAGCGGAAACACCATTGACCATTATTAACTTTGGCCCATTGGTTGAGGATTTTCTTTTATTTGACCGGTTTTCTGTGGTTCCTACTATTCCCCCCTTCGGAACCTCTTCTTCTTCCGGTTCCTCTTCTTCTTGTTCCTCTTCTTCCGGTTCCTCTTCTTTCGGTTCCGTTTCCTCTTCTTCCGGTTCTTCGGGAACTTGTGAATCTTGGCAATATATATCCGACTCTTCGTTATTATTAGGTGAGTCAATGGGATTTGTGCTAGAGGTAGACATCTATCACACAATATCAAACATGTTAAGAGATTAATATATCACATAATATTTACATGTTAATAATATATAGTTTCCAACAAAAATGTTAAGCAATCATTTTTAAAGAAAATACGGTCGAAGTCCAGACTCACTAATGCTTCCTAACAAACTCGATAAGACACACTAATGCAAATTTTCTGGTTCTCTAAGACCAACGCTCGGATACCAACAGAAATGTCCCGTTCATATTGATTATAAACGTTCCATATTAATTGATTTCGTTGCGAGGTTTTGACCTCTATATGAGACGTTTTTCAAAGACTGCATTCATTTTTAAAACAACCATAACCTTTATTTTATCAATAAAGGTTTTAAAAGAATTACGTAGATTATCAAATAATGATAATCTAAAATATACTGTTTACACATGACCATTACATAATGGTTTACAATAGAAATATATTACATCGACATATGTTTCTTGAATGCAGTTTTTACACAATATCATACAAACATGGACTCCAAATCTTGTCCTTATTTTAGTATGCAACAGCGGAAGCTCTTAGTATTCACCTGAGAATAAACATGCTTTAAACGTCAACAAAAATGTTGGTGAGTTATAGATTTAACCTATATATATCAAATTGTAACAATAGACCACAAGATTTCATATTTCAATACACATCCCATACATAGAGATAAAAATCATTCATATGGTGAACACCTGGTAACCGACATTAACAAGATGCATATATAAGAATATCCCCATCATTCCGGGACACCCTTCGGATATGATATAAATTTCGAAGTACTAAAGCATCCGGTACTTTGGATGAGGTTTGTTAGGCCCAATAGATCTATCTTTAGGATTCACGTCAATTAGGGTGTCTGTTCCCTAATTCTTAGATTACCAGACTTAATAAAAAGGGGCATATTCGATTTCGATAATTCAACCATAGAATGTAGTTTCATGTACTTGTGTCTATTTTGTAAATCATTTATAAAACCTGCATGTATTCTCATCCCAAAAATATTAGATTTTAAAAGTGGGACTATAACTCACTTTCACAGATATTTCCTTCCTCGGAAATAAGACTTGGCCACGGATCGATTCACGAACCTATACAAATATGTACATATATATATATATATATATATATATATATATATATATATATATATATATATATATATATATATATATATATATATATATATATATATGTATAGGATCGATTCACGAACCTATACAAATATGTACATATATATATATATATATATATATATATATATATATATATATATATATATATATATATATATATATATATATATATATATATATATATATATATCAAAGTATGATCAAAATATAATTACAACCATTTTTATTATGTTTTAAAGATTTGAGTGTATTAAGTCAGCTGTCCTCGTTAATAACCTACAACTAGTTGTCCACAGTTAGATGTACAGAAATAAATCAATATATATATATTATCTTCAATCAATCCACAACCCAGTGTATACACGTCTCAGGCTAGATCACAACTCAAAGTATATATATTTTTGGAATCAACCTCAACCCTGTATAGCTAACTCCAACATTACTGCATATAGAGTGTCTATGGTTGTTCCAAATAATATATATACATGGGTCGATATGATATGTTAAAATATTTGCATTCGTGTCTATGGTATCCCAAGATTACATAATATATTAGAATACATGTATAATAAAATATAAGTTAGCTAGGATATGATTTGTATAGATTTGTTAAACATTTCCCGTAGCTAAAAATATCAAAAATATCCAATCTTGTTTTACCCATAACTTCTTCATTTTATATCCGTTTTAAGTGAATCAAATTGCTATGGTTTCATATTGAACTCTAATTTAAGAATCCAAACAGAAAAAGTATAGGTTTATAGTCGGAAATTTAAGTTACATGTCAATTACTAAAGAGGTAGTCATTTCTGTCGAAAGAACGACATCTTGATGACCATTTTGAAAAACATACTTTCACTTTGAGTTTAACCAAGATTTTTGGATATAGTTTCATGTTCATATGAAAAATCATTTTCCCAAAAGAACAACTTTTAAATCAAAGTTTATCGTAGTTTTTAATTATCCAAATCAAAACAGCCCCCAGTTTCACTACGACGGCGTATATCCGATTTTATGGTGTTCATCGTGTTTTCAGGTTTTAAATCATTAAGTTAGCATATCATATAGATATATAACATGTGTTTAGTTGATTTTAAAAGTCAAGTTAGAAGGATTAACTTTTATTTGCGAACAAGTTTAGAATTAACTAAACTATGTTCTAGTGATTACAAGTTTAAAGCTTCAAATAAGATAGCATTATATGTATGAATCGAATGATGTTATGAACATCATTACTACCTCAAGTTTTCTGGATAAAACTACTGGAAATGAAAAAAATGGATCTAGCTTCAAAGGATCCTTGGATGGCTTGAAAGTTCTTGAAGCAGAATCATGACACAAAAACAGTTCAAGTAAGATTTTCACTCGAAATAAGATTGTTATAGTTGTAGAAATTGAATCAAAGTTTGAATACGAATATTACCTTGAATTAGAAAGATAACCTACTGTAAATAACAAAGGTTCCTTGATCTTAGATGATTACTTGGAATGGATTAGAAAGCTTGGAAGTAGACTTGCAAACTTGGAAGTATTCTTGATTTTTATGAAACTATACTTATGGAATTTATGAAGAACACTTAGAACTTGAAGATGGAACTTGAGAGAGATCAATTAGATGAAGAAAATTGAAGAATGAAAGTATTTGTTGGTGTTTTTGGTCGTTGGTATATGGATTAGATATAAAGGATATGTAATTTTGTTTTCATGTAAATAAGTCATGAATGATTACTAATATTTTTGTAATTTTATGAGATATTTCATGCTAGTTGCCAAATGATGGCTCCCACATATGTTAGGTGACTCACATGGGCTGCTAAGAGCTGATCATTGGAGTGTATATACTGTAGTGACCCGAACTTTTCAATGTTTATATATATTAATTGAGATTGATATTTACATGATTAAATTTTTCCAACATGTTAAGCAATCAAACTTGTTAAGACTTGATTAATTGAAATATGTTTCATATAGACAATTGACCACCCAAGTTGACCGGTGATTCACGAACGTTAAAACTTGTAAAAACTATATGATAACATATATATGGATATATATATATATATATATAGTTAACATGATACTATGATAATTAAACATATCATTAAGTATATTAACAATGAACTACATATGTAAAAACAAGACTACTAACTTAATGATTTTTAAACGAGACATATATGTAACGATTATCGTTGTAAAGACATTTAATGTATATATATTATATTAAGAGATATTCATACATGATAATATCATGATAATATAATAATTTAAAATCTCATTTGATATTATAAACATTGGGTTAACAACATTTAACAAGATCGTTAACCTAAATGTTTCAAAACAACACTTACATGTAATGACTAACGATGACTTAACGACTCAGTTAAAATGTATATACATGTAGTGTTTTAATATGTATTTATACACTTTTGAAAGACTTCAATACACTTATCAAAATACTTCTACTTAACAAAAATGCTTACAATTACATCCTCGTTCAGTTTCATCAACAATTCTACTCGTATGCACCCGTATTTGTACTCGTACAATACACAGCTTTTAGATGTATGTACTATTGGTATATATGAAATGTCCCGTTCTTATTGATTAAAAACGTTCCATATTAATTGATTTCGTTGCGAGGTTTTGACCTCTATATGAGACGTTTTTCAAAGACTGCATTCATTTTTAAAACAAACCATAACCTTTATTTCATAAATAAAGGTTTAAAAAGCTTTACGTAGATTATCAAATAATGATAATCTAAAATATCCTGTTTACACACGACCATTACATAATGGTTTACAATACAAATATGTTACATCGAAATCAGTTTCTTGAATGCAGTTTTTACACAATATCATACAAACATGGACTCCAAATCTTGTCCTTATTTTAGTATGCAACAGCGGAAGCTCTTAATATTCACCTGAGAATAAACATGCTTTAAACGTCAACAAAAATGTTGGTGAGTTATAGGTTTAACCTATATATATCAAATCGTAACAATAGACCACAAGATTTCATATTTCAATACACATCCCATACATAGAGATAAAAATCATTCATATGGTGAACACCTGGTAACCGACAATAACAAGATGCATATATAAGAATATCCCCATCATTCCGGGACACCCTTCGGATATGATATAAATTTTGAAGTACTAAAGCATCCGGTACTTTGGATGGGGTTTGTTAGGCCCAATAGATCTATCTTTAGGATTCGCGTCAATTAGGGTGTCTGTTCCCTAATTCTTAGATTACCAGACTTAATAAAAAGGGGCATATTCGATTTTGATAATTCAACCATAGAATGTAGTTTCACGTACTTGTGTCTATTTTGTAAATCATTTATAAAACCTGCATGTATTCTCATCCCAAAAATATTAGATTTTAAAAGTGGGACTATAACTCACTTTCACAGATTTTTACTTCGTCGGGAAGTAAGACTTGGCCACTGTTGATTCACGAACCTATAACAATATATACATATATATTAAAGTATGTTCAAAATATATTTACAACACTTTTAATATATTTTGATGTTTTAAGTTTATTAAGTCAGCTGTCCTCGTTAGTAACCTATAACTAGTTGTCCACAGTTAGATGTACAGAAATAAATCGATAAATATTATCTTGAATCAATCCACGACCCAGTGTATACGTATCTCAGTATTGATCACAACTCAAACTATATATATTTTGGAATCAACCTCAACCCTGTATAGCTAACTCCAACATTCACATATAGAGTGTCTATGGTTGTTCCGAAATATATATAGATGTGTCGACATGATAGGTCGAAACATTGTATACGTGTCTATGGTATCTCAAGATTACATAATATACAATACAAGTTGATTAAGTTATGGTTGGAATAGATTTGTTACCAATTTTCACGAAGCTAAAATGAGAAAAATTATCCAATCTTGTTTTACCCATAACTTCTTCATTTTAAATCCGTTTTGAGTGAATCAAATTGCTATGATTTCATATTGAACTCTATTTTATGAATCTAAACAGAAAAAGTATAGGTTTATAGTCGGAAAAATAAGTTACAAGTCGTTTTTGTAAAGGTAGTCATTTCAGTCGAAAGAACGACGTCTAGATGACCATTTTAGAAAACATACTTCCACTTTGAGTTTAACCATAATTTTTGGATATAGTTTCATGTTCATAATAAAAATCAGTTTCTCAGAATAACAACTTTTAAATCAAAGTTTATCATAGTTTTTAATTAACTAACCCAAAACAGCCCGCGATGTTACTACAACGGCGTAAATCCGGTTTTACGGTGTTTTTCGTGTTTCCAGGTTTTAAATCATTAAGTTAGCATATCATATAGATATAGAACATGTGTTTAGTTGATTTTAAAAGTCAAGTTAGAAGGATTAACTTTTGTTTGCGAACAAGTTTAGAATTAACTAAACTATGTTCTAGTGATTACAAGTTTAAACCTTCGAATAAGATAGCTTTATATGTATGAATCGAATGATGTTATGAACATCATTACTACCTTAATTTCCTTGGATAAACCTACTGGAAAATAGAAAAATGGATCTAGCTTCAATGGATCCTTGGATGGCTCGAAGTTCTTGAAGCAGAATCATGACACAAAAACAAGTTCAAGTAAGATCATCACTTGAAATAAAATTGTTATAGTTATAGAAATTGAACCAAAGTTTGAATATGATTATTACCTTGTATTAGAATGATAACCTACTGTAAGAAACAAAGATTTATTGAGGTTGGATGATCACCTTACAAGATTGGAAGTGAGCTAGCAAACTTGAAAGTATTCTTGATTTTATGAAACTAGAACTTTTGGAATTTATGAAGAACACTTAGAACTTGAAGATAGAACTTGAGAGAGATCAATTAGATGAAGAAAATTGAAGAATGAAAGTGTTTGTAGGTGTTTTTGGTCGTTGGTGTATGGATTAGATATAAAGGATATGTAATTTTGTTTTCATGTAAATAAGTCATGAATGATTACTCATATTTTTGTAATTTTATGAGATATTTCATGCTAGTTGCCAAATGATGGTTCCCACATGTGTTAGGTGACTCACATGGGCTGCTAAGAGCTGATCATTGGAGTGTATATACCAATAGTACATACATCTAAAAGCTGTGTATTGTACGAGTACGAATACGGGTGCATACGAGTAGAATTGTTGATGAAACTGAACGAGGATGTAATTGTAAGCATTTTTGTTAAGTAGAAGTATTTTGATAAGTGTATTGAAGTCTTTCAAAAGTGTATAAATACATATTAAAACACTACATGTATATACATTTTAACTGAGTCGTTAAGTCATCGTTAGTCGTTACATGTAAGTGTTGTTTTGAAACCTTTAGGTTAACGATCTTGTTAAATGTTGTTAACCCAATGTTTATAATATCAAATGAGATTTTAAATTATTATATTATCATGATATTATCATGTATGAATATCTCTTAATATGATATATATACATTAAATGTCTTTACAACGATAATCGTTACATATATGTCTCGTTTAAAAATCATTAAGTTAGTAGTCTTGTTTTTACATATGTAGTTCATTGTTAATATACTTTATGATATGTTTTCTTATCATAGTATCATGTTAACTATATATATATATCCATATATATGTCATCATATAGTTTTTACAAGTTTTAACGTTCGTGAATCACCGATCAACTTGGGTGGTCAATTGTCTATATGAAACATATTTCAATTAATCAAGTCTTAAAAAGTTTGATTGCTTAACATGTTGGAAACATTTAATCATGTAAATATCAATCTCAATTAATATATATAAACATGGAAAAGTTCAGGTCACTACAGTACCTACCCGTTAAATAAATTTCGTCCCGAAATTTTAAGCTGTTGAAGGTGTTGACGAATCTTCTGGAAATAGATGCGGGTATTTCTTCTTCATCTGATCTTCATGCTCCCAGGTGAACTCGGGTCCTCTACGAGCATTCCATCGAACCTTAACAATTGGTATCTTGTTTTGCTTAAGTCTTTTAACCTCACGATCCATTATTTCGACGGGTTCTTCGATGAATTGAAGTTTTTCGTTGATTTGGATTTCATCTAACGGAATAGTGAGATCTTCTTTAGCAAAACATTTCTTTAAATTCGAGACGTGGAAAGTGTTATGTACAGCCGCGAGTTGTTGAGGTAACTCTAGTCGGTAAGCTACTGGTCCGACACGATCAATAATCTTGAATGGTCCAATATACCTTGGATTTAATTTCCCTCGTTTACCAAATCGAACAACGCCTTTCCAAGGTGCAACTTTAAGCATGACCATCTCTCCAATTTCAAATTCTATATCTTTTCTTTTAATGTCAGCGTAGCTCTTTTGTCGACTTTGGGCGGTTTTCAACCGTTGTTGAATTTGGATGATCTTCTCGGTAGTTTCTTGTATAATCTCCGGACCCGTAATCTGTCTATCCCCCACTTCACTCCAACAAATCGGAGATCTGCACTTTCTACCATAAAGTGCTTCAAACGGCGCCATCTCAATGCTTGAATGGTAGCTGTTGTTGTAGGAAAATTCTGCTAACGGTAGATGTCGATCCCAACTGTTTCCGAAATCAATAACACATGCTCGTAGCATGTCTTCAAGTGTTTGTATCGACCTTTCGCTCTGCCCATCAGTTTGTGGATGATAGGCAGTACTCATGTCTAGACGAGTTCCTAATGCTTGCTGTAATGTCTGCCAGAATCTTGAAATAAATCTGCCATCCCTATCAGAGATAATAGAGATTGGTATTCCATGTCTGGAGACGACTTCCTTCAAATACAGTCGTGCTAACTTCTCCATCTTGTCATCTTCTCTTATTGGTAGGAAGTGTGCTGATTTGGTGAGACGATCAACTATTACCCAAATAGTATCAAAACCACTTGCAGTCCTTGGCAATTTAGTGATGAAATCCATGGTAATGTTTTCCCATTTCCATTCCGAGATTTCGGGTTGTTGAAGTAGACCTGATGGTTTCTGATGCTCAGCTTTGACCTTAGAACACGTCAAACATTCTCCTACGTATTTAGCAACATCGGCTTTCATACCCGGCCACCAAAAATGTTTCTTGAGATCCTTGTACATCTTCCCCGTTCCAGGATGTATTGAGTATCTGGTTTTATGAGCTTCTCTAAGTACCATGTCTCTCATATCTCCAAATTTTGGTACCCAAATCCTTTCAGCCCTATACCGGGTTCCGTCTTCCCGAATATTAAGATGCTTCTCCGATCCTTTGGGTATTTCATCCTTTAAATTTCCCTCTTTTAAAACTCCTTGTTGCGCCTCCTTTATTTGAGTAGTAATGTTATTATGAATCATTATATTCATAGATTTTACTCTAATGGGTTCTCTGTCCTTCCTGCTCAAGGCATCGGCTACCACATTTGCCTTCCCCGGGTGGTAACGAATCTCAAAGTCGTAATCATTCAATAATTCAATCCACCTACGCTGCCTCATATTCAGTTGTTTCTGATTAAATATGTGTTGAAGACTTTTGTGGTCGGTATATATAATACTTTTGACCCCATATAAGTAGTGCCTTCAAGTCTTTAATGCAAAAACAACCGCGCCTAATTCCAAATCATGCGTCGTATAATTTTGTTCGTGAATCTTCAATTGTCTAGACGCATAAGCAATCACCTTCGTTCGTTGCATTAATACACAACCGAGACCTTTCTTTGATGCATCACAATAAATCACAAAATCATCATTCCCTTCAGGCAATGACAATATAGGTGCCGTAGTTAGCTTTTTCTTCAATAACTGAAACGCTTTCTCTTGTTCATCATTCCATTCAAATTTCTTCCCTTTATGCGTTAATGCAGTCAAGGGTTTTGCTATTCTGGAAAAGTCTTGGATGAACCTTCTGTAGTAACCAGCTAGTCCTAAAAACTGGCGTATGCGTTTCGGAGTTTTCGGGGTTTCCCACTTTTCAACAGTTTCTATCTTTGCCGGATCCACCTTAATACCTTCTTTGTTCACTATGTGACCGAGGAATTGAACTTCTTCCAACCAAAATGCACACTTTGAAAACTTAGCGTACAATTCTTCCTTCCTCAATACTTCTAACACCTTTCTCAAATGTTCACCGTGTTCTTGGTCATTCTTTGAGTAAATAAGTATGTCATCAATGAAAACAATGACAAACTTGTCAAGGTATGGTCCACACACTCGGTTCATAAGGTCCATGAACACAGCTGGTGCATTAGTTAAACCAAACGGCATGACCATAAACTCGTAATGACCGTAACGTGTTCTGAAAGCAGTCTTTGGAATATCATCTTCTTTCACCCGCATTTGATGATACCCGGAACGTAAGTCAATCTTTGAATAAACAGACGAGCCTTGTAGTTGATCAAATAAGTCGTCGATTCTCGGTAGTGGGTAGCGGTTCTTGATGGTAAGTTTGTTCAACTCTCGGTAGTCGATACACAACCTGAATGTACCATCTTTCTTCTTGACAAACAAAACAGGAGCTCCCCACGGTGATGTGCTTGGTCGAATGAAACCACGCTCTAAAAGTTCTTGTAATTGGCTTTGCAGTTCTTTCATCTCGCTGGGTGCGAGTCTGTAAGGAGCACGAGCTATTGGTGCAGCTCCTGGTACAAGATCTATTTGAAATTCAACGGATCGATGTGGGGGTAATCCCGGTAATTCTTTCAGAAATACATCGGGAAATTCTTTTGCAATGGGAACATCATTGATGCTCTTTTCTTCAGTTTGTACTTTCTCGACGTGTGCTAGAACAGCATAGCAACCTTTTCTTATTAGTTTTTGTGCCTTCAAATTACTAATAAGATGTAGCTTCGTGTTGCCCTTTTCTCCGTACACCATTAAGGGTTTTCCTTTTTCTCGTATAATGCGAATTGCATTTTTGTAACAAACGATCTCCGCTTTCACTTCTTTCAACCAGTCCATACCGATTATCACATCAAAACTCCCTAACTCTACTGGTATCAAATCAATCTTAAATGTTTCGCTAACCAGTTTAATTTCTCGATTCCGACATATATTATCTGCTGAAATTAATTTACCATTTGCTAATTCGAGTAAAAATTTACTATCCAAAGGCGTCAATGGACAACTTAATTTATCACAAAAATCTCTACTCATATAGCTTCTATCCGCACCCGAATCAAATAAAACGTAAGCAGATTTATTGTCAATAAGAAACGTACCCGTAACAAGCTCCGGGTCTTCCTGTGCCTCTATCGCATTAATATTGAAAACTCTTCCACGGCCTTGTCCATTCGTGTTCTCCTGGTTCGGGCAATTTCTAATAATGTGGCCTGGTTTTCCACATTTATAACAAACTACATTGGCATAACTTGCTCCGACACTACTTGCTCCGCCATTACTCGTTCCGACACCATTTGTTCCTTTCGTTCTATTAGCCCCTGGTCCGTAGACCTCATACTTCGCCACGCTATGACCATTTCTTTTACACTTGTTGCAAAATTTGGTGCAGAACCCCGAGTGATTCTTTTCACACCTTTGGCATAGCTGCTTCTGATTGTTGTTGTTGTTGCGGTTATTATTGTTGTTGGGATGATTGTTGTAGTAGCTGTTGTTGTTGTTGTTGTTGTTGTTGGGCCGTTTGTTGTAGTTGCGATTGATGTTGCGATTGTTGGGATAATTGTTGCGATTATTGTTGTAATTACTGTTGTTGTTGTATTGGTGATTCTTATCACCGTTTTCCTCCCACTTTCTTTTGACTTGCTTCACATTGGCCTCTTCAGCAGTCTGTTCTTTAATTCTTTCTTCAATCTGGTTCACTAGTTTGTGAGCCATTCTACATGCCTGTTGTATGGAGGCGGGCTCGTGTGAACTTATATCTTCTTGGATTCTTTCCGGTAATCCTTTCACAAACGCGTCGATCTTCTCTTCCTCATCTTCGAATGCTCCCGGACACAATAGGCACAATTCTGTGAATCGTCTTTCGTACGTGGTAATATCAAATCCTTGGGTTCGTAACCCTCTAAATTCTGTCTTGAGCTTATTGACCTCGGTTCTGGGACGGTACTTCTCGTTCATCAAGTGCTTGAATGCTGACCACGGTAGTGCGTACGCATCATCTTGTCCCACTTGCTCTAGATAGGTATTCCACCATGTTAACGCAGAACCTGTGAAGGTATGCGTAGCGTACTTCACTTTGTCCTCTTCAGTACACTTACTTATGGCAAACACCGATTCAACCTTCTCGGTCCACCGTTTCAATCCGATCGGTCCTTCGGTTCCATCAAATTCCAAAGGTTTGCAGGCAGTGAATTCTTTGTAGGTGCATCCTACACGATTTCTTGTACTGCTAGATCCAAGGTTATTGTTGGTATGTAGCGCAGCCTGTACTACGGCTATGTTTGAAGCTAGAAAAGTACGGAATTCCTCTTCATTCATATTCACGGTGTGTCGAGTAGTCGGTGCCATTTCCTTCAAAATAGTTAAATGGAACAAGTTAATCATACAGAATATTAAGAGTAGTTAATAGTATTTCGTAGCATAATATGAACTCATTTATAAAAGCTTTTTCTTCATATTAGCGTTTTATAAGTTTAAATTCGGGTAGTACCTACCCGTTAAGTTCATACTTAGTAGCTAATATACAATTCAACTACTACAATTCTATATGAAAAACTGATTGTAATAATATTTCGCGTTCAAACTTTTATACAATATTTTACAAACTTACAATACCGCTTATTTTACATAAAGCATGAAATATAGCACACAATAACTTTGATACAAGATAGTTGTGAAGACAATTCTAGCTAGTACACAAGTCGTTCGACAAAGGCAATAAAGACACGTAATTCATACGTCCAGAAACAAGTCATGCATTCTGGTTTTACTAGGACTACTTCCCATCCTTGGTCTTGTGCAACATAACCGTTATGGCCGTTGATAAGACAGCGTGTTGTAACGTCATCAAAGGGACTAGGGTTACGTAATGTCCAACAGTCCCGTAATAATCTAAAAACCTCATTTCTTACCCCAATTACCGACTCCGTCACTTGTGGAAACGTTTTGTTTAATAGTTGTAGCCCGATGTTCTTGTTCTCACTTTGGTGAGAAGCGAACATTACTAATCCGTAAGCATAACATGCTTCTTTATGTTGCATGTTAGCCGCTTTTTCTAAATCACGAAGTCCAATATTCGGATATATTGAGTCAAAATAATTTCTTAACCCGTTGCGTAAAATAGCATTTGGGTTCCCCGCAATATATGCATCAAAGTAAACACATCGTAACTTATGGGTTTCCCAATGTGATATCCCCCATCTTTCAAACTAAAGTCTCTTATAAACCAAGACATTCTTGGAACGTTCTTCGAATGTCTTACAAACTGATCTCGCCTTAAATAGTTGTGCCGAAGAATTCTGGCCGATTCTAGACAAGATTTCATCAATCATGTCTCCGGGTAGGTCTCTTAAAATATTGGGTTGTCTATCCATTTTGTGTTTTTAAACTGTAAAATAGACAAGAGTTAGATTCATAAAAAAATACTTATTAATACAAGCAATTTTTACATATATCATAAAGCATAAGAACACTATATTACATATATTACACCACACGAATACAACTATCTTATTCCGACTCGCTCGTTTCTTCTTCTTCAGTTTTGGTTCGTTTTGCCAAGTTTCTAGGGATATATGATGTTCCCCTAATACGAGCCGTCGTTGTCCACATTGGTTTAGAAAAACCTGGTGGTTTAGAGGTTCCCGGGTCATTGTTACAACTTAAGGACTTCGGGGGTTGACGATACATATAAAGTTCATCGGGGTTGGAATTAGATTTCTCTATTTTTATGCCCTTTCCCTTATTATTTTCTTTTGCCTTTTTAAATTCAGTTGGGGTAATTTCTATAACATCATCGGAATTCTCGTCGGAATCCGATTCATCGGAGAATTGGTAATCCTCCCAATATTTTGCTTCCTTGGCGGAAACACCATTGACCATAATTAACTTTGGTCGGTTGGTTGAGGATTTTCTTTTACTTAACCATTTTATTATTTCCCCCACCGGTTCTATTTCTTCATCCGGTTCCGATTCTTCTTCCGGTTCCGATTCTTCTTCCAGTTCCGACTCTTCTTCCGGTTCCTCTTCGGGAACTTGTGAATCAGTCCACAAATCATTCCAATTTACATTTGACTCTTCATTATTATTAGGTGAGTCAATGGGACTTGTTCTAGAGGTAGACATCTATCACATAATATCAAACACGTTAAGAGATTAATATATCACATAATATTCATATGTTAAAAATATATAGTTTCCAACAAAAATGTTAAGCAATCATTTTTAAAGAAAACATGGTCGAAGTCCAGACTCACTAATGCATCCTAACAAACTCGATAAGACACACTAATGCAAATTTTCTGGTTCTCTAAGACCAACGCTCGGATACCAACTGAAATGACCCGTTCTTATTGATTAAAAACGTTCCATATTAATTGATTTCGTTGCGAGGTTTTGACCTCTATATGAGACGTTTTTCAAAGACTGCATTCATTTTTAAAACAAACCATAACCTTTATTTCATAAATAAAGGTTTAAAAAGCTTTACGTAGATTATCAAATAATGATAATCTAAAATATCCTGTTTACACACGACCATTACATAATGGTTTACAATACAAATATGTTACATCGAAATCAGTTTCTTGAATGCAGTTTTTACACAATATCATACAAACATGGACTCCAAATCTTGTCCTTATTTTAGTATGCAACAGCGGAAGCTCTTAATATTCACCTGAGAATAAACATGCTTTAAACGTCAACAAAAATGTTGGTGAGTTATAGGTTTAACCTATATATATCAAATCGTAACAATAGACCACAAGATTTCATATTTCAATACACATCCCATACATAGAGATAAAAATCATTCATATGGTGAACACCTGGTAACCGACAATAACAAGATGCATATATAAGAATATCCCCATCATTCCGGGACACCCTTCGGATATGATATAAATTTCGAAGTACTAAAGCATCCGGTACTTTGGATGGGGTTTGTTAGGCCCAATAGATCTATCTTTAGGATTCGCGTCAATTAGGGTGTCTGTTCCCTAATTCTTAGATTACCAGACTTAATAAAAAGGGGCATATTCGATTTTGATAATTCAACCATAGAATGTAGTTTCACGTACTTGTGTCTATTTTGTAAATCATTTATAAAACCTGCATGTATTCTCATCCCAAAAATATTAGATTTTAAAAGTGGGACTATAACTCACTTTCACAGATTTTTACTTCGTCGGGAAGTAAGACTTGGCCACTGTTGATTCACGAACCTATAACAATATATACATATACATATATATTAAAGTATGTTCAAAATATATTTACAACACTTTTAATATATTTTGATGTTTTAAGTTTATTAAGTCAGCTGTCCTCGTTAGTAACCTATAACTAGTTGTCCACAGTTAGATGTACAGAAATAAATCGATAAATATTATCTTGAATCAATCCACGACCCAGTGTATACGTATCTCAGTATTGATCACAACTCAAACTATATATATTTTGGAATCAACCTCAACCCTGTATAGCTAACTCCAACATTCACATATAGAGTGTCTATGGTTGTTCCAAAATATATATAGATGTGTCGACATGATAGGTCGAAACATTGTATACGTGTCTATGGTATCTCAAGATTACATAATATACAATACAAGTTGATTAAGTTATGGTTGGAATAGATTTGTTACCAATTTTCACGTAGCTAAAATGAGAAAAATTATCCAATCTTGTTTTACCCATAACTTCTTCATTTTAAATCCGTTTTGAGTGAATCAAATTGCTATGATTTCATATTGAACTCTATTTTATGAATCTAAACAGAAAAAGTATAGGTTTATAGTCGGAAAAATAAGTTACAAGTCGTTTTTGTAAAGGTAGTCATTTCAGTCGAAAGAACGACGTCTAGATGACCATTTTAGAAAACATACTTCCACTTTGAGTTTAACCATAATTTTTGGATATAGTTTCATGTTCATAATAAAAATCATTTTCTCAGAATAACAACTTTTAAATCAAAGTTTATCATAGTTTTTAATTAACTAACCCAAAACAGCCCGCGGTGTTACTACGACGGCGTAAATCCGGTTTTACGGTGTTTTTCGTGTTTCCAGGTTTTAAATCATTAAGTTAGCATATCATATAGATATAGAACATGTGTTTAGTTGATTTTAAAAGTCAAGTTAGAAGGATTAACTTTTGTTTGCGAACAAGTTTAGAATTAACTAAACTATGTTCTAGTGATTACAAGTTTAAACCTTCGAATAAGATAGCTTTATATGTATGAATCGAATGATGTTATGAACATCATTACTACCTTAATTTCCTTGGATAAACATACTGGAAAAGAGAAAAATGGATCTAGCTTCAATGGATCCTTGGATGGCTCGAAGTTCTTGAAGCAGAATCATGACACGAAAACAAGTTCAAGTAAGATCATCACTTGAAATAAGATTGTTATAGTTATAGAAATTTAACCAAAGTTTGAATATGATTATTACCTTGTATTAGAATGATAACCTACTGTAAGAAACAAAGATTTCTTGAGGTTGGATGATCACCTTACAAGATTGGAAGTGAGCTAGCAAACTTGAAAGTATTCTTGATTTTATGAAACTAGAACTTTTGGAATTTATGAAGAACACTTAGAACTTGAAGATAGAACTTGAGAGAGATCAATTAGATGAAGAAAATTGAAGAATGAAAGTGTTTGTAGGTGTTTTTGGTCGTTGGTGTATGGATTAGATATAAAGGATATGTAATTTTGTTTTCATGTAAATAAGTCATGAATGATTACTCATATTTTTGTAATTTTATGAGATATTTCATGCTAGTTGCCAAATGATGGTTCCCACATGTGTTAGGTGACTCACATGGGCTGCTAAGAGCTGATCATTGGAGTGTATATACCAATAGTACATACATCTAAAAGCTGTGTATTGTACGAGTACGAATACGGGTGCATACGAGTAGAATTGTTGATGAAACTGAACGAGGATGTAATTGTAAGCATTTTTGTTAAGTAGAAGTATTTTGATAAGTGTATTGAAGTCTTTCAAAAGTGTATAAATACATATTAAAACACTACATGTATATACATTTTAACTGAGTCGTTAAGTCATCGTTAGTCGTTACATGTAAGTGTTGTTTTGAAACCTTTAGGTTAACGATCTTGTTAAATGTTGTTAACCCAATGTTTATAATATCAAATGAGATTTTAAATTATTATATTATCATGATATTATCATGTATGAATATCTCTTAATATGATATATATACATTAAATGTCTTTACAACGATAATCGTTACATATATGTCTCGTTTAAAAATCATTAAGTTAGTAGTCTTGTTTTTACATATGTAGTTCATTGTTAATATACTTTATGATATGTTTTCTTATCATCGTATCATGTTAACTATATATATATATCCATATATATGTCATCATATAGTTTTTACAAGTTTTAACGTTCGTGAATCACCGATCAACTTGGGTGGTCAATTGTCTATATGAAACATATTTCAATTAATCAAGTCTTAAAAAGTTTGATTGCTTAACATGTTGGAAACATTTAATCATGTAAATATCAATCTCAATTAATATATATAAACATGGAAAAGTTCGGGTCACTACAATATACACTCCAATGATCAGCTCTTAGCAGCCCATGTGAGTCACCTAACACATGTGGGAACCATCATTTGGCAACTAGCATGAAATATCTCATAAAATTACAAAAATATGAGTAATCATTTATGACTTATTTACATGAAAACAAAATTACATATCCTTTATATCTAATCCATACACCAACGACCAAAAACACCTACAAACACTTTCATTCTTCAATTTTCTTCATCTAATTGATCTCTCTCAAGTTCTATCTTCAAGTTCTTAGTGTTCTTCATATATTCTACAAATTCTAGTTACATAAAATCAAGAATACTTTCAAGTTTGCTAGCTCACTTCCAATCTTGTAAGGTGATCATCCAACCTCAAGAAATCTTTGTTTCTTACAGTAGGTTATCATTCTAATACAAGGTAATAATCATATTCAAACTTTGGTTCAATTTCTATAACTATAACAATCTTATTTCAAATGATGATCTTACTTGAACTTGTTTTCGTGTCATGATTCTGCTTCAAGAACTTCGAGCCATCCAAGTATCCATTGAAGCTAGATCCATTTTTCTCTTTTCCAGTAGGTTTATCCAAGGAACTTAAGGTAGTAATGATGTTCATAACATCATTCGATTTATACATATAAAGCTATCTTATTCGAAGGTTTAAACTTGTAATCACTAGAACATAGTTTAGTTAATTCTAAACTTGTTCGCAAACAAAAGTTAATCCTTCTAACTTGACTTTTAAAATCAACTAAACACATGTTCTATATCTATATGATATGCTAACTTAATGATTTAAAACCTGGAAACACGAAAAACACCGTAAAACTGGATTTACGCCGTCGTAGTAACACCGCGGGCTGTTTTGGGTTAGTTAATTAAAAACTATGATAAACTTTGATTTAAAAGTTGTTATTCTGAGAAAATGATTTTTATTATGAACATGAAACTATATCCAAAAATTATGGTTAAACTCAAAGTGGAAGTATGTTTTCTAAAATGGTCATCTAGACGTCGTTCTTTCGACTGAAATGACTACCTTTACAAAAACGACTTGTAACTTATTTTTCCGACTATAAACCTATACTTTTTCTATTTAGAATCATAAAATAGAGTTCAATATGAAACCATAGCAATTTGATTCACTCAAAACGGATTTAAAATGAAGAAGTTATGGGTAAAACAAGATTGGATAATTTTTCTCATTTTAGCTACGTGAAAATTGGTAACAAATCTATTCCAACCATAACTTAATCAACTTGTATTGTATATTATGTAATCTTGAGATACCATAGACACGTATACAATGTTTCGACCTATCATGTTGACACATCTATATATATTTCGAAACAACCATAGACACTCTATATGTGAATGTTGGAGTTAGCTATACAGGGTTGAGGTTGATTCCAAAATATATATAGTTTGAGTTGTGATCAATACTGAGATACGTATACACTGGGTCGTGGATTGATTCAAGATAATATTTATCGATTTATTTCTGTACATCTAACTGTGGACAACTAGTTGTAGGTTACTAACGAGGACAACTGACTTAATAAACTTAAAACATCAAAATATATTAAAAGTGTTGTAAATATATTTTGAACATACTTTGATATATATGTATATATTGTTATAGGTTCGTGAATCAACCAGTGGCCAAGTCTTACTTCCCGACGAAGTAAAAATCTGTGAAAGTGAGTTATAGTCCCACTTTTAAAATCTAATATTTTTGGGATGAGAATACATGCAGGTTTTATAAATGATTTACAAAATAGACACAAGTACGTGAAACTACATTCTATGGTTGAATTATCGAAATCGAATATGCCCCTTTTATTAAGTCTGGTAATCTAAGAATTAGGGAACAGACACCCTAATTGACGCGAATTCTAAAGATAGATCTATTGGGCCTAACAAACCCCATCCAAAGAATCGGATGCTTTAGTACTTCGAAATTTATATCATATCCGAAGGGTGTCCCGGAATGATGGGGATATTCTTATATATGCATCTTATTAATGTCGGTTACCAGGTGTTCACCATATGAATGATTTTTATCTCTATGTATGGGATGTGTATTGAAATATGAAATCTTGTGGTCTATTGTTACAATTTGATATATATAGGTTAAACCTATAACTCACCAACATTTTTGTTGACGTTTAAAGCATGTTTATTCTCAGGTGAATACTAAGAGCTTCCTCTGTTGCATACTAAAATAAGGACAAGATTTGGAGTCCATGTTTGTATCATACTGTGTAAAAACTGCATTCAAGAAACTGATTTCGATGTAACATATTTGTATTGTAAACCATTATGTAATGGTCGTGTGTAAACAGGATATTTTAGATTATCATTATTTGATAATCTACGTAAAGCTTTTTAAACCTTTATTTATGAAATAAAGGTTATGGTTTGTTTTAAAAATGAATGCAGTCTTTGAAAAACGTCTCATATAGAGGTCAAAACCTCGCAACGAAATCAATTAGTATGGAACGTTTTTAATCAATAAGAACGGGACATTTCAGTTGGTATCCGAGCGTTGGTCTTAGAGAACCAGAATTTTGCATTAGTGTGTCTTATCGAGTTTGTTAGGATGCATTAGTGAGTCTGGACTTTGACCGTATTTACTTGAAAAATGATTGCTTAACAAATTTTGTTGGAAACTATATATTTTTAACATGTGAATATTATGTGATATATTAATCTCTTAACGTGTTTGATATTATGTGATAGATGTCTACCTCTAGAACAAGTCCCATTGACTCACCTAATAATAATGAAGAGTCAAATGTAAATTGGAATGATTTGTGGACTGATTCACAAGTTCCCGAAGAGGAACCGGAAGAAGAGTCGGAACCGGAAGAAGAATCGGAACCGGAAGAAGAATCGGAACCGGATGAAGAAATAGAACCGGTGGGAGAAATAATAAAACGGTTAAGTAAAAGAAAATCCTCAACCAACCGACCAAGGTTAATTATGGTCAATGGTGTTTCCGCCAAGGAAGCAAAATATTGGGAGGATTACCAATTCTCCGATGAATCGGATTCCGACGAGAATTCCGATGATGTTATAGAAATTACCCCAACTGAATTTAAAAAGGCAAAAGAAAATAATAAGGGAAAGGGCATAAAAATAGAGAAATCTAACTCCAACCCCGATGAACTTTATATGTATCGTCAACCCCCGAAGTCCTTAAGTTGTAACAATGACCCGGGAACCTCTAAACCACCAGGTTTTTCTAAACCAATGTGAAAAATTACGGCTCGTATTAGGGGAACATCATATATCCCTAGAAACTTGACAAAACGAACCAAAATCGAAGAAGAAGAAACAAGCGAGTCGGAATAAGATAGTTGTATTCGTGTGGTGTAATATATGTAATATAGTGTGCTTATGCTTTATGATATATGTAAAAATTGCTTGTATTAATAAGTATTTTTTTTTATGAATCTAACTCTTGTCTATTTTACAGTATAAAAACACAAAATGGATAGACAACCCAATATTTTAAGAGACCTACCCGGAGACATGATTGATGAAATCTTGTCTAGAGTCGGTCAGAATTCTTCGGCACAACTATTTAAGGCGGGATCAGTTTGTAAGACATTCGAAGAACGTTCCAAGAATGCCTTGGTTTATAAAAGGCTTTCGTTCGAAAGATGGGGGATATCACATTGGGAAATCCATAAGTTACGATGTGTTTACTTTGACGCATATATTGCGGGGAACCCAAATGCTATTTTACGCAATGGGTTAAGAAATTATTTTGACTCAATATATCCGAATATTGGACTTCGTGATTTAGAAAAAGCGGCTAACATGCAACATAAAGAAGCATGTTATGCTTACGGATTAGTAATGTTCGCTTCTCACCAAAGTGAGAACAAGAACATCGGGCTACAACTATTAAACAAAACGTTCCCACAAGTGACGAAGTCGGTAATTGGGGTAAGAAATGAGGTTTTTAGATTGTTACGGGACTGTTGGACATTACGTAACCCTCGTCCCTTTGACGACGTTACAACACGCTGTCTTATCAACGGCCATAACGGTTATGTTCCACAAGACCAAGGATGGGAAGTAATCCTAGTAAAACCAGAATGCATGACTTGTTTCTGGACGTATGAATTACGTGTCTTTATTGCCTTTGCTGAACGACTTGTGTACTAGCTAGAATTATCTTCACAACCATCTTGTATCAAATTTATTGTGTGCTATATTTCATGCTATATGTAAAATAAGCGGTATTGTAAGTTTGTAAAATATTGTGTAAAAGTTTGAACGCGAAATATTATTATAATCAGTTTTTCATATAGAATTGTAGTAGTTGAATTGTATATTAGCTACTAAGTATGAACTTAACGGGTAGGTACTACCCGAATTTAAACTTATAAAACGCTAATATGAAGAAAAAGCTTTTATAAATGAGTTCATATTATGCTACGAAATACTATTAACTACTCTTAATATTCTGTATGATTAACTTGTTCCATTTGACTATTTTGAAGGAAATGGCACCGACTACTCGACACACCGTGAATATGAATGAAGAGGAATTCCGCACTTTTCTAGCTTTAAACATAGCCGCGGTACAGGCTGCGCTACATACCAACAATAACCTTGGATCTAGCAGTACAGGAAATCGTGTAGGATGCACCTACAAAGAATTCACTGCCTGCAAACCTTTGGAATTTGATGGAACCGAAGGACCGATCGGATTGAACTGGTGGACCGAGAAGGTCGAATCGGTGTTTGCCATAAGTAAGTGTACTGAAGAGGACAAAGTGAAGTACGCTACGCATACCTTCACGGGTTCTGCGTTAACATGGTGGAATACCTATCTAGAGCAAGTGGGACAAGACGATGCGTACGCACTACCGTGGTTAGCATTCAAGCACTTGATGAACGAGAAGTACCATCCCAGAACCGAGGTCAATAAGCTCAAGACAGAACTTAGAGGGTTACGAACCCAAGGATTTGATATTACCACGTACGAAAGACGATTCACAGAATTGTGCCTATTGTGTCCGGGAGCATTCGAAGATGAGGAAGAGAAGATCGACGCGTTTGTGAAAGGATTACCGGAAAGAATCCAAGAAGATATAAGTTCACACGAGCCCGCCTCCATACAACAGGCATGTAGAATGGCTCACAAACTAGTGAACCAGATTAAAGAACAGACTGCTGAAGAGACCAATGTGAAGCAAGTCAAAAGAAAGTAGGAGGAAAACGGTGATAAGAATCACCAATACAACAACAACAGCAATTACAACAATAATCGCAACAATTATCCCAGCAATCGCAACATCAATCGCAACTACAACAAACGGCCCAACAACAACAACAACAACAACAACAACAACAACAACAACAACAGCAGCATCAACTACAACAATCATCCCAACAACAATAATAACCGCAACAACAACAACAATCAGAAGCAGCTATGCCAAAGGTGTGAAAAGTATCACTCGGGGTTCTGCACCAAATTTTGCAACAAGTGTAAAAGAAATGGTCATAGCACGGCGAAGTGTGAGGTCTACGGACCAGGGGTTAATAGAACGAAAGGAACAAATGGTGTCGGAACGAGTAATGGCGGAGCAAGTAGTGTCGGAGCAAGTTATGCCAATGTAATTTGTTATAAATGTGGAAAACCGGGCCACATCATTAGAAATTGCCCGAACCAGGAGAACACGAATGGACAAGGCCGCGGAAGAGTTTTCAATATTAATGCGGCAGAGGCACAGGAAGACCCGGAGCTTGTTACGGGTACGTTTCTTATTGATAATAAATCTGCTTACGTTTTATTTGATTCGGGTGCGGATAGAAGCTATATGAGTAGAGATTTTTGTGCTAAATTAAGTTGTCCATTGACGCCTTTGGATAGTAAATTTTTACTCGAATTAGCAAATGGTAAATTAATTTCAGCAGATAATATATGTCGGAATCGAGAAATTAAACTGGTTAGCGAAACATTTAAGATTGATTTGATACCAGTAGAGTTAGGGAGTTTTGATGTGATAATCGGTATGGACTTGTTGAAAGAAGTGAAAGCAGAGATCATTTGTTACAAAAATGCAATTCGCATTATACGAGAAAAAGGAAAACCCATAATGGTGTACGGAGAAAAGGGCAACACGAAGCTACATCTTATTAGTAATTTGAAGGCACAAAAACTAATAAGAAAAGGTTGCTATGCTGTTCTAGCACATGTCGAGAAAGTACAAACTGAAGAAAAGAGCATCAATGATGTTCCCATTGCAAAAGAATTTCCCGATGTATTTCCGAAAGAATTACCGGGATTACCCCCACATCGATCCGTTGAATTTCAAATAGATCTTGTACCAGGAGCTGCACCAATAGCTCGTGCTTCTTACAGACTCGTACCCAGCGAGATGAAAGAACTGCAAAGCCAATTACAAGAACTTTTAGAGCGTGGTTTCATTCGACCAAGCACATCACCGTGGGGAGCTCCTTTTTGTTTGTCAAGAAGAAAGATGGTACATTCAGGTTGTGTATCGACTACCGAGAGTTGAACAAACTTACCATCAAGAACCGCTACCCACTACCGAGAATCGACGACTTATTTGATCAACTACAAGGCTCGTCTGTTTATTCAAAGATTGACTTACGTTCCGGGTATCATCAAATGCGGGTGAAAGAAGGTGATATTCCAAAGACTGCTTTCAGAACACGTTACGGTCATTACGAGTTTATGGTCATGCCGTTTGGTTTAACTAATACACCAGCTGTGTTCATGGACCTTATGAACCGAGTGTGTGGACCATACCTTGACAAGTTTGTCATTGTTTTCATTGATGACATACTTATTTACTCAAAGAATGACCAAGAACACGGTGAACATTTGAGAAAGGTGTTAGAAGTATTGAGGAAGGAAGAATTGTACGCTAAGTTTTCAAAGTGTGCATTTTGGTTGGAAGAAGTTCAATTCCTCGGTCACATAGTGAACAAAGAAGGTATTAAGGTGGATCCGGCAAAGATAGAAACTGTTGAAAAGTGGGAAACCCCGAAAACTCCGAAACACATACGCCAATTTTTAGGACTAGCTGGTTACTACAGAAGGTTCATCCAAGACTTTTCCAGAATAGCAAAACCCTTGACTGCATTAACGCATAAAGGGAAGAAATTTAAATGGAATGATGAACAAGAGAAAGCGTTTCAGTTATTGAAGAAAAAGCTAACTACGGCACCTATATTGTCATTGCCTGAAGGGAATGATGATTTTGTGATTTATTGTGACGCATCAAAGCAAGGTCTCGGTTGTGTATTAATGCAATGAACGAAGGTGATTGCTTATGCGTCTAGATAATTGAAGATTCACGAACAAAATTATACGACGCATGATTTGGAATTAGGCGCGGTTGTTTTTGCATTAAAGACTTGGAGGCACTACTTATATGGGGTCAAAAGTATTATATATACCGACCACAAAAGTCTTCAACACATATTTAATCAGAAACAACTGAATATGTGGCAGCGTAGGTGGATTGAATTATTGAATGATTACGACTTTGAGATTCGTTACCACCCGGGGAAGGCAAATGTGGTAGCCGATGCCTTAAGCAGGAAGGACAGAGAACCCATTCGAGTAAAATCTATGAATATAATGATTCATAATAACCTTACTACTCAAATAAAGGAGGCGCAACAAGGAGTTTTAAAAGAGGGAAATCTAAAGGATGAAATACCCAAAGGATCGGAGAAGCATCTTAATATTCGGGAAGACGGAACCCGGTATAGGGCTGAAAGGATTTGGGTACCAAAATTTGGAGATATGAGAGAAATGGTACTTAGAGAAGCTCATAAAACCAGATACTCAATACATCCTGGAACGGGGAAGATGTACAAGGATCTCAAGAAACATTTTTGGTGGCCGGGAATGAAAGCCAATGTTGCTAAATACGTAGGAGAATGTTTGACGTGTTCTAAGGTCAAAGCTGAGCATCAGAAACTATCAGGTCTACTTCAACAACCCGAAATCCCAGAATGGAAATGGGAAAACATTACCATGGATTTCATCACTAAATTGCCAAGGACTGCAAGTGGTTTTGATACTATTTGGGTAATAGTTAATCGTCTCACCAAATCAGTACACTTCCTGTCAATAAGAGAAGATGACAAGATGGAGAAGTTAGCACGACTGTATTTGAAGGAAGTCGTCTCCAGACATGGAATACCAATCTCTATTATCTCTGATAGGGATGGCAGATTTATTTCAAGATTCTGGCAGTCATTACAACAAGCATTAGGAACTCGTCTAGACATGAGTACTGCCTATCATCCACAAACTGATGAGCAGAGCGAAAGGACGATACAAATGCTTGAAGACATGCTACGAGCATGTGTTATTGATTTCGGAAACAGTTGGGATCGACATCTACCGTTAGCAGAATTTTCCTACAACAACATCTACCATTCAAGCATTGAGATGGCGCCGTTTGAAGCACTTTATGGTAGAAAGTGCAGGTCTCCGATTTGTTGGAGTGAAGTGGGGGATAGACAGATTACGGGTCCGGAGATTATACAAGAAACTACCGAGAAGATCATCCAAATTCAACAACGGTTGAAAACCGCCCAAAGTCGATAAAAGAGCTACGCTGACATTAAAAGAAAAGATATAGAATTTGAAATTGGAGAGATGGTCATGCTTAAAGTTGCACCTTGGAAAGGCGTTGTTCGATTTGGTAAACGAGGGAAATTAAATCCAAGGTATATTGGACCATTCAAGATTATTGATCGTGTCTGACCAGTAGCTTACCGACTTGAGTTACCTCAACAACTCGCGGCTGTACATAACACTTTCCACGTCTCGAATTTGAAGAAATGTTTTGCTAAAGAAGATCTCACTATTCCGTTAGATGAAATCCAAATCAACGAAAAACTCCAATTCATCGAAGAACCCGTCGAAATAATGGATCGTGAGGTTAAAAGACTTAAGCAAAACAAGATACCAATTGTTAAGGTTCTATGGAATGCTCGTAGAGGTCCCGAGTTCACCTGGGAGCGTGAAGATCAGATGAAGAAGAAATACCCGCATCTATTTCCAGAAGATTCGTCAACACCTTCAACACCTTAAAATTTCGGGACGAAATTTATTTAACGGGTAGGTACTGTAGTGACCCGAACTTTTCAATGTTTATATATATTAATTGAGATTGATATTAACATGATTAAATGTTTCCAACATGTTAAGCAATCAAACTTGTTAAGACTTGATTAATTGAAATATGTTTCATATAGACAATTGACCACCCAAGTTGACCGGTGATTCACGAACGTTAAAACTTGTAAAAACTATATGATAACATATATATGGATATATATATATATATATATATATATATATATACATAGTTAACATGATACTATGATAATTAAACATATCATTAAGTATATTAACAATGAACTACATATGTAAAAACAAGACTACTAACTTAATGATTTTTAAACGAGACATATATGTAACGATTATCGTTGTAAAGACATTTAATGTATATATATTATATTAAGAGATATTCATACATGATTATATCATGATAATATAATAATTTAAAATCTCATTTGATATTATAAACATTGGGTTAACAACATTTAACAAGATCGTTAACCTAAACGTTTCAAAACAACACTTACATGTAATGACTAACGATGACTTAACGACTCAGTTAAAATGTATATACATGTAGTGTTTTAATATGTATTTATACACTTTTGAAAGACTTCAATACACTTATCAAAATACTTCTACTTAACTAAAATGCTTACAATTACATCCTCGTTCAGTTTCATCAACAATTCTACTCGTATGCACCCGTATTTGTACTCGTACAATACACATCTTTTAGATGTATGTACTATTGGTATATACACTCCAATGATCAGCTCTTAGCAGCCCATGTGAGTCACCTAACACATGTGGGAACCATCATTTGGCAACTAGCATGAAATATCTCATAAAATTACAAAAATATGAGTAATCATTCATGACTTATTTACATGAAAACAAAATTACATATCCTTTATATCTAATCCATACACCAACGACCAAAAACACCTACAAACACTTTCATTCTTCAATTTTCTTCATCTAATTGATCTCTCTCAAGTTCTATCTTCAAGTTCTAAGTGTTCTTCATATATTCTACAAATTCTAGTTACATAAAATCAAGAATACTTTCAAGTTTGCTAGCTCACTTCCAATCTTGTAAGGTGATCATCCAACCTCAAGAAATCTTTGTTTCTTACAGTAGGTTATCATTCTAATACAAGGTAATAATCATATTCAAACTTTGGTTAAATTTCTATAACTATAACAATCTTATTTCAAGTGATGATCGTACTTGAACTTGTTTTCGTGTCATGATTCTGCTTCAAGAACTTCGAGCCATCCAAGGATCCATTGAAGCTAGATCCATTTTTCTCTTTTCCAGTAGGTTTATCCAAGGAAATTAAGGTAGTAATGATGTTCATAACATCATTCGATTCATACATATAAAGCTATCTTATTCGAAGGTTTAAACTTGTAATCACTAGAACATAGTTTAGTTAATTCTAAACTTGTTCGCAAACAAAAGTTAATCCTTCTAACTTGACTTTTAAAATCAACTAAACACATGTTCTATATCTATATGATATGCTAACTTAATGATTTAAAACCTGGAAACACGAAAAACACCGTAAAACCGGATTTACGCCGTCGTAGTAACACCGCGGGCTGTTTTGGGTTAGTTAATTAAAAACTATGATAAACTTTGATTTAAAAGTTGTTATTCTGAGAAAATGATTTTTATTATGAACATGAAACTATATCCAAAAATTATGGTTAAACTCAAAGTGGAAGTATGTTTTCTAAAATGGTCATCTAGACGTCGTTCTTTCGACTGAAATGACTACCTTTACAAAAATGACTTGTAACTTATTTTTCCGGCTATAAACCTATACTTTTTCTGTTTAGATTCATAAAATAGAGTTCAATATGAAACCATAGCAATTTGATTCACTCAAAACGGATTTAAAATGAAGAAGTTATGGGTAAAACAAGATTGGATAATTTTTCTCATTTTAGCTACGTGAAAATTGGTAACAAATCTATTCCAACCATAACTTAATCAACTTGTATTGTATATTATGTAATCTTGAGATACCATAGACACGTATACAATGTTTCGACCTATCATGTTGACACATCTATATATATTTCGAAACAACCATAGACACTCTATATGTGAATGTTGGAGTTAGCTATACAGGGTTGAGGTTGATTCCAAAATATATATAGTTTGAGTTGTGATCAATACTGAGATACGTATACACTGGGTCGTGGATTGATTCAAGATAATATTTATCGATTTATTTCTGTACATCTAACTGTGGACAACTAGTTGTAGGTTACTAACGAGGACAGCTGACTTAATAAACTTAAAACATCAAAATATATTAAAAGTGTTGTAAATATATTTTGAACATACTTTGATATATATGTATATATTGTTATAGGTTCGTGAATCAACCAGTGGCCAAGTCTTACTTCCCTACGAAGTAAAAATCTGTGAAAGTGAGTTATAGTACCACTTTTAAAATCTAATATTTTTGGGATGAGAATACATGCAGGTTTTATAAATGATTTACAAAATAGACACAAGTACGTGAAACTACATTCTATGGTTGAATTATCGAAATCGAATATGCCCCTTTTTATTAAGTCTGGTAATCTAAGAATTAGGGAACAGACACCCTAATTGACGCGAATCCTAAAGATAGATCTATGGGGCCTAACAAACCCCATCCAAAGTACCGGATGCTTTAGTACTTCGAAATTTATATCATATCCGAAGGGTGTCCCGGAATGATGGGGATATTCTTATATATGCATCTTGTTAATGTCGGTTACCAGGTGTTCACCATATGAATGATTTTTATCTCTATGTATGGGATGTGTATTGAAATATGAAATCTTGTGGTCTATTGTTACAATTTGATATATATAGGTTAAACCTATAACTCACCAACATTTTTGTTGACGTTTAAAGCATGTTTATTCTCAGGTGAATACTAAGAGCTTCCGCTGTTGCATACTAAAATAAGGACAAGATTTGGAGTCCATGTTTGTATGATACTGTGTAAAAACTGCATTCAAGAAACTGATTTCGATGTAACATATTTGTATTGTAAACCATTATGTAATGGTCGTGTGTAAACAGGATATTTTAGATTATCATTATTTGATAATCTACGTAAAGCTTTTTAAACCTTTATTTATGAAATAAAGGTTATGGTTTGTTTTAAAAATGAATGCAGTCTTTGAAAAACATCTCATATAGAGGTCAAAACCTTGCAACGAAATCAATTAATATGTAACGTTTTTAATCAATAAGAACGGGACATTTCAGTTGGTATCCGAGCGTTGGTCTTAGAGAACCAGAATTTTGCATTAGTGTGTCTTATCGAGTTTGTTAGGATGCATTAGTGAGTCTGGACTTTGACCGTATTTACTTGAAAAATGATTGCTTAACAAATTTTGTTGAAACTATATATTTTTAACATGTGAATATTATGTGATATATTAATCTCTTAACGTGTTTGATATTATGTGATAGATGTCTACCTCTAGAACAAGTCCCATTGACTCACCTAATAATAATGAAGAGTCAAATGTAAATTGGAATGATTCGTGGACTGATTCACAAGTTCCCGAAGAGGAACCGGAAGAAGAGTCGGAACCGGAAGAAGAATCGGAACCGGAAGAAGAATCGGAACCGGATGAAGAAATAGAACCGGTGGGAGAAATAATAAAACGGTTAAGTAAAAGAAAATCCTCAACCAACCGACCAAGGTTAATTATGGTCAATGGTGTTTCCGCCAAGGAAGCAAAATATTGGGAGGATTACCAATTCTCCGATGAATCGGATTCCGACGAGAATTCCGATGATGTTATAGAAATTACCCCAACTGAATTTAAAAAGGCAAAAGAAAATAATAAGGGAAAGGGCATAAAAATAGAGAAATCTAATTCCAACCCCGATGAACTTTATATGTATCGTCAACCCCCGAAGTCCTTAAGTTGTAACAATGACCCGGGAACCTCTAAACCACCAGGTTTTTCTAAACCAATGTGGAAAATTACGGCTCGTATTAGGGGAACATCATATATCCCTAGAAACTTAACAAAATGAACCAAAATCGAAGAAGAAGAAACAAGCGAGTCGGAATAAGATAGTTGTATTCGTGTGGTGTAATATATGTAATATAGTGTGCTTATGCTTTATGATATATGTAAAAATTGCTTGTATTAATAAGTATTTTTTTTATGAATCTAACTCTTGTCTATTTTACAGTATAAAAAAACAAAATGGATAGACAACCCAATATTTTAAGAGACCTACCCGGAGACATGATTGATGAAATCTTGTCTAGAGTCGGTCAGAATTCTTCGGCACAACTATTTAAGGCGAGATCAGTTTGTAAGAAATTCGAAGAACGTTCCAAGAATGCCTTGGTTTATAAAAGGCTTTCGTTCGAAAGATGGGGGATATCACATTGGGAAATCCATAAGTTACGATGTGTTTACTTTGACGCATATATTGCGGGGAACCCAAATGCTATTTTACGCAATGGGTTAAGAAATTATTTTGACTCAATATATCCGAATATTGGACTTCGTGATTTAGAAAAAGCGGCTAACATGCAACATAAAGAAGCATGTTATGCTTACGGATTAGTAATGTTCGCTTCTCACCAAAGTGAGAACAAGAACATCGGGCTACAACTATTAAACAAAACGTTCCCACAAGTGACGAAGTCGGTAATTGGGGTAAGAAATGAGGTTTTTAGATTGTTACGGGACTGTTGGACATTACGTAACCCTCGTCCCTTTGACGACGTTACAACACGCTGTCTTATCAACGGCCATAACAGTTATGTTCCACAAGACCAAGGATGGGAAGTAATCCTAGTAAAACCAGAATGCATGACTTGTTTCTGGACGTATGAATTACGTGTCTTTATTGCCTTTGCTGAATGACTTGTGTACTAGCTAGAATTATCTTCACAACCATCTTGTATCAAATTTATTGTGTGCTATATTTCATGCTATATGTAAAATAAGCGGTATTGTAAGTTTGTAAAATATTGTGTAAAAGTTTGAACGCGAAATATTATTATAATCAGTTTTTCATATAGAATTGTAGTAGTTGAATTGTATATTAGCTACTAAGTATGAACTTAACGGGTAGGTACTACCCGAATTTAAACTTATAAAACGCTAATATGAAGAAAAAGCTTTTATAAATGAGTTCATATTATGCTACGAAATACTATTAACTACTATTAATATTCTGTATGATTAACTTGTTCCATTTGACTATTTTGAAGGAAATGGCACCGACTACTCGACACACCGTGAATATGAATGAAGAGGAATTCCGTACTTTTCTAGCTTCAAACATAGCCGCAGTACAGGCTGCGCTACATACCAACAATAACCTTGGATCTAGCAGTACAGGAAATCGTGTAGGATGCACCTACAAAGAATTCACTGCCTGCAAACCTTTGGAATTTGATGGAACCGAAGGACCGATCGGATTGAAACGGTGGACCGAGAAGGTCGAATCGGTATTTGCCATAAGTAAGTGTACTGAAGAGGACAAAGTGAAGTACGCTACGCATACCTTCACAGGTTCTGCGTTAACATGGTGGAATACCTATCTAGAGCAAGTGGGACAAGACGATGCGTACGTACTACCGTGGTCAGCATTCAAGCACTTGATGAACGAGAAGTACCGTCCCAGAACCGAGGTCAATAAGCTCAAGACAGAACTTAGAGGGTTACGAACCCAAGGATTTGATATTACCACGTACGAAAGACGATTCACAGAATTGTGCCTATTGTGTCCGGGAGCATTCGAAGATGAGGAAGAGAAGATCGACGCGTTTGTGAAAGGATTACCGGAAAGAATCCAAGAAGATATAAGTTCACACGAGCCCGCCTCCATACAACAGGCATGTAGAATGCCTCACAAACTAGTGAACCAGATTGAAGAAAGAATTAAAGAACAGACTGCTGAAGAGACCAATGTGAAGCAAGTCAAAAGAAAGTGGGAGGAAAACGGTGATAAGAATCACCAATACAACAACAGCAATTACAACAATAATCACAAAAATTATCCCAGCAATCGCAACATCAATCGCAACTACAACAAACGGCCCAACAACAACAACAACAACAACAACAACAACAACAACAACAGCAGCAGCAACTACAACAATCATCCCAACAACAATAATAACCGCAACAACAACAACAATTAGAAGCAGCTATGCCAAAGGTGTGAAAAGTATCACTCGGGGTTCTGCACCAAATTTTGCAACAAGTGTAAAAGAAATGGTCATAGCGCGGCGAAGTGTGAGGTCTACGGACCAGGGGTTAATAGAACGAAAGGAACAAATGGTGTCGGAACGAGTAATGGCGGAGCAAGTAGTGTCGGAGCAAGTTATGCCAATGTAATTTGTTATAAATGTGGAAAATCGGGCCACATCATTAGAAATTTCCCGAACCAGGAGAACACGAATGGACAAGGCCGCGAAAGAGTTTTCAATATTAATGCGGCAGAGGCACAGGAAGACCCGGAGCTTGTTACGGGTACGTTTCTTATTGACAATAAATCTGCTTACGTTTTATTTGATTCGGGTGCGGATAGAAGCTATATGAGTAGAGATTTTTGTGCTAAATTAAGTTGTCCATTGACGCCTTTGGATAGTAAATTTTTACTCGAATTAGCAAATGGTAAATTAATTTCAGCAGATAATATATGTCTGAATCGAGAAATTAAACTGGTTAGCGAAACATTTAAGATTGATTTGATACCAGTAGAGTTAGGGAGTTTTGATGTGATAATCGGTATGGACTGGTTGAAAGAAGTGAAATCAGAGATCGTTTGTTACAAAAATGCAATTCGCATTATACGAGAAAAAGGAAAACCCTTAATGGTGTACGGAGAAAAGGGCAACACGAAGCTACATCTTATTAGTAATTTGAAGGCACAAAAACTAATAAGAAAAGGTTGCTATGCTGTTCTAGCACATGTCGAGAAAGTACAAACTGAAGAAAAGAGCATCAATGATGTTCCCATTGCAAAAGAATTTCCTGATGTATTTCCGAAAGAATTACCGGGATTACCCCCACATCGATCCGTTGAATTTCAAATAGATCGTGTACCAGGAGCTGCACCAATAGCTCGTGCTCCTTACAGACTCGCACCCAGTGAGATGAAAGAACTGCAAAGCCAATTACAAGAACTTTTAGAGCGTAGTTTCATTCGACCAAGCACATCACCGTGGGGAGCTCCTGTTTTGTTTGTTAAGAAGAAAGATGGTACATTCAGGTTGTGTATCGACTACCGAGAGTTGAACAAACTTACCATCAAGAACCGCTACCCACTACCGAGAATCGAAGACTTATTTGATCAACTACAAGGCTCGTCTGTTTATTCAAAGATTGACTTACGTTCCGGGTATCATCAAATGCGGGTGAAAGAAGATGATATTCCAAAGACTGCTTTCAGAACACGTTACGATCATTACGAGTTTATGGTCATGCCGTTTGGTTTAACTAATACACCAGCTGTGTTCATGGACCTTATGAACCGAGTGTGTGGACCATACCTTGACAAGTTTGTCATTGTTTTCATTGATGACATACTTATTTACTCAAAGAATGACCAAGAACACGGTGAACATTTGAGAAAGGTGTTAGAAGTATTGAGGAAGGAAGAATTGTACGCTAAGTTTTCAAAGTGTGCATTTTGGTTGGAAGAAGTTCAATTCCTCGGTCACATAGTGAACAAAGAAGGTATTAAGATGGATCCGGCAAAGATAGAAACTGTTGAAAAGTGGGAAACCCCGAAAACTCCGAAACACATACGCCAATTTTTAGGACTAGCTGGTTACTACAGAAGGTTCATCCAAGACTTTTCCAGAATAGCAAAACCCTTGACTGCATTAACGCATAAAGGGAAGAAATTTGAATGGAATGATGAACAAGAGAAAGCGTTTCAGTTATTGAAGAAAAAGCTAACTACAGCACCTATATTGTCATTGCCTGAAGGGAATGATGATTTTGTGATTTATTGTGACGCATCAAAGCAAGGTCTCGGTTGTGTATTAATGCAATGAACGAAGTTGATTGCTTATGCGTCTAGACAATTGAAGATTCGCGAACAAAACTATACGACGCATGATTTGGAATTAGGCGTGATTGTTTTTGCATTAAAGACTTGGAGGCACTACTTATATGGGGTCAAAAGTATTATATATACCGACCACAAAAGTCTTCAACACATATTTAATCAGAAACAACTGAATATGAGGCAGCGTAGGTGGATTGAATTATTGAATGATTACGACTTTGAGATTCGTTACCACCCGGGGAAGGCAAATGTGGTAGCCGATGCCTTGAGCAGGAAGGACAGAGAACCCATTCGAGTAAAATCTATGAATATAATGATTCATAATAACCTTACTACTCAAATAAAGGAGGCGCAACAAGGAGTTTTAAAAGAGGGAAATCTAAAGGATGAAATACCCAAAGGATCGGAGAAGCATCTTAATATTCGGGAAGACGGAACCCGGTATAGGGCTGAAAGGATTTGGGTACCAAAATTTGGAGATATGAGAGAAATGGTACTTAGAGAAGCTCATAAAACCAGATACTCAATACATCCTGGAACGGGGAAGATGTACAAGGATCTCAAGAAACATTTTTGGTGGCCGGGTATGAAAGCCGATGTTGCTAAATACGTAGGAGAATGTTTAACAAGTTCTAAGGTCAAAGCTGAGCATCAGAAACTATCAGGTCTACTTCAACAACCCGAAATCCCAGAATGGAAATGGGAAAACATTACCATGGATTTCATCACTAAATTGCCAAGGACTGCAAGTGGTTTCGATACTATTTGGGTAATAGTTGATCGTCTCACCAAATCAGCACACTTCCTGTCAATAAGTGAAGATGACAAGATGGAGAAGTTAGCACGACTGTATTTGAAGGAAGTCTTCTCCAGACATGGAATACCAATCTCTATTATCTCTGATAGGGATGGCAGATTTATTTCAAGATTCTGGCAGTCATTACAGCAAGCATTAGGAACTCGTCTAGACATGAGTACTGCCTATCATCCACAAACTGATGGGCAGAGCGAAAGGACGATACAAACGCTTGAAGACATGCTACGAGCATGTGTTATTGATTTCGGAAACAGTTGGGATCGACATCTACCGTTAGCAGAATTTTCCTACAACAACAGCTACCATTCAAGCATTGAGATGACGCCGTTTGAAGCACTTTATGGTAGAAAGTGCAGGTCTCCGATTTGTTGGAGTGAAGTGGGGGATAGACAGATTACGGGTCCGGAGATTATACAAGAAACTACCGAGAAGATCATCCAAATTCAACAACTGTTGAAAACCGCCCAAAGTCGACAAAAGAGCTACGCTGACATTAAAAGAAAAGATATAGAATTTGAAATTGGAGAGATGGTCATGCTTAAAGTTGCACCTTGGAAAGGCGTTGTTCGATTTGGTAAACGAGGGAAATTAAATCCAAGGTATATTGGACCATTCAAGATTATTGATCGTGTCGGACCAGTAGCTTACCGACTTGAGTTACCTCAACAACTCGCGGCTGTACATAACACTTTCCACGTCTCGAATTTGAAGAAATGTTTTGCTAAAGAAGAACTCACTATTCCGTTAGATGAAATCCAAATCAACGAAAAACTCCAATTCATCGAAGAACCCGTCGAAATAATGGATCGTGAGGTTAAAAGACTTAAGCAAAACAAGATACCAATTGTTAAGGTTCGATGGAATGCTCGTAGAGGTCCCGAGTTCACCTGGGAGCGTGAAGATCAGATGAAGAAGAAATACCCGCATCTATTTCCAGAAGATTCGTCAACACCTTCAACACCTTAAAATTTCGGGACGAAATTTATTTAACGGGTAGGTACTGTAGTGACCCGAACTTTTCAATGTTTATATATATTAATTGAGATTGATATTTACATGATTAAATGTTTCCAACATGTTAAGCAATCAAACTTGTTAAGACTTGATTAATTGAAATATGTTTCATATAGACAATTGACCACCCAAGTTGACCGGTGATTCACGAACGTTAAAACTTGTAAAAACTATATGATAACATATATATGGATATATATATATATATATATATATATATATATATATATATATATATATATAGTTAACATGATACTATGATAATTAAACATATCATTAAGTATATTAACAATGAACTACATATGTAAAAACAAGACTACTAACTTAATGATTTTTAAACGAGACATATATGTAACGATTATCGTTGTAAAGACATTTAATGTATATATATTATATTAAGAGATATTAATACATGATAATATCATGATAATATAATAATTTAAAATCTCATTTGATATTATAAACATTGGGTTAACAACATTTAACAAGATCGTTAACCTAAAGGTTTCAAAACAACACTTACATGTAATGACTAACGATGACTTAACGACTCAGTTAAAATGTATATACATGTAGTGTTTTAATATGTATTTATACACTTTTGAAAGACTTCAATACACTAATCAAAATACTTCTACTTAACAAAAATGCTTACAATTACATCCTCGTTCAGTTTCATCAACAATTCTACTCGTATGCACCCGTATTTGTACTCGTACAATACACAGCTTTTAGATGTATGTACTATTGGTATATACACTCCAATGATCAGCTCTTAGAAGCCCATGTGAGTCACCTAACACATGTGGGAACCATCATTTGGCAACTAGCATGAAATATCTCATAAAATTACAAAAATATGAGTAATCATTCATGACTTATTTACATGAAAACAAAATTACATATCCTTTATATCTAATCCATACACCAACGACCAAAAACACCTACAAACACTTTCATTCTTTAATTTTCTTCATCTAATTGATCTCTCTCAAGTTCTATCTCCAAGTTCTAAGTGTTTTTTATATATTCTACAAATTCTAGTTACATAAAATCAAGAATACTTTCAAGTTTGCTAGCTCACTTCCAATCTTGTAAGGTGATCATCCAACCTCAAGAAATCTTTGTTTCTTACAGTAGGTTATCATTCTAATACAAGGTAATAATCATATTCAAACTTTGGTTCAATTTCTATAACTATAACAATCTTATTTCAAATGATGATCTTACTTGAACTTGTTTTCGTGTCATGATTCTGCTTCAAGAACTTCGAGCCATCCAAGTATCCATTGAAGCTAGATCCATTTTTCTCTTTTCCAGTAGGTTTATCCAAGGAACTTAAGGTAGTAATGATGTTCATAACATCATTCGATTTATACATATAAAGCTATCTTATTCGAAGGTTTAAACTTGTAATCACTAGAACATAGTTTAGTTAATTCTAAACTTGTTCGCAAACAAAAGTTAATCCTTCTAACTTGACTTTTAAAATCAACTAAACACATGTTCTATATCTATATGATATGCTAACTTAATGATTTAAAACCTGGAAACACGAAAAACACCGTAAAACCGGATTTACGCCGTCGTAGTAACACCGCGGGCTGTTTTGGGTTAGTTAATTAAAAACTATGATAAACTTTGATTTAAAAGTTGTTATTCTGAGAAAATGATTTTTATTATGAACATGAAACTATATCCAAAAATTATGGTTAAACTCAAAGTGGAAGTATGTTTTCTAAAATGGTCATCTAGACGTCGTTCTTTCGACTGAAATGACTACCTTTACAAAAACGACTTGTAACTTATTTTTCCGACTATAAACCTATACTTTTTCTGTTTAGATTCATAAAATAGAGTTCAATATGAAACCATAGCAATTTTATTCACTCAAAAAAGATTTAAAATGAAGAAGTTATGGGTAAAACAAGATTGGATAATTTTTCTCATTTTAGCTACGTGAAAATTGGTAACAAATCTATTCCAACCATAACTTAATCAACTTGTATTGTATATTATGTAATCTTGAGATACCATAGACACGTATACAATGTTTCGACCTATCATGTTGACACATCTATATATATTTCGAAACAACCATAGACACTCTATATGTGAATGTTGGAGTTAGCTATACAGGGTTGAGGTTGATTCCAAAATATATATAGTTTGAGTTGTGATCAATACTGAGATACGTATACACTGGGTCGTGGATTGATTCAAGATAATATTTATCGATTTATTTCTGTACATCTAACTGTGGACAACTAGTTGTAGGTTACTAACGAGGACAGCTGACTTAATAAACTTAAAACATCAAAATATATTAAAAGTGTTGTAAATATATTTTGAACATACTTTGATATATATGTATATATTGTTATAGGTTCGTGAATCAACCAGTGGCCAAGTCTTACTTCCCGATGAAGTAAAAATCTGTGAAAGTGAGTTATAGTCCCACTTTTAAAATCTAATATTTTTGGGATGAGAATACATGCAGGTTTTATAAATGATTTACAAAATAGACACAAGTACGTGAAACTACATTCTATGGTTGAATTATCGAAATCGAATATGCCCCTTTTTATTAAGTCTGGTAATCTAAGAATTAGGGAACAGACACCCTAATTGACGCGAATCCTAAAGATAGATCTATTGGGCCTAACAAACCCCATCCAAAGTACCGGATGCTTTAGTACTTCGAAATTTATATCATATCCGAAGGGTGTCCCGGAATGATGGGGATATTCTTATATATGCATCTTGTTAATGTCGGTTACCAGGTGTTCACCATATGAATGATTTTTATCTCTATGTATGGGATGTGTATTGAAATATGAAATCTTGTGGTCTATTGTTACAATTTGATATATATAGGTTAAACCTATAACTCACCAACATTTTTGTTGACGTTTAAAGCATGTTTATTCTCAGGTGAATACTAAGAGCTTCCGCTGTTGCATACTAAAATAAGGACAAGATTTGGAGTCCATGTTTGTATGATACTGTGTAAAAACTGCATTCAAGAAACTGATTTCGATGTAACATATTTGTATTGTAAACTATTATGTAATGGTCGTGTGTAAACAGGATATTTTAGATTATCATTATTTGATAATCTACGTAAAGCTTTTTAAACCTTTATTTATGAAATAAAGGTTATGGTTTGTTTTAAAAATGAATGCAGTCTTTGAAAAACGTCTCATATAGAGGTCAAAACCTCGCAACGAAATCAATTAATATGGAACGTTTTTAATCAATAAGAACGGGACATTTCATATACCAATAGTACATACATCTAAAAGCTGTGTATTGTACGAGCACGAATACGGGTGCATACGAGTAGAATTGTTGATGAAACTGAACGAGTATGTAATTGTAAGCATTTTTGTTAAGTAGAAGTACTTTTATATGTGTCTTGAAGTCTTTAAAAAGTGTAAGAATACATATCAAAACACAACATGTATATACATTCTAATGGAGTCGTTAAGTCTTCGTTAGTCGTTACATGTAAGTGTTGTTTTGAAACCTTTAAGTTAACGATCTCAATTAATGTTGTTAACCCAATGTTTATTATATCAAATGAGATGTTAAATTATTATGTTATCATGATATTATGATGTATGAATATCTGTTAATATGATATATACATTAAAATATCGTTACAACGATAATCGTTACATATAAGTCTCGTTTCGTAATTCTTGAGTTAGTAGTCTTGTTTTTACATATGTAGTTCATTGTTAACACACTTAATGATATATTTAAATATCATTTTATCATGTTAAATATAGTGTATCAATATCTTAATATGATACGTATGTATTTAGTAGACGTTATCATAACGATAATCGTTATATATATCATTTCGAGTTTCTTAACTTAGTAATCTCATTTCTTATGTATATCACACATTGTTAATATACTTAGTGAGATACTTACTCATCATAATCTCATGTCAACCATATATATATGTCTATATATACCACAACATGTAGTTTTTACAAATTTGTAACGTTCGTAAATCTCCGGTTAACTTGGGTGATCAATTGTCTATATGAAACTTATTTCATTTAATCAAGTCTTAACAAGTTTGATTGCTTAACACATTGGAAACATTTAGTCATGTAAATATAAATCTCAATTAATATATATATAAACATGGAAAAGTTCGGGTCACTACAAAAGGAGACAGACAGTATGGAGAAATTAGCACGCCTATATTTGAAGGAAGTAGTTTCCAGGCATGGTGTACCCATCTCTATCATATCTGATCACGACACCCGATTCACATCACGTTTTTGGCAGTCATTACAAAAAGCATTGGGAACTCGATTAGATATGAGCACCGCTTATCACCCACAGACAGATGGTCAAAGTAAAAGAACCATACAAACATTGGAAGACATGTTACGGGCATACGTGATTGACTTTGGAACTAATTGGGATCGACACTTACCGTTGGCAGAATTTTCATACAATAACAGCTACCATACGAGCATCAACGCAGTGCCATTTGAAGCACTTTACGGTAGAAAGTGCAGATCTCCTATCTGTTGGAGTGAAGTAGGAGAAAGACAACTTACTGGACCAGAAATTATTCATGAAACCACCAAAAAGATCATTCAAATACAACAGCGATTGAAAACGGCCATGAGTCGCCAAAAGAGTTATGCTGATGTAAGAAGAAAACTGCTAGAATTTCATGTGGGCGACAAAGTCATGTTGAAAGTGTCACCCTGGAAAGGCGTTGTACGATTCGGTAAACGAGGAAAGCTAAGTCCTAGGTACGTAGGACCCTTTGAAATCACCGAATGAATTGGAGCAGTTGCTTATCGATTAGAGCTACCGCAAGAACTTAGTATTGTTCATGACACATTTCACGTGTCAAATTTAAAGAAATGTTTAGCTGAAGAGGATGTCGTAATTCCTCTTGACGAAATATGAATCAATGATAAACTCCATTTTATCGAAGAACCTATTGAAATCATGGACCGTGAGGTCAAACATTTAAAACAAAGCAAAATACCGATAGTTAGGGTTCGTTGGAACGCTAGACGAGGACCCGAGTTTACTTGGGAACGAGAAGATCAAATGAAGCAAAAGTATCCACATTTGTTCACTGATATCGCTCATGAAACAGGTACTACTCAAAATTTCGGGAGGAAATTTTCTTTAACGGTGAGGTACTGTGATGACCCGAAAAATTTCGACTTATTTAAACCAATTCTCTATACGATTTATTATTTTGACATGTTAAACAAAGTCTGTTAGATTGAGTCTCAAAATTTTAGAAATGTTTCATATATACAATTAACTTTGACTACTCTCGACGATTCATGAACAATTATATGTATGTATATATATATATATATATATATATATATATATATATATATATATATATATGTACAAGTAAAAACAAGTTTCCTACAGTAAAACACTATTTGCTACAGTAAAAATGACTTTGCTACAGTAAAACACTATTTACTACAGTGAAACCGTACTTTGCTACAGTGCTACAGTGAAAACGACTTTGCTACATTAAAACACTATTTGCTACAGTACACTATTTGCTGTAGTAAACACTATTTGCTACAGTAAATACTATTTGATGTCGACAAACTAGCAAACAAAAACGAATAAGGTGGTCATGCGATCGCATGGCAAAAACACTGAAAACTCATGCGATCGCATGAGCTACAGTAAATGGAAAAGTATTATAAATATGCCAGTTTTCTGCTCGTATCAACACATCCTTTTTTTTTCTTCTTCTGTAATTTAAATTTATATTTATAATTTTAATTTTAATTTTAATTTTAAGTTTAATAATAATAAAGTATATTCGAGGGTGTTTTAATTCGGGTTTCAAACCGCTTTAAGCTAAGGAAATATTAGGTATTGTTCGGGGTATTGTTCTTGAATCCAAGGCCAACCATACAGTCGTCTACCATCATTACGTCTACGCAATTTGCCTACAATATTGAGTCTCAATATTGAACTGTGAGTTTATAGATCCCTTTTTAAATACTTTAAATATTTTTGGGCTGAGAATACATGCAATTTATTTTAAACGCAATAAGACACAAGTACATACTAAATTCTACACTGAGTTAAACCAAAAATCCCTTAGCTTTGGTTACTAGTAGCTGCCAGTACATAGGATATGGACTGGTGGGCGCGAATAATTGTATATGGATCCATAGGGCTTGACATCCCCGTCCGAGCTAGAGCGCTAGCCTTTTAACGGACGTATGTTATTTGAGTTTATGACACGTTGGTTTGCGTGTATTAAAACAAATGGGGTAATTATCATTATAGCGTTAAGTTTAGTTACCAGGGTGCTCTGTTATGTAGAATCTATTGATAAAGTTTTGATGAAATCTTGTGGTCTATCTTTATATATTTTTTACTCGAGCAATTAAACCTATAACTCACCAACATTCGTGTTGACTTTTTAGCATGTTTTATTCTCAGGTCCTTAGACTGCTTCCGCTGTGATGTGCTTGTTGCCTGCATGGAGTTTCTCATGCTTTGTACAAAGTTTATTGCATTCAAAATAAAACTGCATTGTGTAATAAATAATTGGACTGTGATGTCAACATGTAAACTAAAGACTTATGTATTTTGGGGATTTGCTTATACCTAAGCACTCACCCACATGTTTAAAACTTTCTATGTTTATAAAGTCACTTATTTTAATGAATGCAATATTTTATCAAAACGTATCATATAGAGGTCAAAACCTCACTGTGGAATCAATGATTAACGTGCCACGTCAATAGCGATTTTGACGGGTTGTTACATCTAATAACGTGTATGAATTTAGAGGATATATGGAGTTTCGTCAATGTTTTAATTGTGCTATTTTTGGACATATTGCTGCTAATTGTGCTAGAAGATATAGATCATCCAGGCAGAAGATTGACCTCACATATGATGATCACCGATCATCTTATCCTAATAGAACAGGTTCACCTGTTAATGATGAAGTTCGTGTTAAAAATCATACGAAAAATGTTGTCTATGGAGAGTATAAGAGAAAGAACTTTAGTAGGTCAATTTCTCCTGTGAAGATTAAGGTTTCTAAATAGGATACTGAGGCAAGAGTTGCCAAATCAAGTGATCGTAGTAGAGCTTTTGAACCAAAGGCACGATCGCTTTTGCAAAAAGCTAGTCGTCGAAAATACTTTTCTCGTACCAGACCACAAGTGAATCGCTCTGAAGATGAGTAGAATGTGAAAAACCAGAAAAGCAATATTGCTACTTCTAAACTGTCTAATTTACGATTTCTAATGATGAGATTCCACCGGACTCAAACGAGGAATGGATGGAATTTCAAGCTATGGGTGTTAATGGACAACCTACTGTCGTCAGGGCGTGGGTTCCCATTATCAATTAATTCTCTTAATGTGATGTGCAGGGAACCAGGGTACCTGCAAACAACACCTAGATTGTGGATAGCGGTGCTTCGAGATATATGACTGGACAACTATCTCTTCTTTCGGATGTACACCCAATTAAGGGAAGTTATGTAGCATTTGCTGGAGATAAAGGAGGTCACATTTCAGCTCAAGGTTTATTGAAGAATGAAAAAGTTAGTTTCGACAAAGTGAACTATTATCAAGAGCTTGCAAATAATTTGTTGTTGGTTTCACAAATCTGTGAAAAATCTTTCAAGGTAGCATTTGATGACGAATTCAGCTATATTTTGAAGCCAGAGTTTGTGATTCCTCCTGAAATGATTTTGATGAAAGCTCCTAGACAAGCCGACTTATACATGCTAGATATGAATGTTGCTACGTCAACTGCTGAACATCATCAAGCTTTTGTTTCTAAAGCGACTGAACAAGATTCTATTACATGGCACAACCGCATGGGTCATTTAAGTTTTCAGAAAATGAATCACCTTGTCCACAACAATCTTGTAGAAGGTGTTGATCTTCGATCTTTTCAGATTCCAGGAACATGTGTTCCGTGTAAGAAGGGTAAGCAGAGCAAGAAAGCTCATAAGCTGGTGAAGTATAATCTAATCTCTGCTCTACTTGAATTCTTACATATGGATCTTTTCAGTTTAATTTGTTTTGAAAGCATTGATGGAAGTAAGTATTGTCTGGTTGTAACTGATGATTATTCAAGATTTTCTTGGGTAATGTTTTTGAAAGAGAAGTCCGATACTTTTGAAAACTTAAAAGTGCTAATCAATCGATTAGAGACATGTTTCAATCTAAAGGTAAGAAAGATTCGTTGCAACAACGGTACAGAATTTAAGAATCAGTATCTTGCAGGTTTCTGTATTGAAAAAGGTATCAATATGCAGTTCAGTTCTGCATACGCTCCTCAGATGAATGGTGTTGCTGAAAGAAAGAATAGAGTATTGATCGAGACAGCTCGAACAATGCTAGCATATTCCTCATTACCTGTTCATTTTTGGAGTGAAGCTGTTGCAAATGCGTGTTACACTATGAATCGAGTTTTAACTGTTAAACGACTGGGTAAAACTTGCTATGAGCTATTGCATGGGAGAAAACCATCTTTGAAGCATCTAGAACCATTTGGTGCGTCGTGTACCATCTTGAAAAGAAAACTAGGAAGTAATTCTGATTCAAAAGTGGTTACTAGAGTATTTCTTGGGTATAGTTCTTCTAACAAGCGAGTTTTCAACAATGAGACAAGATGTGTTGAAGAATGGTCTGAAGTTGATGTCCAAAGGAATCATACGAAGAGTGCTTCTAAGAGTCATCCTTGGATTTATAATTATGATGAGCTGATTGACTCATTCAATCTTGCTCAAGATCAGACGGAGAATGAAGTTGAGTTACAAATGTTGTTTGATTTACAAAATGAACCAGAAGTATGTACACCTGCACCAACTCCAACTCCATTACCCACTGTCAATGAACCAGTTCAAGATTCAGATCAAGACATTGATCCAGTGTATGATACCTGCGGATCTGATATTTCAAGTGAGAGTTCTGATAATCATGAAGACATTGGTGATAATATGAATCTACATCCTGAGATACCTGTTCCCGCACAACCAGTTCCCAGAACTACAGCAGATCATCCTAGAGAGAATATTATTGGAGATCCAAATGCATGTGTTAGAACAAGAAGGCAAGTTTAGTTTGATGGTCAAGTTGATACTCATATGATAGCTGATGCTGCATACTATGAGTACTCATGTCATATTTCTAGAATAGAGCCAAAGAAAACAAAAGAAGCCTTAAAACATGTTGATTGGGTTATGGCTATGTAGGAAGAGATTCAGCAATTCCATCGTTTAGATATTTGGAAGCTAGTTACTAAGCTGCATGGTACTAAAGTAATTGATTTACAAATGGGTTTGGAAATGCAAATTTGACGAAGAAAGCAATGTTATCCCTAACAAAGAAAGATTAGTTGCTAAAGGTTATCAGCAAGATCATGAATTCGATTATGATGAAGTTTTTGCTCCTGTTGCCAGATTGGAAGCTATTCGCATTTTCTTGACTTTTGCTTCATTTATGAAGTTCAAAGTGTTTCAAATAGATGTCAAGAGTGCATTTCTTTATGGCAAGCTGAATGAAAGAGCATATGTAAATCAACCACCGGGATTTGAAGATCATCTTCATCCTGACAAAGTTTATTGTTTATGAAGAGCCCTATATGTAGTGACCCGAACTTTTCCATGTTTATATATATTAATTGAGATTGATATTTATATGATTAAATGTTTCCAACATGTTAAGCAATCAAACTTTTTAAGACTTGATTAATTGAAATATGTTTCATATAGACAATTGACCACCCAAGTTGATCGGTGATTCACGAACGTTAAAACTTGTAAAAACTATATGATGACATATATATGGATATATATATATATATAGTTAACATGATACTATGATAAGAAAACATATCATAAAGTATATTAACAATGAACTACATATGTAAAAACAAGACTACTAACTTAATGATTTTTAAACGAGACATATATGTAACGATTATCGTTGTAAAGACATTTAATGTATATATATCATATTAAGAGATATTCATACATGATAATATCATGATAATATAATAATTTAAAATCTCATTTGATATTATAAACATTGGGTTAACAACATTTAACAAGATCGTTAACCTAAAGGTTTCAAAACAACACTTACATGTAACGACTAACGATGACTTAACGACTCAGTTAAAATGTATATACATGTAGTGTTTTAATATGTATTTATACACTTTTGAAAGACTTCAATACACTTATCAAAATACTTCTACTTAACAAAAATGCTTACAATTACATCCTCGTTCAGTTTCATCAACAATTCTACTCGTATGCACCCGTATTCGTACTCGTACAATACACAGCTTTTAGATGTATGTACTATTGGTATATACACTCCAATGATCAGCTCTTAGCAGCCCATGTGAGTCACCTAACACATGTGGGAACCATCATTTGGCAACTAGCATGAAATATCTCATAAAATTACAAAAATATGAGTAATCATTCATGACTTATTTACATGAAAACAAAATTACATATCCTTTATATCTAATCCATACACCAACGACCAAAAACACCTACAAACACTTTCATTCTTCAATTTTCTTCATCTAATTGATCTCTCTCAAGTTCTATCTTAAAGTTCTAAGTGTTCTTCATAAATTCCAAAAGTTCTAGTTTCATAAAATCAAGAATACTTTCAAGTTTGCTAGCTCACTTCCAATCTTGTAAGGTAATCATCCAACCTCAAGAAATCTTTGTTTCTTTCAGTAGGTTATCATTCTAATACAAGGTAATAATCATATTCAAACTTTGGTTCAATTTCTATAACTATAACAATCTTATTTCAAGTGATGATCTTACTTGAACTTGTTTTCGTGTCATGATTCTGCTTCAAGAACTTCGAGCCATCCAAGGATCCATTGAAGCTAGATCCATTTTTCTCTTTTCCAGTAGGTTTATCCAAGGAAATTAAGGTAGTAATGATGTTCATAACATCATTCGATTCATACATATAAAGCTATCTTATTCGAAGGTTTAAACTTGTAATCACTAGAACATAGTTTAGTTAATTCTAAACTTGTTCGCAAACAAAAGTTAATCCTTCTAACTTGACTTTTAAAATCAACTAAACACATGTTCTATATCTATATGATATGCTAACTTAATGACTTAAAACCTGGAAACACGAAAAACACCGTAAAACCGGATTTACGCCGTCGTAGTAACACCGCGGGCTGTTTTGGGTTAGTTAATTAAAAACTATGATAAACTTTGATTTAAAAGTTGTTATTCTGAGAAAATGATTTTTATTATGAACATGAAACTATATCCAAAAATTATGGTTAAACTCAAAGTGGAAGTATGTTTTCTAAAATGGTCATCTAGACGTCGTTCTTTCGACTGAAATGACTACCTTTACAAAAACGACTTGTAACTTATTTTTCCGACTATAAACCTATACTTTTTCTGTTTAGATTCATAAAATAGAGTTCAATATGAAACCATAGCAATTTGATTCACTCAAAACGGATTTAAAATGAAGAAGTTATGGGTAAAACAAGATTGGATAATTTTTTCTCATTTTAGCTACGTGAAAATTGGTAACAAATCTATTCCAACCATAACTTAATCAACTTGTATTGTATATTATGTAATCTTGAGATACCATAGACACGTATACAATGTTTCGACCTATCATGTCGACACATCTATATATATTTCGGAACAACCATAGACACTCTATATGTGAATGTTGGAGTTAGCTATACAGGGTTGAGGTTGATTCCAAAATATATATAGTTTGAGTTGTGATCAATACTGAGATACGTATACACTGGGTCGTGGATTGATTCAAGATAATATTTATCGATTTATTTCTGTACATCTAACTGTGGACAACTAGTTATAGGTTACTAACGAGGACAGCTGACTTAATAAACTTAAAACATCAAAATATATTAAAAGTGTTGTAAATATATTTTGAACATACTTTAATATATATGTATATATTGTTATAGGTTCGTGAATCAACAGTGGCCAAGTCTTACTTCCCGACGAAGTAAAAATCTGTGAATGTGAGTTATAGTCCCACTTTTAAAATCTAATATTTTTGGGATGAGAATACATGCAGGTTTTATAAATGATTTACAAAATAGACACAAGTACGTGAAACTACATTCTATGGTTGAATTATCGAAATCGAATATGCCCCTTTTTATTAAGTCTGGTAATCTAAGAATTAGGGAACAGACACCCTAATTGACGCGAATCCTAAAGATAGATCTATTGGGCCTAACAAACCCCATCCAAAGTACCGGATGCTTTAGTACTTCGAAATTTATATCATATCCGAAGGGTGTCCCGGAATGATGGGGATATTCTTATATATGCATCTTGTTAATGTCGGTTACCAGGTGTTCACCATATGAATGATTTTATCTCTATGTATGGGATGTGTATTGAAATATTAAATCTTGTGGTCTATTGTTACGATTTGATATATATAGGTTAAACCTATAACTCACCAACATTTTTGTTGACGTTTAAAGCATGTTTATTCTCAGGTGAATATTAAGAGCTTCCGCTGTCGCATACTTAAATAAGGACGAGATTTGGAGTCCATGCTTGTATGATATTGTGTAAAAACTGCATTCAAGAAACTTATTTTGTTGTAACATATTTGTATTGTAAACCATTATGTAATGGTCGTGTGTAAACAGGATATTTTAGATTATCATTATTTGATAATCTACGTAAAGCTTTTTAAAACCTTTATCTATGAAATAAAGGTTATGGTTTGTTTTAAAAATGAATGCAGTCTTTGAAAAATGTCTCATATAGAGGTCAAAACCTCGCAACGAAATCAATTAATATGGAACGTTTTTAATCAATAAGAACGGGACATTTCAGTTGGTATCCGAGCGTTGGTCTTAGAGAACCAGAAAATTTGCATTAGTGTGTCTTATCGAGTTTGTTAGGATGCATTAGTGAGTCTGGACTTCGACCGTGTTTTCTTTAAAAATGATTGCTTAACATTTTTGTTGGAAACTATATATTTTTAACATATGAATATTATGTGATATATTAATCTCTTAACGTGTTTGATATTATGTGATAGATGTCTACCTCTAGAACAAGTCCCATTGACTCACCTTGTAGTGACCCGAACTTTTCCATGTTTATATATATATTAATTGAGATTAATATTTACATGATTAAATGTTTCCAACATGTTAAGCAATCAAACTTGTTAAGACTTGATTAATTGAAATATGTTTCATATAGACAATTGACCACCCAAGTTGATCGGTGATTCACGAACGTTAAAACTTGTAAAAACTATATGATGACATATATATGGATATATATATATAGTTAACATGATACTATGATAAGAAAACATATCATAAAGTATATTAACAATGAACTACATATGTAAAAACAAGACTACTAACTTAATGATTTTTAAACGAGACATATATGTAACGATTATCGTTATAAAGACATTTAATGTATATATATCATATTAAGAGATATTCATACATGATAATATCATGATAATATAATAATTTAAAATCTCATTTGATATTATAAACATTGGGTTAACAACATTTAACAAGATCGTTAACCTAAAGGTTTCAAAACAACACTTACATGTAACGACTAACGATGACTTAACGACTCAGTTAAAATGTATATACATGTAGTGTTTTAATATGTATTTATACACTTTTGAAAGACTTCAATACACTTATCAAAATACTTCTACTTAACAAAAATGCTTACAATTACATCCTCGTTCAGTTTCATCAACAATTCTACTCGTATGCACCCGTATTCGTACTCGTACAATACACAGCTTTTAGATGTATGTACTATTGGTATATACACTCCAATGATCATCTCTTAGCAGCCCATGTGAGTCACCTAACACATGTGGGAACCATCATTTGGCAACTAGCATGAAATATCTCATAAAATTACAAAAATATGAGTAATCATTCATGACTTATTTACATGAAAACAAAATTACATATCCTTTATATCTAATCCATACACCAACGACCAAAAACACCTACAAACACTTTCATTCTTCAATTTTCTTCATCTAATTGATCTCTCTCAAGTTCTATCTTCAAGTTCTAAGTGTTCTTCATAAATTCCAAAAGTTCTAGTTTCATAAAATCAAGAATACTTTCAAGTTTGCTAGCTCACTTCCAATCTTGTAAGGTGATCATCCAACCTCAAGAAATCTTTGTTTCTTACAGTAGGTTATCATTCTAATACAAGGTAATAATCATATTCAAACTTTGGTTCAATTTCTATAACTATAACAATCTTATTTCAAGTGATGATCTTACTTGAACTTGTTTTCGTGTCATGATTCTGCTTCAAGAACTTCGAGCCATCCAAGGATCCATTGAAGCTAGATCCATTTTTCTCTTTTCCAGTAGGTTTATCCAAGGAAATTAAGGTAGTAATGATGTTCATAACATCATTCGATTCATACATATAAAGCTATCTTATTCGAAGGTTTAAACTTGTAATCACTAGAACATAGTTTAGTTAATTCTAAACTTGTTCGCAAACAAAAGTTAATCCTTCTAACTTGACTTTTAAAATCAACTAAACACATGTTCTATATCTATATGATATGCTAACTTAATGATTTAAAACCTGGAAACACGAAAAACACCGTAAAACCGGATTTACGCCGTCGTAGTAACACCGCGGGCTGTTTTGGGTTAGTTAATTAAAAACTATGATAAACTTTGATTTAAAAGTTGTTATTCTGAGAAAATGATTTTTATTATGAACATGAAACTATATCCAAAAATTATGGTTAAACTCAAAGTGGAAGTATGTTTTCTAAAATGGTCATCTAGACGTCGTTCTTTCGACTGAAATGACTACCTTTACAAAAACGACTTGTAACTTATTTTTCCGACTCTAAACCTATTCTTTTTCTGTTTAGATTCATAAAATAGAGTTCAATATGAAATCATAGCAATTTGATTCACTCAAAACGGATTTAAAATGAAGAAGTTATGGGTAAAACAAGATTGGATAATTTTTCTCATTTTAGCTACGTGAAAATTGGTAACAAATCTATTCCAACCATAACTTAATCAATTTGTATTGTATATTATGTAATCTTGAGATACCATAGACACGTATACAATGTTTCGACCTATCATGTCGACACATCTATATATATTTCGGAACAACCATAGACACTCTATATGTGAATGTTGGAGTTAGCTATACAGGGTTGAGGTTGATTCCAAAATATATATAGTTTGAGTTGTGATCAATACTGAGATACGTATACACTGGGTCGTGGATTGATTCAAGATAATATTTATCGATTTATTTCTGTACATCTAACTGTGGACAACTAGTTATAGGTTACTAACGAGGACAGCTGACTTAATAAACTTAAAACATCAAAATATATTAAAAGTGTTGTAAATATATTTTGAACATACTTTAATATATATGTATATATTGTTATAGGTTCGTGAATCAACAGTGGCCAAGTCTTACTTCCCGACGAAGTAAAAATCTGTGAAAGTGAGTTATAGTCCCACTTTTAAAATCTAATATTTTTGGGATGAGAATACATGCAGGTTTTATAAATGATTTACAAAATAGACACAAGTACGTGAAACTACATTCTATGGTTGAATTATCGAAATCGAATATGCCCCTTTTTATTAAGTCTGGTAATCTAAGAATTAGGGAACAGACACCCTAATTGACGCGAATCCTAAAGATAGATCTATTGGGCCTAACAAACCCCATCCAAAGTACCGGATGCTTTAGTACTTCGAAATTTATATCATATCCGAAGGGTGTCCCGGAATGATGGGGATATTCTTATATATGCATCTTGTTATTGTCGGTTACCAGGTGTTCACCATATGAATGATTTTTATCTCTATGTATGGGATGTGTATTGAAATATGAAATCTTGTGGTCTATTGTTACGATTTGATATATATAGGTTAAACCTATAACTCACCAACATTTTTGTTGACGTTTAAAGCATGTTTATTCTCAGGTGAATATTAAGAGCTTCCGCTGTTGCATACTAAAATAAGGACAAGATTTGGAGTCCATGTTTGTTTGATATTGTGTAAAAACTGCATTCAAGAAACTGATTTCGATGTAACATATTTGTATTGTAAACCATTATGTAATGGTCGTGTGTAAACAGGATATTTTAGATTATCATTATTTGATAATCTACGTAAAGCTTTCTAAACCTTTATTTATGAAATAAAGGTTATGGTTTGTTTTAAAAATGAATGCAGTCTTTGAAAAACGTCTCATATAGAGGTCAAAACCTCGCAACGAAATCAATTAATATGGAACGTTTTTAATCAATAAGAACGGGACATTTCAGTTGGTATCCGAGCGTTGGTCTTAGAGAACCAGAAAATTTGCATTAGTGTGTCTTATCGAGTTTGTTAGGATGCATTAGTGAGTCTGGACTTCGACCGTGTTTTCTTTAAAAATGATTGCTTAACATTTTTGTTGGAAACTATATATTTTTAACATATGAATATTATGTGATATATTAATCTCTTAACGTGTTTGATATTATGTGATAGATGTCTACCTCTAGAACAAGTCCCATTGACTCACCTAATAATAATGAAGAGTCAAATGTAAATTGGAATGATTTGTGGACTGATTCACAAGTTCCCGAAGAGGAACCGGAAGAAGAGTCGGAACCGGAAGAAGAATCAGAACCGGAAGAAGAATCGGAACCGGATGAAGAAATAGAACCGGTGGGGGAAATAATAAAACGGTTAAGTAAAAGAAAATCCTCAACCAACCGACCAAAGTTAATTATGGTCAATGGTGTTTCCGCCAAGGAAGCAAAATATTGGGAGGATTACCAATTCTCCGATGAATCGGATTCCGACGAGAATTCCGATGATGTTATAGAAATTACCCCAACTGAATTTAAAAAGGCAAAAGAAAATAATAAGGGAAAGGGCATAAAAATAGAGAAATCTAATTCCAACCCCGATGAACTTTATATGTATCGTCAACCCCCGAAGTCCTTAAGTTGTAACAATGACCCGGGAACCTCTAAACCACCAGGTTTTTCTAAACCAATGTGGACAACGACGGCTCGTATTAGGGGAACATCATATATCCCTAGAAACTTGGCAAAACGAACCAAAACCGAAGAAGAAGAAACGAGCGAGTCGGAATAAGATAGTTGTATTCGTGTGGTGTAATATATGTAATATAGTGTTCTTATGCTTTATGATATATGTAAAAATTGCTTGTATTAATAAGTATTTTTTTATGAAACTAACTCTTGTCTATTTTACAGTTTAAAAACACAAAATGGATAGACAACCCAATATTTTAAGAGACCTACCCGGAGACATGATTGATGAAATCTTGTCTAGAGTCGGCCAGAATTCTTCGGCACAACTATTTAAGGCGAGATCAGTTTGTAAGACATTCGAAGAACGTTCCAAGAATGTCTTGGTTTATAAGAGACTTTCGTTTGAAAGATGGGGGATATCACATTGGGAAACCCATAAGTTACGATGTGTTTACTTTGACGCATATATTGCGGGGAACCCAAATGCTATTTTACGCAACGGGTTAAGAAATTATTTTGACTCAATATATCCGAATATTGGACTTCGTGATTTAGAAAAAACGGCTAACATGCAACATAAAGAAGCATGTTATGCTTACGGATTAGTAATGTTCGCTTCTCACCAAAGTGAGAACAAGAACATCGGGCTACAACTATTAAACAAAACGTTTCCACAAGTGACGGAGTCAGTAATTGGGGTAAGAAATGAGGTTTTTAGATTATTACGGGACTGTTGGACATTACGTAACCCTCGTCCCTTTGATGACGTTACAACACGCTGTCTTATCAACGGCCATAACGGTTATGTTGCACAAGACCAAGGATGGGAAGTAGTCCTAGTAAAACCAGAATGCATGACTTGTTTCTGGACGTATGAATTACGTGTCTTTATTGCCTTTGCCGAACGACTTGTGTACTAGCTAGAATTGTCTTCACAACTATCTTGTATCAAAGTTAATGTGTGCTATATTTCATGCTTTATGTAAAATAAGCGGTATTGTAAGTTGTAAAATATTGTATAAAAGTTTGAACGCGAAATATTATTACAATCAGTTTTTCATATAGAATTGTAGTAGTTGAATTGTATATTAGCTACTAAGTATGAACTTAACGGGTAGGTACTACCCGAATTTAAACTTATAAAACGCTAATATGAAGAAAAAGCTTTTATAAATGAGTTCATATTATGCTACGAAATACTATTAACTACTCTTAATATTCTGTATGATTAACTTGTTCCATTTAACTATTTTGAAGGAAATGGCACCGACTACTCGACACACCGTGAATATGAATGAAGAGGAATTCCGTACTTTTCTAGCTTCAAACATAGCCGCAGTACAGGCTGCGCTACATACCAACAATAACCTTGGATCTAGCAGTACAGGAAATCGTGTAGGATGCACCTACAAAGAATTCACTGCCTGCAAACCTTTGGAATTTGATGGAACCGAAGGACCGATCGGATTGAAACGGTGGACCGAGAAGGTTGAATCGGTGTTTGCCATAAGTAAGTGTACTGAAGAGGACAAAGTGAAGTACGCTACGCATACCTTCACAGGTTCTGCGTTAACATTGTGGAATACCTATCTAGAGCAAGTGGGACAAGATGATGCGTACGCACTACCGTGGTCAGCATTCAAGCACTTGATGAACGAGAAGTACCGTCCCAGAACCGAGGTCAATAAGCTCAAGACAGAACTTAGAGGGTTACGAACCCAAGGATTTGATATTACCACGTACGAAAGACGATTCACAGAATTGTGCCTATTGTGTCCGGGAGCATTCGAAGATGAGGAAGAGAAGATCGACGCGTTTGTGAAAGGATTACCGGAAAGAATCCAAGAAGATATAAGTTCACACGAGCCCGCCTCCATACAACAGGCATGTAGAATGGCTCACAAACTAGTGAACCAGATTGAAGAAAGAATTAAAGAACAGACTGCTGAAGAGGCCAATGTGAAGCAAGTCAAAAGAAAGTGGGAGGAAAATGGTGATAAGAATCACCAATACAACAACAACAGCAATTACAACAATAATCGCAACAATTATCCCAACAATCGCAACATCAATCGCAACTACAACAAACGGCCCAACAACAACAACAACAATCAGAAGCAGCTATGCCAAAGGTGTGAAAAGAATCACTCGGGGTTCTGCACCAAATTTTGCAACAAATGTAAAAGAAATGGTCATAGCGCGGCGAAGTGTGAGGTCTACGGACCAGGGGTTAATAGAACGAAAGGAACAAATGGTGTCGGAACGAGTAATGGCGGAGCAAGTAGTGTCGGAGCAAGTTATGCCAATGTAGTTTGTTATAAATGTGGAAAACCAGGCCACATTATTAGAAATTGCCCGAACCAGGAGAACACGAATGGACAAGGCCGTGGAAGAGTTTTCAATATTAATGCGGTAGAGGCACAGGAAGACCCGGAGCTTGTTACGGGTACGTTTCTTATTGACAATAAATCTGCTTACGTTTTATTTGATTCGGGTGCGGATAGAAGCTATATGAGTAGAGATTTTTGTGCTAAATTAAGTTGTCCATTGACGCCTTTGGATAGTAAATTTTTACTCGAATTAGCAAATGGTAAATTAATTTCAGCAGATAATATATGTCGAAATCGAGAAATTAAACTGGTTGGCGAAACATTTAAGATTGATTTGATACCAGTAGAGTTAGGGAGTTTTGATGTGATAATCGGTATAGACTGGTTGAAAGAAGTGAAAGCGGAGATCGTTTGTTACAAAAATGCAATTCGCATTATACGAGAAAAAGGAAAACCCTTAATGGTGTACGGAGAAAAGGGCAACACGAAGCTACATCTTATTAGTAATTTGAAGGCACAAAAACTAATAAGAAAAGGTTGCTATGCTGTTCTAGCACACGTCGAGAAAGTACAAACTGAAGAAAAGAGCATCAATGATGTTCCCATTGCAAAAGAATTTCCCGATGTATTTCCGAAAGAATTACCGGGATTACCCCCACATCGATCCGTTGAATTTCAAATAGATCTTGTACCAGGAGCTGCACCAATAGCTCGTGCTCCTTACAGACTCGCACCCAGCGAGATGAAGGAACTGCAAAGCCAATTACAAGAACTTTTAGAGCGTGGTTTCATTCGACCAAGCACATCACCGTGGGGAGCTCCTGTTTTGTTTGTCAAGAAGAAAGATGGTACATTTAGGTTGTGTATCGACTACCGAGAGTTGAACAAACTTACCATCAAGAACCGCTACCCACTACCGAGAATCGACGACTTATTTGATCAACTACAAGGCTCGTCTGTTTATTCAAAGATTGACTTACGTTCCGGGTATCATCAAATGCGGGTGAAAGAAGATGATATTCCAAAGACTGCTTTCAGAACACGTTACGGTCATTACGAGTTTATGGTCATGCCGTTTGGTTTAACTAATGCACCAGCTGTGTTCATGGACCTTATGAACCGAGTGTGTGGACCATACCTTGACAAGTTTGTCATTGTTTTCATTGATGACATACTTATTTACTCAAAGAATGACCAAGAACACGGTGAACATTTGAGAAAGGTGTTAGAAGTATTGAGGAAGGAAGAATTGTACGCTAAGTTTTCAAAGTGTGCATTTTGGTTAGAAGAAGTTCAATTCCTCGGTCACATAGTGAACAAAGAAGGTATTATGGTGGATCCGGCAAAGATAGAAACTGTTGAAAAGTGGGAAACCCCGAAAACTCCGAAACACATACGCCAGTTTTTAGGACTAGCTGGTTACTACAGAAGGTTCATCCAAGACTTTTCCAGAATAGCAAAACCCTTGACTGCATTAACGCATAAAGGGAAGAAATTTGAATGGAATGATGAACAAGAGAAAGCGTTTCAGTTATTGAAGAAAAAGCTAACTACGGCACCTATATTGTCATTGCCTGAAGGGAATGATGATTTTGTGATTTATTGTGATGCATCAAAGCAAGGTCTCGGTTGTGTATTAATGCAACGAACGAAGGTGATTGCTTATGCGTCTAGACAATTAAAGATTCACGAACAAAATTATACGACGCATGATTTGGAATTAGGCGCGGTTGTTTTTGCATTAAAGACTTGGAGGCACTACTTATATGGGGTCAAAAGTATTATATATACCGACCACAAAAGTCTTCAACACATATTTAATCAGAAACAACTGAATATGAGGCAGCGTAGGTGGATTGAATTATTGAATGATTACGACTTTGAGATTCGTTACCACCCGGGGAAGGCAAATGTGGTAGCCGATGCCTTGAGCAGGAAGGACAGAGAACCCATTCGAGTAAAATCTATGAATATAATGATTCATAATAACATTACTACTCAAATAAAGGAGGCGCAACAAGGAGTTTTAAAAGAGGGAAATTTAAAGGATGAAATACCCAAAGGATCGGAGAAGCATCTTAATATTCGGGAAGACGGAACCCGGTATAGGGCTGAAAGGATTTGGGTACCAAAATTTGGAGATATGAGAGAAATGGTACTTAGAGAAGCTCATAAAACCAGATACTCAATACATCCTGGAACGGGGAAGATGTACAAGGATCTCAAGAAACATTTTTGGTGGCCGGGTATGAAAGTCGATGTTGCTAAATACGTAGGAGAATGTTTGACGTGTTCTAAGGTCAAAGCTGAGCACCAGAAACCATCAGGTCTACTTCAACAACCCGAAATCCCGGAATGGAAATGGGAAAACATTACCATGGATTTCATCACTAAATTGCCAAGGACTGCAAGTGGTTTTGATACTATTTGGGTAATAGTTGATCGTCTCACCAAATCAGCACACTTCCTACCAATAAGAGAAGATGACAAGATGGAGAAGTTAGCACGACTGTATTTGAAGGAAGTCGTCTCCAGACATGGAATACCAATCTCTATTATCTCTGATAGGGATGGCAGATTTATTTCAAGATTCTGGCAGACATTACAGCAAGCATTAGGAACTCGTCTAGACATGAGTACTGCCTATCATCCACAAACTGATGGGCAGAGCGAAAGGACGATACAAACGCTTGAAGACATGCTACGAGCATGTGTTATTGATTTCGGAAACAGTTGGGATCGACATCTACCGTTAGCAGAATTTTCCTACAACAACAGCTACCATTCAAGCATTGAGATGGCGCCGTTTGAAGCACTTTATGGTAGAAAGTGCAGGTCTCCGATTTGTTGGAGTGAAGTGGGGGATAGACAGATTACGGGTCCGGAGATTATACAAGAAACTACCGAGAAGATCATCCAAATTCAACAACGGTTGAAAACCGCCCAAAGTCGACAAAAGAGCTACGCTGACATTAAAAGAAAAGATATAGAATTTGAAATTGGAGAGATGGTCATGCTTAAAGTTGCACCTTGGAAAGGCGTTGTTCGATTTGGTAAACGAGGGAAATTAAATCCAAGGTATATTGGACCATTCAAGATTATTGATCGTGTCGGACCAGTAGCTTACCGACTAGAGTTACCTCAACAACTCGCGGTTGTACATAACACTTTCCACGTCTCGAATTTAAAGAAATGTTTTGCTAAAGAAGATCTCACTATTCCGTTAGATGAAATCCAAATCAACGAAAAACTTCAATTCATCGAAGAACCCGTCGAAATAATGGACCGTGAGGTTAAAAGACTTAAGCAAAACAAGATACCAATTGTTAAGGTTCGATGGAATGCTCGTAGAGGACCCGAGTTCACCTGGGAGCGTGAAGATCAGATGAAGAAGAAATACCCGCATCTATTTCCAGAAGATTCGTCAACACCTTCAACAGCTTAAAATTTCGGGACGAAATTTATTTAACGGGTAGGTACTGTAGTGACCCGAACTTTTCCATGTTTATATATATATTAATTGAGATTAATATTTACATGATTAAATGTTTCCAACATGTTAAGCAATCAAACTTGTTAAGACTTGATTAATTGAAATATGTTTCATATAGACAATTGACCACCCAAGTTGATCGGTGATTCACGAACGTTAAAACTTGTAAAAACTATATGATGACATATATATGGATATATATATATAGTTAACATGATACTATGATAAGAAAACATATCATAAAGTATATTAACAATGAACTACATATGTAAAAACAAGACTACTAACTTAATGATTTTTAAACGAGACATATATGTAACGATTATCGTTATAAAGACATTTAATGTATATATATCATATTAAGAGATATTCATACATGATAATATCATGATAATATAATAATTTAAAATCTCATTTGATATTATAAACATTGGGTTAACAACATTTAACAAGATCGTTAACCTAAAGGTTTCAAAACAACACTTACATGTAACGACTAACGATGACTTAACGACTCAGTTAAAATGTATATACATGTAGTGTTTTAATATGTATTTATACACTTTTGAAAGACTTCAATACACTTATCAAAATACTTCTACTTAACAAAAATGCTTACAATTACATCCTCGTTCAGTTTCATCAACAATTCTACTCGTATGCACCCGTATTCGTACTCGTACAATACACAGCTTTTAGATGTATGTACTATTGGTATATACACTCCAATGATCAGCTCTTAGCAGCCCATGTGAGTCACCTAACACATGTGGGAACCATCATTTGGCAACTAGCATGAAATATCTCATAAAATTACAAAAATATGAGTAATCATTCATGACTTATTTACATGAAAACAAAATTACATATCCTTTATATCTAATCCATACACCAACGACCAAAAACACCTACAAACACTTTCATTCTTCAATTTTCTTCATCTAATTGATCTCTCTCAAGTTCTATCTTCAAGTTCTAAGTGTTCTTCATAAATTCCAAAAGTTCTAGTTTCATAAAATCAAGAATACTTTCAAGTTTGCTAGCTCACTTCCAATCTTGTAAGGTGATCATCCAACCTCAAGAAATCTTTGTTTCTTACAGTAGGTTATCATTCTAATACAAGGTAATAATCATATTCAAACTTTGGTTCAATTTCTATAACTATAACAATCTTATTTCAAGTGATGATCTTACTTGAACTTGTTTTCGTGTCATGATTCTGCTTCAAGAACTTCGAGCCATCCAAGGATCCATTGAAGCTAGATCCATTTTTCTCTTTTCCAGTAGGTTTATCCAAGGAAATTAAGGTAGTAATGATGTTCATAACATCATTCGATTCATACATATAAAGCTATCTTATTCGAAGGTTTAAACTTGTAATCACTAGAACATAGTTTAGTTAATTCTAAACTTGTTCGCAAACAAAAGTTAATCCTTCTAACTTGACTTTTAAAATCAACTAAACACATGTTCTATATCTATATGATATGCTAACTTAATGATTTAAAACCTGGAAACACGAAAAACACCGTAAAACCGGATTTACGCCGTCGTAGTAACACCGCGGGCTGTTTTGGGTTAGTTAATTAAAAACTATGATAAACTTTGATTTAAAAGTTGTTATTCTGAGAAAATGATTTTTATTATGAACATGAAACTATATCCAAAAATTATGGTTAAACTCAAAGTGGAAGTATGTTTTCTAAAATGGTCATCTAGACGTCGTTCTTTCGACTGAAATGACTACCTTTACAAAAACGACTTGTAACTTATTTTTCCGACTATAAACCTATTCTTTTTCTGTTTAGATTCATAAAATAGAGTTCAATATGAAATCATAGCAATTTGATTCACTCAAAACGGATTTAAAATGAAGAAGTTATGGGTAAAACAAGATTGGATAATTTTTCTCATTTTAGCTACGTGAAAATTGGTAACAAATCTATTCCAACCATAACTTAATCAATTTGTATTGTATATTATGTAATCTTGAGATACCATAGACACGTATACAATGTTTCGACCTATCATGTCGACACATCTATATATATTTCGGAACAACCATAGACACTCTATATGTGAATGTTGGAGTTAGCTATACAGGGTTGAGGTTGATTCCAAAATATATATAGTTTGAGTTGTGATCAATACTGAGATACGTATACACTGGGTCGTGGATTGATTCAAGATAATATTTATCGATTTATTTCTATACATCTAACTGTGGACAACTAGTTATAGGTTACTAACGAGGACAGCTGACTTAATAAACTTAAAACATCAAAATATATTAAAAGTGTTGTAAATATATTTTGAACATACTTTAATATATATGTATATATTGTTATAGGTTCGTGAATCAACAGTGGCCAAGTCTTACTTCCCGACGAAGTAAAAATCTGTGAAAGTGAGTTATAGTCCCACTTTTAAAATCTAATATTTTTGGGATGAGAATACATGCAGGTTTTATAAATGATTTACAAAATAGACACAAGTACGTAAAACTACATTCTATGGTTGAATTATCGAAATCGAATATGCCCCTTTTTATTAAGTCTGGTAATCTAAGAATTAGGGAACAGACACCCTAATTGACGCGAATCCTAAAGATAGATCTATTGGGCCTAACAAACCCCATCCAAAGTACCGGATGCTTTAGTACTTCGAAATTTATATCATATCCGAAGGGTGTCCCGGAATGATGGGGATATTCTTATATATGCATCTTGTTATTGTCGGTTACCAAGTGTTCACCATATGAATGATTTTTATCTCTATGTATGAGATGTGTATTGAAATATGAAATCTTGTGGTCTATTGTTACGATTTGATATATATAGGTTAAACCTATAACTCACCAACATTTTTGTTGACGTTTAAAGCATGTTTATTCTCAGGTGAATATTAAGAGCTTCCGCTGTTGCATACTAAAATAAGGACAAGATTTGGAGTCCATGTTTGTTTGATATTGTGTAAAAACTGCATTCAAGAAACTGATTTCGATGTAACATATTTGTATTGTAAACCATTATGTAATGGTCGTGTGTAAACAGGATATTTTAGATTATCATTATTTGATAATCTACGTAAAGCTTTCTAAACCTTTATTTATGAAATAAAGGTTATGGTTTGTTTTAAAAATGAATGCAGTCTTTGAAAAACGTCTCATATAGAGGTCAAAACCTCGCAACGAAATCAATTAATATGGAACGTTTTTAATCAATAAGAACGGGACATTTCACACCTAATAATAATGAAGAGTCAAATGTAAATTGGAATGATTTGTGGACTGATTCACAAGTTCCCGAAGAGGAACCGGAAGAAGAGTCGGAACCGGAAGAAGAATCGGAACCGGAAGAAGAATTGGAACCGGATGAAGAAATAGAACCGGTGGGGGAAATAATAAAACGGTTAAGTAAAAGAAAATCCTCAACCAACCGACCAAGGTTAATTATGGTCAATGGTGTTTCCGCCAAGGAAGCAAAATATTGGGAGGATTACCAATTCTCCGATGAATCGGATTCCGACGAGAATTCCGATGATGTTATAGAAATTACCCCAACTGAATTTAAAAAGGCAAAAGAAAATAATAAGGGAAAGGGCATAAAAATAGAGAAATCTAATTCCAACCCCGATGAACTTTATATGTATCGTCAACCCCCGAAGTCCTTAAGTTGTAACAATGACCCGGAAACCTCTAAACCACCAGGTTTTTCTAAACCAATGTGGACAACGACGGCTCGTATTAAGGGAACATCATATATCCCTAGAAACTTGGTAAAACGAACCAAAACCGAAGAAGAAGAAACGAGCGAGTCGGAATAAGATAGTTGTATTCGTGTGGTGTAATATATGTAATATAGTGTTCTTATGCTTTATGATATATGTAAAAATTGCTTGTATTAATAAGTATTTTTTTATGAATCTAACTCTTGTCTATTTTACAGTTTAAAAACACAAAATGGATAGACAACCCAATATTTTAAGAGACCTACCCGGAGACATGATTGATGAAATCTTGTCTAGAGTCGGCCAGAATTCCTCGGCACAACTATTTAAGGCGAGATCAGTTTGTAAGACATTCGAAGAACGTTCCAAGAATGTCTTGGTTTATAAGAGACTTTCGTTTGAAAGATGGGGGATATCACATTGGGAAACCCATAAGTTACGATGTGTTTACTTGACGCATATATTGCGGGGAACCCAAATGCTATTTTACGCAACGGGTTAAGAAATTATTTTGACTCAATATATCCGAATATTGGACTTCGTGATTTAGAAAAAGCGGCTAACATGCAACATAAAGAAGCATGTTATGCTTACGGATTAGTAATGTTCGCTTCTCACCAAAGTGAGAACAAGAACATCGGGCTACAACTATTAAACAAAACGTTTCCACAAGTGACGGAGTCGGTAATTGGGGTAAGAAATGATGTTTTTAGATTATTACGGGACTGTTGGATATTACGTAACCCTCGTCCCTTTGATGACGTTACAACATGCTGTCTTATCAACGGCCATAACGGTTATGTTGCACAAGACCAAGGATGGGAAGTAGTCCTAGTAAAACCAGAATGCATGACTTGTTTCTGGACGTATGAATTACGTGTCTTTATTGCCTTTGCTGAACGACTTGTGTACTAGCTAGAATTGTCTTCACAACTATCTTGTATCAAAGTTATTGTGTGCTATATTTCATGCTTTATGTAAAATAAGCGGTATTGTAAGTTTGTAAAATATTGTATAAAAGTTTGAACGCGAAATATTATTATAATCAGTTTTTCATATAGAATTGTAGTAGTTGAATTGTATATTAGCTACTAAGTATGAACTTAACGGGTAGGTACTACCCGAATTTAAACTTATAAAACGCTAATATGAAAAAAAAGCTTTTATAAATGAGTTCATATTATGCTACGAAATACTATTAACTACTCTTAATATTCTGTATGATTAACTTGTTCCATTTAACTATTTTGAAGGAAATGGCACCGACTACTCGACACACCGTGAATATGAATGAAGAGGAATTCCGTACTTTTCTAGCTTCAAACATAGCCGCAGTACAGGCTGCGCTACATACCAACAATAACCTTGGATCTAGCAGTACAGGAAATCGTGTAGGATGCACCTACAAAGAATTCACCGCCTGCAAACCTTTGGAATTTGATGGAACCGAAGGACCGATCGGATTGAAACGGTGGACCGAGAAGGTTGAATCGGTGTTTGCCATAAGTAAGTGTACTGAAGAGGACAAAGTAAAGTACGCTACGCATACCTTCACAGGTTCTGCGTTAACATGGTGGAATACCTATCTAGAGCAAGTGGGACAAGATGATGCGTACGCACTACCGTGGTCAGCATTCAAGCACTTGATGAACGAGAAGTACCGTCCCAGAACCGAGGTCAATAAGCTCAAGACAGAACTTAGAGGGTTACGAACCCAAGGATTTGATATTACCACGTACGAAAGACGATTCACAGAATTGTGCCTATTGTGTCCGGGAGCATTCGAAGATGAGGAAGAGAAGATCGACGCGTTTGTGAAAGGATTACCGGAAAGAATCCAAGAAGATATAAGTTCACACGAGCCCGCCTCAATACAACAGGCATGTAGAATGGCTCACAAACTAGTGAACCAGATTGAAGAAAGAATTAAAGAACAGACTGCTGAAGAGGCCAATGTGAAGCAAGTCAAAAGAAAGTGGGAGGAAAACGGTGATAAGAATCACCAATACAACAACAACAGCAATTACAACAATAATCGCAACAATTATCCCAACAATCGCAACATCAATCGCAACTACAACAAACGGGCCAACAACAACAACAACAACAACAACAACAACAACAACAGCAACTACAACAATCATCCCAACAACAATAATAACCGCAACAACAACAACAATCAGAAGCAGCTATGCCAAAGGTGTGAAAAGAATCACTCGGGGTTCTGCACCAAATTTTGCAACAAGTGTAAAAGAAATGGTCATAGCGCGGCGAAGTGTGAGGTCTACGGACCAGGGGTTAATAGAACGAAAGGAACAAATGGTGTTGGAACGAGTAATGGCGGAGCAAGTAGTGTCGGAGCAAGTTATGCCAATGTAGTTTGTTATAAATGTGGAAAACCAGGCCACATTATTATAAATTGCCCGAACCAGGAGAACACGAATGGACAAGGCCGTGGAAGAGTTTTCAATATTAATGCGGTAGAGGCACAGGAAGACCCGGAGCTTGTTACGGGTACGTTTCTTATTGACAATAAATCTGCTTACGTTTTATTTGATTCGGGTGCGGATAGAAGCTATATGAGTAGAGATTTTTGTGCTAAATTAAGTTGTCCATTGACGCCTTTGGATAGTAAATTTTTACTCGAATTAGCAAATGGTAAATTAATTTCAGCAGATAATATATGTCGGAATCGAGAAATTAAACTGGTTAGCGAAACATTTAAGATTGATTTGATACCAGTAGAGTTAGGGAGTTTTGATGTGATAATCGGTATGGACTGGTTGAAAGAAGTGAAAGCGGAGATCGTTTGTTACAAAAATGCAATTCGCATTATACGAGAAAAAGGAAAACCCTTAATGGTGTACGGAGAAAAGGGCAACACGAAGCTACATCTTATTAGTAATTTGAAGGCACAAAAACTAATAAAAAAAGGTTGCTATGCTGTTCTAGCACACGTCGAGAAAGTACAAACTGAAGAAAAGAGCATCAATGATGTTCCCATTGCAAAAGAATTTCCCGATGTATTTCTGAAAGAATTACCGGGATTACCCCCACATCGATCCGTTGAATTTCAAATAGATCTTGTACCAGGAGCTGCACCAATAGCTCGTGCTCCTTACAGACTCGCACCCAGCGAGATGAAAGAACTGCAAAGCCAATTACAAGAACTTTTAGAGCGTGGTTTCATTCGACCAAGCACATCACCGTGGGGAGCTCCTGTTTTGTTTGTCAAGAAGAAAGATGGTACATTCAGGTTGTGTATCGACTACCGAGAGTTGAACAAACTTACCATCAAGAACCGCTACCCACTACCGAGAATCGACGACTTATTTGATCAACTACAAGGCTCGTCTGTTTATTCAAAGATTGACTTACGTTCCGGGTATCATCAAATGCGGGTGAAAGAAGATGATATTCCAAAGACTGCTTTCAGAACACGTTACGGTCATTACGAGTTTATGGTCATGCCGTTTGGTTTAACTAATGCACCAGCTGTGTTCATGGACCTTATGAACCGAGTGTGTGGACCATACCTTGACAAGTTTGTCATTGTTTTCATTGATGACATACTTATTTACTCAAAGAATGACCAAGAACACGGTGAACATTTGAGAAAGGTGCTAGAAGTATTGAGGAATGAAGAATTGTACGCTAAGTTTTCAAAGTGTGCATTTTGGTTGGAAGAAGTTCAATTCCTCGGTCACATAGTGAACAAAGAAGGTATTAAGGTGGATCCGGCAAAGATAGAAACTGTTGAAAAGTGGGAAACCCCGAAAACTCCGAAACACATACGCCAGTTTTTAGGACTAGCTGGTTACTACAGAAGGTTCATCCAAGACTTTTCCAGAATAGCAAAACCCTTGACTGCATTAACGCATAAAGGGAAGAAATTTGAATGGAATGATGAACAAGAGAAAGCGTTTCAGTTATTGAAGAAAAAGCTAACTACGGCACCTATATTGTCATTGCCTGAAGGGAATGATGATTTTGTGATTTATTGTGATGCATCAAAGCAAGGTCTAGGTTGTGTATTAATGCAACGAACGAAGGAGATTGCTTATGCGTCTAGACAATTGAAGATTCACGAACAAAATTATACGACGCATGATTTGGAATTAGGCGCGGTTGTTTTTGCATTAAAGACTTGGAGGCACTACTTATATGGGGTCAAAAGTATTATATATACCGACCACAAAAGTCTTCAACACATATTTAATCAGAAACAACTGAATATGAGGCAGCGTAGGTGGATTGAATTATTGAATGATTACGACTTTGAGATTCGTTACCACCCGGGGAAGGCAAATGTGGTAGCCGATGCCTTGAGCAGGAAGGACAGAGAACCCATTCGAGTAAAATCTATGAATATAATGATTCATAATAACATTACTACTCAAATAAAGGAGGCGCAACAAGGAGTTTTAAAAGAGAGAAATTTAAAGGATGAAATACCCAAAGGATCGGAGAAGCATCTTAATATTCGGGAAGACGGAACCCGGTATAGGGCTGAAAGGATTTGGGTACCAAAATTTGGAGATATGAGAGAAATGGTACTTAGAGAAGCTCATAAAACCAGATACTCAATACATCCTGGAACGGGGAAGATGTACAAGGATCTCAAGAAACATTTTTGGTGGCCGGGTATGAAAGCCGATGTTGCTAAATACGTAGGAGAATGTTTGACGTGTTCTAAGGTCAAAGCTGAGCATCAGAAACCATCAGGTCTACTTCAACAACCCGAAATCCCGGAATGGAAATGGGAAAACATTACCATGGATTTCATCACTAAATTGCCAAGGACTGCAAGTGGTTTTGATACTATTTGGGTAATAGTTGATCGTCTCACCAAATCAGCACACTTCCTACCAATAAGAGAAGATGACAAGATGGAGAAGTTAGCACGACTGTATTTGAAGGAAGTCGTCTCCAGACATGGAATACCAATCTCTATTATCTCTGATAGGGATGGCAGATTTATTTCAAGATTCTGGCAGACATTACAGCAAGCATTAGGAACTCGTCTAGACATGAGTACTGCCTATCATCCACAAACTGATGGGCAGAGCGAAAGGACGATACAAACGCTTGAAGACATGCTACGAGCATGTGTTATTGATTTCGGAAACAGTTGGGATCGACATCTACCGTTAGCAGAATTTTCCTACAACAACAGCTACCATTCAAGCATTGAGATGGCGCCGTTTGAAGCACTTTATGGTAGAAAGTGCAGGTCTCCGATTTGTTGGAGTGAAGTGGGGGATAGACAGATTACGGGTCCGGAGATTATACAAGAAACTACCGAGAAGATCATCCAAATTCAACAACGGTTGAAAACCGCCCAAAGTCGACAAAAGAGCTACGCTGACATTAAAAGAAAAGATATAGAATTTGAAATTAGAGAGATGGTCATGCTTAAAGTTGCACCTTGGAAAGGCGTTGTTCGATTTGGTAAACGAGGGAAATTAAATCCAAGGTATATTGGACCATTCAAGATTATTGATCGTGTCGGACCAGTAGCTTACCGACTAGAGTTACCTCAACAACTCGCGGCTGTACATAACACTTTCCACGTCTCGAATTTAAAGAAATGTTTTGCTAAAGAAGATCTCACTATTCCGTTAGATGAAATTCAAATCAACGAAAAACTTCAATTCATCGAAGAACCCGTCGAAATAATGGATCGTGAGGTTAAAAGACTTAAGCAAAACAAGATACCAATTGTTAAGGTTCGATGGAATGCTCGTAGAGGACCCGAGTTCACCTGGGAGCGTGAAGATCAGATGAAGAAGAAATACCCGCATCTATTTCCAGAATATTCGTCAACACCTTCAACAGCTTAAAATTTCGGGACGAAATTTATTTAACGGGTAGGTACTGTAGTAACCCGAACTTTTCCATGTTTATATATATTAATTGAGATTGATATTTATATGATTAAATGTTTCCAACATGTTAAGCAATCAAACTTTTTAAGACTTGATTAATTGAAATATGTTTCATATAGACAATTGACCACCCAAGTTGATCGGTGATTCACGAACGTTAAAACTTGTAAAAACTATATGATGACATATATATGGATATATATATATAGTTAACATGATACTATGATAAGAAAACATATCATAAAGTATATTAACAATGAACTACATATGTAAAAACAAGACTACTAACTTAATGATTTTTAAACGAGACATATATGTAACGATTATCGTTGTAAAGACATTTAATGTATATATATCATATTAAGAGATATTCATACATGATAATATCATGATAATATAATAATTTAAAATCTCATTTGATATTATAAACATTGGGTTAACAACATTTAACAAGATCGTTAACCTAAAGGTTTCAAAACAACACTTACATGTAACGACTAACGATGACTTAACGACTCAGTTAAAATGTATATACATGTAGTGTTTTAATATGTATTTATACACTTTTGAAAGACTTCAATACACTTATCAAAATACTTCTACTTAACAAAAATGCTTACAATTACATCCTCGTTCAGTTTCATCAACAATTCTACTCGTATGCACCCGTATTCGTACTCGTACAATACACAGCTTTTAGATGTATGTACTATTGGTATATACACTCCAATGATCAGATCTTAGCAGCCCATGTGAGTCACCTAACACATGTGGGAACCATCATTTGGCAACTAGCATGAAATATCTCATAAAATTACAAAAATATGAGTAATCATTCATGACTTATTTACATGAAAACAAAATTACATATCCTTTATATCTAATCCATACACCAACGACCAAAAACACCTACAAACACTTTCATTCTTCAATTTTCTTCATCTAATTGATCTCTCTCAAGTTCTATCTTCAAGTTCTAAGTGTTCTTCATAAATTCCAAAAGTTCTAGTTTCATAAAATCAAGAATACTTTCAAGTTTGCTAGCTCACTTCCAATCTTGTAAGGTGATCATCCAACCTCAAGAAATCTTTGTTTCTTACAGTAGGTTATCATTCTAATACAAGGTAATAATCATATTCAAACTTTGGTTCAATTTCTATAACTATAACAATCTTATTTCAAGTGATGATCTTACTTGAACTTGTTTTCGTGTCATGATTCTGCTTCAAGAACTTCGAGCCATCCAAGGATCCATTGAAGCTAGATCCATTTTTCTCTTTTCCAGTAGGTTTATCCAAGGAAATTAAGGTAGTAATGATGTTCATAACATCATTCGATTCATACATATAAAGCTATCTTATTCGAAGGTTTAAACTTGTAATCACTAGAACATAGTTTAGTTAATTCTAAACTTGTTCGCAAACAAAAGTTAATCCTTCTAACTTGACTTTTAAAATCAACTAAACACATGTTCTAGATCTATATGATATGCTAACTTAATGATTTAAAACCTGGAAACACGAAAAACACCGTAAAACCGGATTTACGCCGTCGTAGTAACACCGCGGGCTGTTTTGGGTTAGTTAATTAAAAACTATGATAAACTTTGATTTAAAAGTTATTATTCTGAGAAAATGATTTTTATTATGAACATGAAACTATATCCAAAAATTATGGTTAAACTCAAAGTGGAAGTATGTTTTCTAAAATGGTCATCTAGACGTCGTTCTTTCGACTGAAATGACTACCTTTACAAAAACGACTTGTAACTTATTTTTCCGACTATGAACCTATACTTTTTCTGTTTAGATTCATAAAATAGAGTTCAATATGAAACCATAGCAATTTGATTCACTCAAAACGGATTTAAAATGAAGAAGTTATGGGTAAAACAAGATTGGATAATTTTTTCTCATTTTAGCTACGTGAAAATTGGTAACAAATCTATTCCAACCATAACTTAATCAACTTGTATTGTATATTATGTAATCTTGAGATACCATAGACACGTATACAATGTTTCGACCTATCATGTCGACACATCTATATATATTTCGGAACAACCATAGACACTCTATATGTGAATGTTGGAGTTAGCTATACAGGGTTGAGGTTGATTCCAACATATATATAGTTTGAGTTGTGATCAATACTGAGATACGTATACACTGGGTCGTGGATTGATTCAAGATAATATTTATCGATTTATTTCTGTACATCTAACTGTGGACAACTAGTTATAGGTTACTAACGAGGACAGCTGACTTAATAAACTTAAAACATCAAAATATATTAAAAGTGTTGTAAATATATTTTGAACATACTTTAATATATATGTATATATTGTTATAGGTTCGTGAATCAACAGTGGCCAAGTCTTACTTCCCGACGAAGTAAAAATCTGTGAATGTGAGTTATAGTCCCACTTTTAAAATCTAATATTTTTGGGATGAGAATACATGCAGGTTTTATAAATGATTTACAAAATAGACACAAGTACGTGAAACTACATTCTATGGTTGAATTATTGAAATCGAATATGCCCCTTTTTATTAAGTCTGGTAATCTAAGAATTAGGGAATAGACACCCTAATTGACGCGAATCCTAAAGATAGATCTATTGGGCCTAACAAACCCCATCCAAAGTACCGGATGCTTTAGTACTTCGAAATTTATATCATATCCGAAGGGTGTCCCGGAATGATGGGGATATTCTTATATATGCATCTTGTTAATGTCGGTTACCAGGTGTTCACCATATGAATGATTTTTATCTCTATGTATGGGATGTGTATTGAAATATTAAATCTTGTGGTCTATTGTTACGATTTGATATATATAGGTTAAACCTATAACTCACCAACATTTTTGTTGACGTTTAAAGCATGTTTATTCTCAGGTGAATATTAAGAGCTTCCGCTGTCGCATACTTAAATAAGGACGAGATTTGGAGTCCATGCTTGTATGATATTGTGTAAAACTGCATTCAAGAAACTTATTTTGTTGTAACATATTTGTATTGTAAACCATTATGTAATGGTCGTGTGTAAACAGGATATTTTAGATTATCATTATTTGATAATCTACGTAAAGCTTTTTAAAACCTTTATCTATGAAATAAAGGTTATGGTTTGTTTTAAAAATGAATGCAGTCTTTGAAAAATGTCTCATATAGAGGTCAAAACCTCGCAACAAAATCAATTAATATGGAACGTTTTTAATCAATAAGAACGGGACATTTCACTATATGGTTTACATCAAGCCCCGAGAGCTTGGTATGGACGTTTGTCAAGTTATCTGATCGAAAAAGGTTATCAAATGGGCACAGCGGATTGTACTCTATTTACGAAGGTTAAAGATGATGATATTATTTTAGTCAAAATCTATGTAGACCACATTATTTTCGGTTCTACTAAGCAGGAACTCGTCGATGAGTTCGAGCAGGTTATGAAAGACGAATTTGAAATGAGCAAATTGAGTCTCTTACACTACTTTCTTGGTTTGCAAGTCGAACAGACTGATAATGAAATTTTTCTTCATCAAGCAAAGTATGTAAATGATATACACTACTTTCTTGGTATGACTCAATAACGTCCTGTGTCAACCCCACTAGCTGTGAATCATGGTATTTCGTTAGACTGTGAAGGGGAGCCTGTTGATCCTACATACTATCGAGCAATCATCGGATCGCTCATGTATCTCACTGCATCTTGGCTGGATATTATGTTTGCAACACGTCTGTGTGCTCGTTATCAAGTTAATCCAAATACAGTTCATCTTACAGCTACCAAAAGAATTCTTCGTTATCTATTACATTCTCCAAATCTCGGCATCTGGTATTCGAACGGAGACAAGTTTGATCTTGTGGCATACAGTGATTCAGACTATGCAGGTTGCAAAGTCAACAACAAATCTACATCAGGAGGATGTAATTTTTTAGGTGAAAGGCTGGTGACCTGGCAGTGCAAGAAACAAACCGTAGTTGCGCTTTCCACGTGTAAAGCTGAATATATCGCTGCTGTTAGTTGTTGTTCGCAAGTTGTTTGGATTCAACAACAACTTCGCGATTACAGACAAAGAATCTCTTTCTCTCCTCTTTATATTGATAATACTGCTGCTATTGCAATTACTAAGAATCATGTGCAACATTCTAAGACTAAACAAGTATCATTTTCTTAGGGATTGCCATGAGAAAAAGATAATTGAGGTTTAGAGAATAGGTACTAAGGACCAGAGGGCTGACCTTTTCACTAAGGCTTTCGATAAACCTAGGTTCTTGCTACTTTTAGAGATGAATGGCATTGTTGATCAAGATAAAGTCATTTCGGATGTTGATTGTGAGGGTTAATAAAACTTTTAGACTTTGCATGTAGGATGCATGACATATAGATTTTAGTTTCTTATTATCTGTATTGCATATTTTTGCTTCCTGTCTGCATTTCTTTGCATGATTTCTTTCATGTTTGCATGCGAGTCTGTAATTATCTTCTGTTTCTTTTGTTAAAATACTAAAAGACAAAAAGATTTTATGTTTTAGTATTTTAGGGGGAGTATATGTTTCAACAGAAAATTCCTAAAAAGTGTAAAATGTCTCATCAGAAAACCCTAAAAAGTTGAAAATTTCGAAAATGAGCTTGTTTTGATTAATATGTGGGAAATAAAGAAATTACTGTACTGAGAGTTGATGTATTTATTTAGTAAGGACTAATTTGAACGTTTATATCTATCTGCTGTGTGATGTACTGATAGATGTGACTTATGAATTCTTGGCATTAGACAATCATACTAAGAATAACGATCATCTAAGATTCAGAAGTCATGAACGATCTGTAGCGTTTGAAGGTAGTCACCTAATTATCTTCGAAACTGTATCTAATGATAATTGTTGAGGAACTCAACAGTTGGTTGAGGGTATCCCTTATCATAATTGATAATCACTAGAAAAGGTTACGGGTGGATTTAAGGTTGAGGATTATCTGTTTGGCTGGTGCATACCACGTTGTCGCGGGCCTAAGACTTTATAATCGAAACCAAACCCCGAAAATATCAGAGAAAATTAGTTTATTTTGAAGTAAGTGTCCCTTCTCGCTTAAGGTCGAAAAGTATAATTCCTTATTGCGGACCGTTCAATCATTTAAGGGAGAACACCTTTGAGTTATCTGAGCACACAACAAAGAAACATGAGTTCATGCATAAAAAATGGAAAATTCATTCATGATGGCGTTCAAAATCAATATATCAAAAGACAGTGATATGCTGAAAAAGAAATATCAAAAGAAAATCAAAGTCAACAATAATTGGCGTATCAAGATGGAAAAAACCTGAAAGTATGAAGAATGCTGATTCATGATGTGCTCATAAAGAACTCAGATCATTCTTAGTGTGACGCCCCCGCGCAGCTTGAATTGTTTAATCACGACGTTCACACTGAACTATCAAGATTCTTGTCGTCTGCAATATAGAGTTATACCTATTAAGACTATAAGTTGGAAAGATACTTACCTAGATAAACTCTAAATAACATATATATGAAAGTATAACTTTCGATTCCGTTTTCCATGTCAACCTGAACATAAAGAAGTTAAGGGCCTTGAGATTTATTTCGTGTGACAACTGGTCATCAGGCAAGTCTACTTTAACTGTAGACCAACCCCCGCAGTAAATAATGCGCCTATTCGGATAATCCAATATGTCCTAAGATCTACCGAACCAACTAGATTGAAGATTGTCAACACATTGGTAGAAGCCAAAGGCTGACAGGGTTATTCAAAATGTCGTGAGAACTATCCTGTTCAATTTGAATAAAGTACATGGAAAGAGATAACGGAAAGTTACGTGTAATGAATTGACAACCTAATAAAAACGCACAATCATAAGTGATGAAAGAATCAAGGATCAATGAACTTAGCGTGATCTCAAAAATCACTACTTTATAGTGTTCAAGTAATTAATGTCAACATGATTCTCTAAGTGTCCGGAATGAATATGTTCATGTTTAATGAGGATTGATATCAGTAATTGCATGATAATAGACATAGACTGGATAATCAGGAATGAACAACAGAAGTTGATTCAATATGTCAGTTCTGATTCATTTTTAAATTGTTAATCATCTTGCTCACAAAAAGAATGTGGATTTGTATACCTTACTTATCTGGTTTATTAAATAGCTTGCATTGAAAACAGTAAAACAAAAAAAAGATTTTGGTTTACACGTTATTGCATTTCATGAAAGAATGTCTTTAATTTGTATATTTTTAGTTGCATGACATTATATATTAGAAAATTTATAAAGATTTCTTTCATTCTTTTGTTTTCTGATTATCCTCTGAATGTACAATGACATCTGAAAGAACCTTGTCAAGACCAAGATATTTTTGGCCACTAAATCCACAAGATAGAGGTTTGTAGAGCTTGTGATTATTTGAAGGATTTTAATGATTTAAGGTATTAGTGAACTTAAGATGATTATTACACTGTAGGACTTACTCATGTGAAACAGAATATTTAGAGTAATAATCTTGTTGTGGTTAAGATTTTTTTTATATATACCTAAGTGTTAATGATCATTTCTTGATGGTTTAGTAATTTATGACTCAAATTGAAAGTGCTAGTTAGCTCTAAGATTGACAAACGAGTCGAAATCCTAAGTTTGTGAAAAATTAAAAATTTGAAATTGCCTAAGTGGCTCACTCGCACGACTGACGTGTGAACCGTACGAGTAACCACACGTGTGAGGTTAACTGTACGAATGACCCTGTTCTAGAATTTGTGACGACCCGGAAATTTCCGACCAAATTTAAACTTAATCTTTATATGATTTCGACAAGATAAGCAAAGTTTGTAAAGTTGAGTCTCAAAATTTTGGAACTGTTTACATGAATTCAATTAACCTGTGACCATTCCCGACAATTCACGAACAATTGATTGTAAATAAATATGTATATATAAATGTAAGTATATGTATATTAATTTGAAATTATAAAATATAATTTAAGCATTAGAATTAAATATGTAAAATAGGATACAAAATAATTAAGTGTAAATTTAAAATGAATCTATATATAAATATATATGATTTCTATGATTAATTATTATTATATGTATATTGTAATATATATAAAATTTATAAATAATAAATATTCAATAAAGGTTATCATATTATATATGATTACATTACATAATTAATAATATATAATATAATTTAAAATATAGTTGTTGTATTAATATTAAAACTTTCATTATCATTATAAATATTAATATTAATATTAATATTAATATTAATATTAATATTAATATTAATATTAATATTAATATTAATATTAATATTAATATTAATATTAATATTAATATTAATATTAATATTAATATCAGTATCATTAATAATATTGTATGAAATTTGATACATTTGATTTGTTACATTATTATTAATATTATTATCGTTGTTAATAATATTATTATTATAACTAGTAGTAAAATTTTAATTTTAGTTATTATGATTTATGGATATATAAAATGATATATAAACAGATATAAAAAGAATCCGGTTATTAATATATATATATATATATATATATATATATATATATATATATATATATATATATATATATATATATATATATATATATATATATATATACGAATATAAATACAAATAATTTGTCTATTTACGTAATCAGTTTCATGTCCCTATCCTACTATTTAATTTGTCAGCTAAATTGATGAACCAGTCGATATCAAATTGCTAATACAATCAAAATTCTATTACAAATCAATTTTTTTTTTGTTCTTGATTTTTCTGACTAAATCCAGTCGACCATTTTCATTATAAATGAAACGTTTAGTTCAATAGATTGAAACCATTTAACCATTCCACTTTCATACATATATATATATATATATATATATATATATATATATATATATATATATATATATATATATATATATATATATATATATAAATATAAATAATTTGTCTATTTACGTAATCAGTTTCATATCCCTATCCTACTGTTTAATTTGTCAGCTAAATTGATGAACCAGTCGATATCAAATTGCTAATACAATCAAAATTCTATTACAAATCCATTTTTTTTTGTTCTTGATTTTTTTGACTAAATTCGGTCGACCATTTTCATTATAAATGAAACGTTTAGTTCAATAGATTGAAACCATTCAACCATTCCACTTTCATATTATATTATAATTACAGAAACAACCGAAATTCAATTAAAATTAAACCAAAATTTTTAAAACAAGCCAACCACCTCTGTTAGTATCACTTTTTATCAAACTACTCGAATTTGAATTCAATTCTAAAACCTATAAATGCAAGACTGTTTGAAATTGTCTAATTATACTATGTATAAGTTTTCAAATCTCAATTTAATCTATTGATTACAAATTTTTGGAGTCAAACTTTATTTCAAAAAATCAACTAATTTGTTCTTCGCCAAATTCATTTTCATTTTGAAGTTTCTGATAAAATTTATGATTTGTAAAGTTTCCATGAATGTTTTCTAACCTATTTCGTGTTATAACTTTTATCTATAACGTTACCATTTACAAAATCATTATTTTTTTTAAAACTCATGACGAGCTGCAGCAGCAACATTTCTTTATTTTTTTTATCGATTTCTGATTAACCCAAGTAAGTATGAATTACGTACAATTCTATGGATGAACCTAAACCTTTGGTTGTTTTAAATAATTTGGTTTTGATTTTTGGATTGATTAAACGGTGGGTGTTAAAGAAGATGATGAAATCAGAAATAAGAATAAATAGATTTAAATTAGGATTTAAAACAGAAATACAAGCAGTGGCTCAATGGTTTAGTGTGGTTATGGGTGAGCGATAGGTCACGGGTTCGAGCTGGTGCAGGACAATTCTTTTTAAACAAAGCTTTTAAGGGTATACACAAATTCTTTTATTTTTATTATTATTAGTTATTAAGGTTATAAATATGATTATCAATTGTTATTGTTACTAGTGTTATTATTATTAAAGGTATTACTAATAATACTAGTATTATCATTATAATTATTAGTATCATCATTATAATTATTATTATTATAAGTATTATCATTATTATTATGATTATGATTAATATTATCATTATTAGGAAAACAATACAACCTAATATTATTATCATTAAAATTAGTATTATTAATTATTGATATTAGTGTTAATTTAACTATTATTGTTACTATCATTAATATAATTTGTATTAATATCATTTTAATTATTATTAGTAACATAAGGATTATTATTAATAATAACATGATCATTATTAATAAGATTATCATTAGTAAGTATTGTTATTATTAACATTATTATCAATATTATCTGTATTACTATTATTATTATTATTATTATTATTATTATTATTATTATTATTATTATTATTATTATTATTATTATTATTATTATTATTATTATTATTAAATACATTATTATTTTCAAATCTATTATTTTTATTAACATTAGTATTATCATTATTATTATTAATATTACTAAGCATCATTATTAGAATTATCATTTAAATTATAATCGTTATCGTTTTATTACTAAAATAAGTATCATTATGATAAATATTATCATAATATGAATTTTCATTATTATATTGTTACTATTAAAAGTTATTATCAATAATATTATTTTTACTAAAATTATCTTTTTGTAATCCTTAAAAACTATCATTATTATTATTACCAGTAAAATCTATATTATTATTATTATTAAAATAATTGTAATTATAAAAAAATACGAGTTTAAAAGACATGGTTAAGATTATAAGTATAAAAATTGAAGATTTTTATAAAGATATATTTAATATACACAACTTAACTAAATTAATATTATTATGTACAAAATGAAAATATATAAATGAATAATGAAACTTATAAAATTAATAAATATAACAATTACATCACTAATAACAATATATAGATTTATTCAAGTACAAGAATATGTTTTAATACATATATGAATGATATAGGTTCGTTAATCCGAGGCCAACCCTGCACTTGTTCAGTGCCGTCATATGCATAATAGCTACGAAATACAGTATAGTGAGTTCATTTGCTCCCTTTTACTCTTTACATTTTTGGGACTGAGAATACATGCGTTGTTTTACAACTGCTTTATTAAATGCCTTTAAAATCTATATTTTTGGACTGAGATGCTTTTATAAATGTTTGACAAGATAGACACAAGCAAAACATTCCTCGAATGAATTATTATGCAGACAGAAGTTCTGTGGATTATTATTGAATTAGTTGGACGTGATAATTGCCACTAATTGTTGTGAATATTTTTCCCTGATTATTATTGCTTGGTAACCTAAGAATTAGAAACGGGTATGGCCTTAATTCACGCGAATCCTAAAGGTAGCTACCGGGTTTAACATGTAACGACCCGACAAAATCGTCATTGACGGCGCCGTTAACTTAGGTCCCGTTACGTGGTCATAGCCCTTAAATGAGACGCGTTTGATCAAAATTATGTCGCATTCATTTGAAACGTGTGACTTGCAAAGTTTTGTGTTTCCAAATAGTTCGACAACGAGTTAAGTTTACAAAAGTCGATAAGTATAAATGAAATAATTTGCGACATAATATAAGTTGTAAATCACGAATGCTATCAATAGCGTATGTATGTATGTATGCTTGACCTCAAGCAATTAAAATCAAGTGTATGCGTGTATGCTTGATGATAATGCTAAAAACGAACATATATTTCATAGCATTATCCTTCAAGAAAGACAAGCTTTTATTTGCAATTATTCTATTTACAAGTGATATTCGTTTAAATAATAAAAGGTGAAGATAAAAGAAAGATTCGACGAATTGAAGACGCAAATGACCAAAAAGCTAAAAAGTACAAAGTACAATCCAAGTGGTTCAAATTATTGATGAGAAACGTCTAAAAATAGCAAGAGTACAAGCCGCAAAAAGCAAAGTACAAGATATTAAATTATACGAAAAGGCGTTCGAAAATTCGAAACCGAGACATGAACCAACTTTCAGCGTGCGACGCAACGGACCAAAAACTACAAGTCAACTATGCACAAGAATATAATATAATATATAATTAATTATATATATTATAATATATTATAATTATACGCAGCCCACATTTTGAATTTAATCTATGAGCTGGATTCCAGACCTCTGCACTCGCGGAGCTTTAATGAAGAAAACCTCCGCCCTCGCGGAGCTCAACAGTGAAACATGGGCCTATAAAAGGCCGCGCATTCTGACCGATTCATTACTTCTTTTTTCAATCTCTCTCTCACGATATTATATATATATATATATATATATATATATATATATATATATATATATATATATATTAATTTTAATTTTAATTTAAGATTAATAATAATATGGTTATAGTGGCGAATGTTGTAAGTGTGTAAGTCAAAATTCTGTCCGTGTAACGCTACGCTATTATTAATCATTGTAAGTTATGTTCAACCTTTTTAAATTAATGTCTCGTAGCTAAGTAATTATTATGCTTATTTAAATTAAAGTAATCGTGATGTTGGGCTAAATATCAAGACTGGGTAATTGGGCTTTGTACGATAATTGGGGTTTGGACAAAAGAACGACACTTGAGGAAATTAGACTATGGGCTATTAATGGGCTTTATATTAACTAAATGATACCTCGTTAATTTAATATAAAGATTACAATTTGACGTATCTATATATAATCACATACGCTTAATCGGGTACGGTGGGTGGGATATCTATAAATACGAATTATTGTTCATTTGACCGGACACGGGAATGGATTAATGGTTAATGGACTCATTAAAGCAGGGGTGGATTACATTCAGGGGTAATTGGTGTAATTGTTAACAAAGTAGTAAAACGTTGGATTACACGCAGTCGATAACTTGGTGTATTCATTAAACAAAGTATTAAGACCTTGTTACAGTTCGAATCCCCAATTAGTTGGAATATTTGACTTCAGGTATAAGGATAATATGACGAGGACACTCGCACTTTATATTTATGACTGATGGACTGTTATGGACAAAAACCGTATGGACATATTGAATAATCCAGGACAAAGGACAATTAACCCATGGTAATAAATTAAAATCAACACGTCAAACATCATGATTACAGAAGTTTAAAGTAGCATAATTCCTTTATTTTATATCTTATCGCATTTTTAATTATCGCAATTTTATTTATCGTCATTTTGTTTATCGCACTTTAAATTATCGCACTTTTATTATCATTATTTACTATACGCTTTAAATTAAGTTATTTGTATATTTAATATTTTACATTAGGTTTTAATTGTGACTTAAGACATAAAATCGACAAACCGGTCATTAAACGGTAAAAATCCCCTTTTATAATAATAATACTACTTTTATATATATATATATATATATATATATATATATATATATATATATATATATATATATATATAGCGTTAAATTGTGACTTATATATTTTTAAATATCGTATTTAAAAATATAGCGTTAAACTTGGCTAGCTCCCTGTGGAATGAACCGGATTTACTAAAAACTACACTACTGTACGATTAGGTACACTGCTTATAAGTGTTGTAGCAAGGTTTAGGTATATCCACTCTATAAATAAATAAATAACTTGTGTAAAATTGTATCGTATTTAATAGTATTTCATAATAAAATATAATTATTTCGTACCCCTCTGCTTTAACATCAAGTATTTTTGGCGCCGCTGCCGGGGAACAATTCAACGCCGAAGCGAAACGCTATAAAATATATATATATATATATATATATATATATATATATATATATATATATATATATATATATATATATATATATATATATATATATATATATATATATATATATATATATATATATATATATATATATATATATATATATATATATATATATATCTATTTAGGTGCTTTAATTAAAAAGTTCATTTTTTTAGAATTATAAAAATTAATAAGTAATTTTTAATATATAAGTTTTATTTAATTTTTTTTACTACAAAACAGAAAATTAAAATAAAAAAAAAAAAACTGCACCTGCGTAATTTGAGCCTGCAGCTCATCTGAATCTGAATCATCCGCACTCACGGAGTTATTGGGCAACAGACATCCGCACTCGCGGAGCCTGCTCTGGCAGCAAACCTAGTACGTAATTAATGCTAATTAGGGTTTTTAATTAATAATAATTATTATTATTAACCTAATTAGGGTTAATTATATAATTATTTAGTTTTAGTTTATTTTATTTTGTATTTTTAAGTTTCAATTAGTTTTATTATATATAAAATTGATACTTTTATAAAATAAGTAATATAAAAATAATATTTTTATAAAAATTGTATTTTTATAACTTCAAGTTTTATCTTTATATTTTGTATCTTTTTATTCGTAATTGTATAGTTATCGTTCGTAATTAGTTTTAAGACTAGTATTTTGCCGTAGTTATTTCTAGATTTTTAGGCTTTGCCATAAAATCCCTTAAGTACTTTTTCTTTAGACTAAGATTTAGGTGCTTTAGAATTTTGCGACACCGTTTTAAGATTTTAGTACTTTTTAAGTTATTGCCATTTTGGATATAGAATTCCTTTTAAGATTTAATACCTTTAGAAGTAAGATTTAATTTTTAGTTTTTAGACTTTTAAGTTTCGACGCTGCATTTTATTATTTTTCGACCTTTTATTTTTCGACGTTTTACGACGCACTCTTTTTCTTTCTTATTTCTCGATGCTCTAGTTTTTAGGACATAGAATTTTCTATTTATTCTCTAAAATTTCAAAATGAAAAATTATTTTAAGCTGTAAAATTGATAGACATCTAAAATTTTCTGGTTCGTAGTAATAGTTGGATTTGTTAGTGGCGAGTTGTGGACTTCCGATTTAAAGGGTCCTGGCTACCTGCTGCATCTATTGGCTATTCGAAACGTGAGCGAAATCAGAAAAGTCTATTAATTTGATAACTTATATAATTTTTATTTTTATAACTAATAGGATATTCAGTGAATGCACCGAGCAAAACGTTCACCACCTTTCATACGTTCACCACCTGTAACTCGATCAAGATATCTAGCCAATATTGTCGCCGTTGATTTTTCTTTAGAAGCATAATCTAGTCTACCAAGTACTCCAATTCAAATTTCCGATAATCCATTTTTTGAACCCGACCTCACAATTGAGAACCCGGAGGATATTCAAGGACAATTCAGAGATCCTGAACCACTAATCACTCATCCAGAGATTGTCGAGGAAGAAACCATTAAGTCAGAATCCTCTAGCAATTCAGATTCAACAAATTCAATCATGGAAAATCTGGAACCTCTAAGTATGGAAGATCGAATGAGAGCTAAATGCACTGGCCAAGGTCATGCAATTACTCAACCAGATATTAATGCGCCAGATTATGAAATTAAAGGATAAATCCTACACATGGTAACTAATCAATGCCAATTTAGTGGTGCGCCGAAGGAAGATCCAAATGAACATCTTCGCACCTTTAATAGGATCTGTACTCTATTTAAAATCCGAGAAGTAGAGGATGAACAGATCTATCTCATGTTATTTCCCTGGACTTTAAAGGGAGAAGCCAAAGATTGGTTAGAATCGTTACCTGAAGGGGCGATTGATACAAGGGATGTCTTAGTTGAAAAATTTCTTAAACAATTCTTTCCAGCATCTAAAGCCGTGAGACTTCAAGGAGAAATTGTTACATTCACGCAAAAGCCAAATGAAACTCTATATGAGGCGTGGACAAGATTTGGAAAGTTGTTGAGAGGATGTCCGCAACATGGTTTAGACACTTATCAAATAGTACAAATATTTTACCAAGGATGCGACATCACTACAGGAAAAGACATCGACATAGCAGCTGGTGGTTCCATTATAAAGAAAATCGCAACTGAAGCTTACAAAATTATTGATAACACTGCTTCCCACTCACATGAGTGGTACCAAGAAAAAGATATCGTTAGATCATCTAAAGCAGCTAGAGCCAATTCTATCCATGACTTTGATTCCATTTCCGCAAAGATAGATGCTGTTGAGAGATGAATGGAAAAGATGACTAAAGATATTCACACTATAAGAATTAGTTGTGAGCAGTGTGGAGGACCACATTTGACAAAAGATTGTCTCATTATTGAACAAATAATGGAACAAAGAGAGAATGTTTCATACATGAACCAAAGGCCTGGAAATAATTATCAGAATAATTATCAACCGCCAAGACCAATCTACAATCAAAATCAAAATTATAACCGAAATGTTCCATACAACAACCAACAAGGTCCTAGCAATCAACAAGTATCTAATAATACTTACAATCAGCAAAGACCTATTTTTCAAAATAAACCACCACAAACCGATGATAAAAAGCCAAATTTAGAAGACATGATGTCGAAGCTAGTTGAATCTCAAACTCAATTTTTCACATCTCAGAAACAAATCAATGAACAAAATGCTCAAGCATTTAGAAATCAACAAGCTTCTATTCAAAATCTGAAACAAGAAGTAAGCAACCTAGTAAGGTTGATAGGTGAAAGAAAACCGGGAAGTCTACCTAGCGATACAAATGCTAACCCCCGGAATGAAACAGCTAAAGTGTGATGGCCCGAAAATTTTTGACCAAATTTAAACTTAATCTTTAACGTTTTCGACACGATAAGCAATGTCTATAAAACTGAATCTCAAAATTCTTGAACTATTCAATTACCCTGTTTGTCCGACGATTCACGAACGTCATAACATGTATTATATAAACATAAGAGTTTTCAATATATACGGAATCATGCAAATAATATTTATATATGAAATGATAAAAATTTACTATTAAACGATGCTTTTCAAATTAAAAATTTTACGTATTAAGTCATTTTATTTTTATGATATAATTTTTGTAATTTTTTTTAAGAAACGAAGTTAAATTAAAAATGTACAATTTGTAAAGCACAACGTACAACAACGTGTAGCTTAAATAGTTGAATCGAAATTAATTTATTTACTATTCATATGAATAGTAAATGAAACGAAATTAATTAATTTACTATTCACATGAAAGCGAAATGATTGAAATTATTAATTATAAGTTACATAAAATACCCCTGAAGTATTTTAAAAATACGACTTTTAAAATCTTAATCGATTCGATTTTATTATTATATTATTATATTCTACTTTATTATATTATTATATTATTACTTTATTATATTATTATATTATTATAATTATAAACGTACAATTCCTTTTATTATTATATTATTATTTTATTACTTTATTATATTATTATATTATTATAATTAAACACGTTTGATTCCTTTTATTATTATAATATTATTTTCTAACTATATATATCGATCGATCAATCGATTGCAGAAACACACACACATATATGTACATATATATTTATTTCATATATTTTTATTCCGTAATAATTCTAGTGCAATATTCAAATTAAGTATTAGTAGTATACATAAAATACTACGACGGAATTATGCTCGGGTGATTTTCAAAACGGATTTTATGAGCAGGATAGAGCTAAGGAAAATTATGGGTTATAGCTTTGGAGGTTATGGGTAATGTTCATCGGTATTGTTCGCAAGTCAAACCTAGCGTTTATCATCTCTGTTGCGTCTACATACTTTCCTGCAATATTGAATCACAATATTGATACGTGAGCATTCATATCTTATCTTTTATATATTAATAGTGTATACATGTCTAGTGCTCGAGTATATATGTGTATGCATGCTTGTATTCTAAATTTCATCGTTAAACAATTTTGATGAATCACGAATTAAATACATATATTACTGATAAAAGGTATATGATATGCATTTTTGGAAAGCTGGCGAAAAATCAATAACTTTTCATTTAGAAATCGCGTAATTTCGGTGAACGAATTAAAAGATATGATCAACTGAATTATGATTGACATTAATTGATATTGCTCTTGAATCTGCAATTGATATTTAAACAACTTGTTTGTAAGATTGAAAAATTAGATTTTTGAATATTACCAGCCGAGTAAATGAATCCTTATATAAGGCACGTCTCGTTTTGTTGAACAATTGTCAAAATTGACTGTTTTATCATGTTTTAAAGCCTTATAAAAACTACAGTCTAATTTTACAAGAATTGGGAAACTATGTGAAATGTTAAAATGTTTCAATTGCCATGATCATTCAACTATAGTATTAAGTCAGATTGACTTTTTGAAATGACTTTTGATAAACTTTTGTATGTTGATCTCGAGCATTAGGATTGTGATACACTATGACCTGACCTAGCTTGATAGACATTTATTGACCAACATATGTTCTCTAGGTTGAGATCTACAGTTATTTGGTAATCCGAGTTTCAGTCACATTTTGGTGAACGACTTTATATGCTGCTAAGGTGAGTTTCATTTGCTCCCTTTTTAATTGCTTTTGCAATCTATATTTTGGGCTGAGAATACATGTACTTTATTTTAAACGCAATGGATACAAGTACATACTAAATTCTACACCGAGTTTGAACCGAAAATCTCTTAGCTTTGGTAACTAGTAACTGCCGGTTATAAGAACCGGTGGGCGCGAATAGTGGTATATGGATCCATAGGGCTTGACATCCCCGTCTGTTCCAGGTATAGATGTGATGACCCGGGAATTTCCGACCAAATTTAAACTTTAATCTTTATATGTTTCCGACACGATGAGCAAAATCTTTAATGTTGAGTCTCGAAAATTTTGAAATCTATATTCATGTAATCAATTACCCTCCGACCATGCCTGACGATTCACGAACAATTGTTTGTAAATAAATAGGTATATATATATATATATATATATATATATATATATATATATATATATATATATATAAGTTTACATTATAATTTGAAATTATAAAAAGTAATTTAAACATTTGAATTAAAAATATAAGATAAGTTACAAAATAATTATATTGTAAATTAAAATAAATCTATATATAAATATATATGATTTCTATATGTGATCATGACTATATGCATATGGAAATGTATAAGAATTCAATTATATATAATATATAAATATTAAACTTTACATAATTAATAAATTGTAGTATTAAGATATTAAATGTGGTTACAAGTTAAAAATATAGTTGTTATACTAATATTATTATTATTATTATTACTTTTATTATTATTAAAATAAAATATGAATATTGATATTAGTGTTATTAATATTACTATATATAAAATATAATATGAAATTTGATACAATTAATGAATTGTATAAGTAATTAAAAGTAAAAAAATATATATATATATTTATTAATATTGTTATTATTACTTTCAAAAATAATAATAATAATAATAATAATAAATACTAATATTAACATTATTAGTATCATTGTTATCAGTAAAATTATAAATTTAATTAATATTAAGATTATTAAGAGTATTACTATTAACTTGGTTACAAAAAATATCATTATCATTATCTTTATTAATTAAACTATTTTTTTATTTATAATTAGTAATATTATTGTATCATTAATAATATTATTATCATCATTATCAAACTAATTAAATTTATTATTTTTGTTATTATTAATATCTTATCAATAAAATTATTGTTATTATTAATATAAATTATTATTAATTAATATTATTACTAATATACTTATTAGTTATTAATTAATAATAATATTTATTTAAATTATAAAATTAGGAAATAAAAACCCGATTCAGTGCCTGTAAACATCACGCTGCAGTAAATTTTTGTTTCTTGTCTTTAGGAGATCAAATCAGAATCATATAACACTCCAAATTCTGTTATAAATCGATTTCAACCTTTATATTCTATTTTATTTTATTGTTCTCTGATTGAGAGATGGAACTCCCACGATATTATGTATAAAATCGATAAATCCAGTAGAATGGAACCATCACAACTCATTTTCACTATCATTAACAATTACTAAATTTAATTAATTCAGTTTATTGAATTAAAACCCAAAATATAACCGGAACCAGTCGCATACCTGATAATGCTAAAAATGAACATATATTTCATAGCATTATTCCTCAAGAAAGACAAGCTTTTAGTTGCAATTGTTCTATTTACAAGTGATATTCGTTTAAATAATAAAAGGTGAAGACAAAAGACAGATTCGACGAATTGAAGACGCAAACGACCAAAAAGCTCAAAAGTACAAAAGACAATCAAAGAGGTTCCAATTATTGATAAGAAACGTCTCGAAATTACAAGAGTACAAGATTCAAAACGCAAAGTACAAGATATTAAATTGTACGCAAGGACGTTCGAAAATCCGGAACCGGGACCAGAGTCAACTCTCAACGCTCGACGCAACGGACTAAAAATTACAAGTTAACTATGTATATAAATATAATATAATATATAATTAATTATATAAATTATATATATATTATATTTATATAATAAACCGTCGGTAAACAAAGAGCCAAAATGGAGTGAGCTGTATTTACAAACTCCGCGACTCGCGGAGTTTGAAGAAGGAATGGGCCGCGAGTCGCGGAGCCCCAAAAACTGAAACTCCCTATAAAGCCCAACGAATTCTGATCAATTTTTCATCCAATATCCATCAATCTCTCTATCTATATACGTAATATTTATTTATAATTTATATTTTAATTTTAATTTTAATCCTAATAATAAGGGTATGTTAGCGAATGTTGTAAGGGTGTAAGTCAAAATTCTGTCCGTGTAACGCTACGTTGTTTTTAATCATTGTAAGTTATGTTCAACCTTTTTAATTTAATGTCTCGTAGCTAAGTTATTATTATGCTTATTTAATCCGAAGTAATCATGATGTTGGGCTAATTACTAAAATTGGGTAATTGGGCTTTGTACCATAATTGGGGTTTGGACAAAAGAACGACACTTGTGGAAATTAGACTATGGGCTATTAATGGGCTTTATATTTGTTTAACTAAATGATAGTTTGTTAATGTTAATATAAAGATTTACAATTGGGCGTCCCTATAAATTACCATATACACTCGATCGGACACGATGGGCGGGGTATTTATATGTACAAATAATCGTTCATTTAACCGGACACGGGAATGGATTAATAGCCACTAGAATTATTAAAACAGGGGTGAAATTATGTACAAAGACACTTGGCATAGTTGATAACAAAGTAATAAAACCTTGTTACAGTTTAAGTCCCCAATTAGTTGGAATATTTAACTTCAGGTATAAGGATAAATTGACGAGGACACTCGCACTTTATATTTATGACTGATGGACTGTTATGGACAAAAACCAGACGGACATATTAAATAATTCAGGACAAAGGACAATTAACCCATGGGCATAAAACTAAAATCAACACGTCAAACATCATGGTTACGGAAGTTTAAATAAGCATAATTCTTTTATTTCATATTTAATTTCCTTTATTTTATATTTAATTGCACTTCTAATTATCGCATTTTTATTGTATTTAATTGCACTTTTAATTATCGTACTTTTTAATTATCGCAAGTTTATTTTATCGCACTTTTATTATTCGCAATTTCATTATCGTTATTTACTTTACGCTTTAAATTAAGTCTTGTATTTATTTATTATTTTACATTTGGTATTAACTGCGACTAAAGTTTTAAAATCGACAAACCGGTCATTAAACGGTAAAAACCCCCCCTTTATAATAATAATATTACTTAGATATATATTTGTATTTTTATAAAAGTAAACTAATATAGCGTTAAGCTTTGTTTAAAGATTTTCCCTGTGGAACGAACCGGACTTACTAAAAACTACACTATTGTACGATTAGGTACACTGCCTATAAGTGTTGTAGCAAGGTTTAAGTATATCCATTCTCTAAATAAATAAATATCTTGTGTAAAATTGTATCGTATTTAATAGTATTTTCCTGCTAAAAATTAATAGTATTTTATACCCCTCTGCTCAAACATCAAGTATTTTTGGCTCCGCTGCCGGGGATTCGCTTAAAAGCCGGAAGCGTAACGCTAATATAAAAAAAAAAGATTTTTATTTTTAGTTTACTTTTATAAAAATGCGTTTTTGTAAAAAATACGTTTTTAATTATTCGAAAATATAAAAAGAAAACAAAAATAAAAATATTTTTAAGAGTTTGTTAAATATTTAAGTTTTATAAAGTTTCTTTATTTTTATTTTATAAAAATATAAGTTTTATTTAAATATTTTGTGTTTATTTAGAACATAAAAAAAACTGAAAAAAAATTTAATATATATATATAAATCTATTTTTAAGATATTTTTAAAATTATAAAGTAGTTCTATTTTTATTTTAGTTTTTAAATATAAGTTTTTATTATATAAATATTTTGATTTAAACAGGAAATATAAAACCTTTTAAAAAAAAAAAACGTCGAATTAAAAAACTGTACCAGAGTTGAATTTTGGAACCCCGCGACTCGCGGAGTTTGAAGCCTCGAATACCGCGACTCGCGGAGACAGTCTGACACGGGTACACAGAAGCCGTAGCAGCATTAATTACGGGTTTTTATTAATTATATTTAAACTTAAACCCTAATTAGGGTATATTTATTATAATATTTAGTTTTTATTAGTTTATTTTGTTTTAATTAGTTTAATAAAATATAAAATTAATAGTTTAAATAAATAATTAATATAAAAATAATATTTTTATAAAAACTGTACTTTTTACAACTTTTTGTATATTTTTATATTTTGTCCCTTTTTAATCGTTTTAGCGTAATATTTGTATTTTTCGCTCGTATTTAGTTTTAATTCATAGTTTTTGCCATAATTATTTTTATTTATAGATTTTTAGGCTTTGCCATAGAATCCCTAAAGTGTTTTTCTTTAGACTAAGATTTAGGTACTTTAGAATTTTGCGACACTTTTTTTAAGTTTTAGTTTCTTTTTAAGTTATTGCCATTTGGGATATAGTTTTTCTTGTAAGCTTTAATATTTTTAGACACCTTTTACTATGTATCAATTATCATTCCAGTTAGTAATCTCAATTTGCGATTATAATTTTAAGTTAGTGGTAGTAATAAGGTTGGGTTAGTCTAGTGTTTTTAAGTTCTATAAGTCACTCTTTTTCTTTCTTATTTTTATTTTTCGATCTTTTTCCGACACGCTCTTTTTCTTTCTTATTTCTCGTTATTCTAGTTTTTAGGACATAGATTTTTATTCTACTTCTTATCTAAATTTCTTAAAATTACGAAAATTTATTTTAAGTGGTTAAATTGATAGACATCAAAATTTTCTGGTTCGTAGTAATAGTTAGATTTATACGTGGACCGGGTTATTGGAGCCAAACAGTCCTCAATTATATCGAGACCAAACGAATCATGCCCCTCTGCTGCATCTTTTGGCTATTCGAAATGTGGGCAAAATCAGAAAAGTCTATTGATTGGATAACTTATTATAATTTTTCTTTCCTTTTAAAAACTAATAGGATATTCAGTGAATGCACCGAGCAAGACGTTCTCCACCTTTTGTACGTTCACCACCTGTAACTAGATCAAGACATTTAGCAAATATTACTGCCGTTGATTTTTCTTTAGAATCGTCAACCAGTCGACCAAGTACTCCAGTTCAAATTTCCGATAATCCATTTTTTGAACCCGACCTCACAATTGAGAATCCGGAGAATATTCAGGGACGATTCGTAGATCCTGAACCACTAAACTTTCCTCCGGAACCACCAATCATTCAAACAGAGATTGTTGAGGAACGAACCATTAAATCAGAATCCTCTAGTGATTCCAATTCAACAAATTCAATTATGGAAGTAACAGAACCATTAAGTATGGAAGACCGAATGAGAGCTAAACGCACTGGCCAAGGTCACGCAATTACTCATCCAGACATTAATGCGCCAAATTATGAAATCAAAGGAAAAATTCTACACATGGTGACTAATCAATGCCAATTTAGTGGTGCGCCGAAGGAAGATCCAAATGAACATCTACGTACCTTTAATAGGATCTGCACACTATTTAAAATCCGAGAAGTGGAGGATGAACAGATATATCTCATGTTATTTCCCTGGACTTTAAAGGGAGAAGCCAAAGATTGGTTGGAATCGTTACCTGAAGGGGCGATTGATACATGGGACGTTTTAGTTGAAAAATTTCTTAAACAATTCTTTCCTGCATCTAAAGCCGTAAGACTTCAAGGAGAAATTGTTACATTCACACAGAAGCCGAATGAAGCTCTATATGAGGCGTGGACAAGATTTGGAAAGTTGTTAAGAGGATGTCCGCAACATGGTTTAGACACCTGTCAAATAGTACAAATATTCTACCAAGGATGCGACATCACTACAAGGAAAGACATAGATATAGCAGCTGGTGGTTCTATTATGAAGAAAACCGAAACTGATGCTTACAAAATTATTGATAACACTGCTTCCCACTCACTTGAGTGGCACCAAGAAAAAGATATCGTTAGATCATCTAAAACAGCTAGAGCCGATTCTAGCCATGACTTAGATTCCATTTCCGTAAAGATAGATGCTGTGGAAAGACGAATGGAAAAGATGACTAAAGATATTCACTCAATACGAATTAGTTGTGAGCAGTGTGGAGGACCACATTTGACAAAAGATTGTCTCAGTATTGAATTAACAATGGAACAAAGAGAGAATATTTCATACATACACCAAAGGCCTGGAAATAATTATCAGAATAATTATCAACCGCCAAGACCGATTTACAATCAAAACCAGAATTATAACCGAAATATTCCATACAACAACCAACAAGGTCCTAGCAATCAACAAGTATCCAATAATAATTACAATCAGCAAAGACCTAATTTTCAAAACAAACCACCACAACAAACCGATGATAAAAAGCCGAATTTAGAAGATATGATGACGAAGCTAGTTGAAACTCAAACGCAGTTTTTCACATCTCAGAAACAAACTAATGAACAAAATGCTCAAGCATTTAGAAATCAACAATCTTCTATTCAAAATCTGGAACAAGAAGTAAGTAACCTAGCAAGGATAATAGGTGAAAGAAAACCGGGAAGTCTACCTAGTGATACAAATACTAACCCCCGGAATGAAACAGGTAAAGCCATTACCACAAGAAGTGGTACAACACTTAAATCACCTGAAATACCTGTAACTTCTGATGAAGCTATTCCTACTCCACAAGAACCACAACCTAATCAAGATAAGGAAAAAGAAACCGGTAGTTGAAAAGGTTAATGAAGATAACACAATTAAGGATAAACCTTATGTTAAACCATACCAACCACCACTTCCTTACCCGAGTAAAATGAAGAAAGAGAAACTTGAAGCCGAGTAATCCAAATTCTTGGATATGTTTAAACAGATAAATGTAAATCTTCCTTTCATTGATGTGATTTCAGGAATGCCTAGATATGCTAAATTCTTGAAAGATCTAATCTCAAATAGAAAGAAAATGGAAGAACTCTTGGCTGTTACCATGAATGCTAATTGTTCAGCAGTGCTGTTGAATAAGATACCAGAAAAACTATCTGATCCAGGAAGTTTCACAATTCCATGTTTTCTGGGTAGTCTTAGTTCAATAGAAGCATTGACAGACTTAGGTGCTAGTATAAATCTAATGCCATATTCACTATACGCTAAACTAGACCTTGGAGAATTGAAACCAACCAGAATAAGCATACAACTAGCCGATAGATCAATAAAATATCCTAGAGGCATAATGGAGAACATGCTAGTTAAAGTTGGTACTTTAGTATTTCCAGTAGATTTTGTTGTTCTGGACATGGAAGAAGATTCTCAAGTTCCTCTCATATTAGGAAGACCATTCTTAAACACGGCTAAAGCAATGATAGACGTGTTCGGTAAGAAATTGACCCTAAGTATAGAGGATGAGAGTGTTACCTTTTCAGTTGATAAAGCAATGCAACAACCACAATCTGCAGATGATACATGTTATTATATTCAAACTATAGATGCACATGCAGAATTATTAGAAGAATTTCCAGAATTACAAGGAACAGGAGAATGTTCTTTAGGAGAAGGAACAAAACAAATTGATGTAGCTGAAATGTTAGCTACACTTATAGCTAATGGATATGAACCAACAATAGAAGAAATTCAAATGCTAAAAGAAGAAGACAGATATCGATATAAATCATCAATAGAAGAACCACCGAAATTAGAGTTAAAGCCACTTCCAAACCATTTGGAATACGCTTATTTACATGGTGAATCTGAATTACCTGTAATAATATCGTCTTCTCTTACAGAAAATGAGAAATCACAACTCATTTCTGTGTTGAAAGCTCATAAACCAGCCATTGCATGGAAGATTCATGATATTAAAGGAATAAGTCCTTCGTATTGCACACATAAAATCCTTATGGAAGAAGGTCATAAAACGTATGTGCAACGCCAACGAAGACTAAATCCTAATATGCAAGATGTAGTTAAAAAAGAAATTATTAAACTGCTAGATGCAGGTCTAATTTATCCAATCTCTGATAGTCCATGGGTAAGCCCAGTTCAATGCGTGCCTAAGAAGGGTGGCATGACTGTCATTACAAATGAAAAAAAATGAGCTTATTCCTACTAGGACTGTAACAGGATGGCGTGTGTGTATTGATTATAGAAAATTAAATGACGCCACCAGAAAAGATCACTTTCCCTTACCTTTCATTGATCAAATGTTGGAAAGATTAGCCAGAAATAGTTACTATTGTTTTCTAGATGGATTTTCCAGATATTTTCAAATTCCAATAGCACCCGAAGATCAAGAAAAAACCACATTCACGTGCCCTTATGGTACTTTTTCTTACAAACGCATGCCATTTGGACTTTGCAACGCCCCTGCAACCTTTCAAAGGTGTATGATGGCAATTTTTCACGACATGATAGAAGAATGCATGGAAGTTTTCATGGATGACTTTTCAATCTTGGGTGATACATTTGAATCATGTCTAGTTAATCTGGAACGAATTCTTATTAGATGCGAACAATCAAATCTAGTACTTAATTGGGAGAAATGCCATTTCATGGTTAAAGAGGGCATCGTTCTTGGACATAAAATTTCAAAAGAAGGAATTGAAGTGGATAGAGCTAAAGTAGATGTAATTGCTAAACTTCCACATCCCACCAATGTTAGAGGAGTTAGGAGTTTTCTAGGGCATGCCGGTTTTTACCGACGTTTCATAAAAGATTTTTCTAAAATTGCCACTCCTATGAATAAAATCCTAGAAAAGGATGCTCCATTCATCTTTTCAGATGAGTGTATCAAATCTTTTAATATTCTTAAAGAGAAACTCACTAATGCGCCGATCATGATAACACCAAATTGGAATCTACCATTTGAACTAATGTGCGATGCAAGTGATTTTGCAATGGGAGCCGTTTTAGGACAAAGGATTGAAAAACGATTTCAACCTATATATTATGCTAGTAAGACGTTACAAGGAGCACAAACGAACTATACAACTACTGAAAAAGAACTCCTTGCTATTGTCTTTGCGTTTGACAAATTCCGATCATATCTCGTTATAGCAAAAACGGTGGTCTATACCGACCATTCTGCTCTTAGATACCTATTTTCGAAACAAGATGCTAAACCAAGATTAATCCGTTGAATCTTACTCTTACAAGAGTTTGATATTGAAATCCGAGATAAAAGAGGAGCAGAAAATCTCGCCGCTGATCATCTTTCTCGTCTTGAAAATCCCGAATTAGAAGTTCTAAATGAATCGGCCATACAAGACAACTTTCCTGATGAATATCTATTGAAGATAGATTATAAAGAAATTCCATGGTTTGCAGACTATGCAAACTACTTAGTTTGTGGATTCCTTGAAAAAGGATTATCGTACCAAAAACGAAAGAAATTCTTCAGTGATATAAAACACTATTTTTGGGAAGATCCACATCTGTTTAAAAGTTGTCCCGATGGAATAATACGCCGATGTGTATTTGGAGATGAAGCTAGTAAAATTTTAAACCATTGTCACACAGGACCAACAGGAGTGCATTATGGGCCTCAACTAACAGCAAGAAAAGTTTATGATGCTGGATTCTATTGGTCTACAATTTACAAAGACGCACACCTTCTTTGCAAATCCTGTGATGCTTGTCAAAGGGCCGGAAAAATAAGTCAATGTGATGAAATGCCACAAAATGTCATCCAAGTATGTGAAGTATTTGTATTTGACATTTGGGGTATTGACTTTATGGGTCCATTTCCAAAATCTCATAATAATCTATATATACTCGTAGCCATTGATTATGTATCTAAATGGGCGGAAGCACAAGCTCTCCCAACTAACGATGCACGAGTTGTAGTCAACTTTTTAAAACGTCTTTTTGCAAGGTTTGGAACACCGAAAGCTTTAATAAGTGATCGGGGTACTCATTTCTGTAATAATCAACTTGAGAAAGTTCTTAAAAGATATGGAGTAACTCATAAATCTCCACCGCATATCATCCACAAACAAGTGGACAAGTTGAAAATACCAACCGAGCTTTAAAACGTATTCTAGAGAAAACCGTAGGATCAAATTCGAAGGAATGGTCCATTAAATTGGAGGATGCACTCTGGGCTTTTAGAACAGCCTACAAAACTCCAATTGGAACCACACCTTTTAGACTTGTTTATGGAAAAGCATGTCATCTTCCAGTAGAAATTGAACACAAAGCATTTTGGGCTTTGAAGACATGTAATCTTGATTTACATGAAGCCGGACGTCTACGATTAAGTCAACTAAACGAATTAGAAGAATTAAGACATGAAGCATACAAAAATTCGTTAATCTATAAAGAAAGAACGAAGAAATGGCATGATAAAAGAATCAGAAGTTTAAAAGAATTTAAAGAAGGAGACAGAGTTCTTCTTTTCAATTCACGATTCAAGCTATTTCCTGGAAAATTGAAATCAAGATGGTCTGGACCATTCATAGTTAAAAGAGTTTTTCCATACGGAACGATAGAACTAATAAATTCAAATGGGATTGAATTTAAAGTTAATGGTCACAGAGTTAAACATTACATACATGGTCCGATGGAAGTTGACAACGAAGTTAATCACAATTTCGACACCACAGCTAACTAAATGTGGGGAGAATCAAGTCTTTAAAGGATAATATGTATTTCTGTTAGAGTTAGATTGTCTATTTTCGTGTAGTTCTCGAAAATGGAACCCGAATGGTCTTTCCCTAGCAGACCCTAAAGAAATAGTCTTCTCCCCCCATTCTGAATTTTTATTTTTTTAGGAAATGAAGACTGCCTGTGAACTAAACCATGGTCTAATGCTACACGCTTTGATCACTAAACGTAATAATGACACACTTCCGAGTGAAATAGTATCAGTAATCAGAGAAAGATTGGACGGAGTAAGAAAAGAATCCAGATGCGAAGATAATAAGTTACAATTTGGTAAAGGAAAATCAAAATCCGCAGCGAAAAGAAGAGCACGACACCTAGAAAGATGTCACAAATGCGGAAAATGGTCACATGGAGGTAAATGTTCAAATAATCAAACCTATTCAAACACCGAATTTGTTACTTTATGCAGAGACGGACCGTTCATATGTTTAGAAGAAAAAACACTGAATACTCGAGGTTACGCCTATGTAGCCATGGAAAACCAATTAAACCGACTATATTATGAATGGGATAGATCATATAACTAAGAAATCTATTTCACAGGTATGTTTGTACAGTTTTTATTTTTTTATTTTTATTTTTAACCTTTTGATAATAAACGCTAATTTGTTCGCTATAAAGTATTAAATTGGTATTGAATAAAATTAGGCTTGGCGACCGAAATTATTGATATCATTCAAAAATTTATTACATCACTGCGAAATTTAACGTTTATTCTTAAGGTATAAATATCTTTAATCAATCAACCTAAAATATTTCAAAAATTCGTCATCAGTTAAATTAGGCCTTGGAACCAAAATTACTTTACCGAAAAGAGGGGAGCATATTTTTGATAATATTTGATTGATTAAAGTGGGATAAAAAGCCAAAAAGATTTTTAATTTTATTTTTACCATGTTTTTAAAATTAATATATAAATCTTAAATTAATATTGTAAACTTTGTAAAATCAATATATTTAAAATTGTAAATATTTGAAAAATTAATATAAGTTTGGTGTGAATTTATAATATGAATTTTTAAATTAAGGTTGGTGTGAATTTTTAATTTTATGCATTTCAAATTTTAAGTTTGGTGTGAATTTTTAATATTAATTTTGAATTTTATATTTAAGTTGTGTGAATTTAAAAACAAAAATTTACTTTATCTCATTAAGTTAAAAATATGATTTTTAAAATTCGTCGTAAGTTGAAGACTAGGTCGTTGAACCGAAATTGCTTTATCCGAGGGAGGAACGAGAACTTTTATTATCATTATTTTTAATCTTATTGAATTAAAGTATGCCAAAAACATTAAAAAACTAAAAAAATCTAAGCTTTTAAAACAATCGCTTGAAAAAGACAAATTTTAAAATTTTGTCGAAGGACGGACTAGGACATCGATCCGAAACGACCTCGTCCGAAATAACAAGGGAAACAAAATTTTAAAATTAATTACTTAATTGTTTTAATTAGTATAAGAAAAAAAAATACAAACTTCGCGACTCGCGGAGTTTGATGGGTCAAACACCGCGAGTCGCGGAGGGACCGAAATCCAGAAAAAAAATAAAACGCCAGAATAGCTTAGTTGCACACCACAACACAGAAAATACTGCGAAAACAAACAGCAAAAAACCCGAAAAAACACCCCCAAATTCACAATTTTTGACCGTTAATCATCAAATCTTTTACTAAAATCATGTTGAGAAGGATGCTATCAAGGAATTACTCAAGAAAAACGGTAAATTTCTACACCTAAACACCATTTAATCCGAAAATTAGTGTTCTTGAGCAATTTTTTCCCCAATTTGATTTTGATGCTTTTTAGTGTAATTATGCTTAAATAGTTTATGTATTATGCTTGTATAACCTAGATTGATGCTATTTAACATGATTAGAAGCCTTAAACTTCAAATTTTGAGTAATCTAGGGTTTGTGTTCTTGAGAAATTTGGGGCTTTTTGATATAAACAGGTTAAGGTCGATTTTTGTCATGAATTGTTACTAAATTAAGTAGTGTAACATGTTTAGGTAGTTAAATGATCCAAACTTTGAGCCTAAACATGATTTTGAGAATTAAAGTGGACTTTTTCAAGTCTAAAAATTCATGAACTTGATTTTTGAGAGATAATGCCATTTGAAACTTGTTTAATTGCTAGTGATGATTATTTTGACATGTTATTTGAGTTGAATGCTTATGAACTTGGTGAACATTTTCGTATATGCTTATTTGAAAAAGTGTAGATTTGATGAAAATATGAAAATGAGCTTAAGTTTGATATAAATTGATCATGTCATTGTAATTATTTTGATTGATGATTTTGCTGACACTAATGCATATTTGGATGCACAAAAATTGTGTTTGATGTGTTTTGCAGACTGAAAAGGGTGAATCTTCATCCCAAGCTCGCAATGCTCCTACTGAGAATGCGAAACAACAGGAGGTGGATAACTACTACAAACAAGATATACCTCATCCAGTCATGACATTTTCTGATATGCACTTGGAAGATTTGCACCCGAACCTGAGATTTGACAGACTTTGGATAGATTATCCAAAATACCAAAGGGGTTTGCATACTCTTCATTCTAAAGTTGTTGAGGTACCTAGGGTCATAGAATGGGGACCATTAGAAGCTGTAGAATTGGCCGGGCCAATTAGGGAATTACTTGCATAGAGGTATGGTAATTCTACTTTTAACGACTGGGTACGTTTATTCACCATGCGTAGACCTGTATATAAAGTATGGTGTGAAGAATTGTTGTGTAGAATAGAATTAAACGATCGGGTAGCTAGTTTAACCGATCGATCTTTCATTAGATTTTTGTTAGGAGGTTCGATGCGCCACATGTCTTTACTAGACATGGCTCAGACTTTACGTATATATACGCCTGAGGAGTTAGCATCTGCCGATTGTAGAGGGTTGATACTAAATGGTAGAAAGATAGATGAAAATTTTGATACACATGGTGTATGTAGTCAAATGACAAGCCATCACCGATTCAAAGGGGGAAATTACTCTTATTTGGATATAGATAGAGCTGAATTAAGAGTAATTCATAGGTTTTTAGCTAATTCGATTACACAAAGAGGTAAGAACAAGGAAAAGGTAAATGAACAGGATTTGTTTTACCACATGTGTATTCGAGACCCACAAAGCACTGTAAGTATACCTTATTGTGTGGGTTATTATTTATCAGCTATGGTTAGAGGGATGAGACCGCATAGCAAAATAGGAGGTGGTATATTTATTACTTTGATTGCTGAATATCTCGGTGTGGATATAAGTCGGGCGGGATTATTAGTCGAAGAACCAGAACCCCGCGATACAATAGGTTTAAATGTATACCATGGTGCGAAAGTTTTAAAGAGGCGAAATAACGCCGCAGTACAATACCATGGTAGACATCCACAGGTTGAGAGAAACCAACAGCAAGGTAATGTAGGAGGGGGAAATGAAATGCAAGAAATGCAAAGGTTTATAGCTTCACAGGAGTACGAAAATGCTATACATAGAGCATTTGAAGATTGGCAAGTTCATCAAAACCAAATCATAGCTTATTGCCAACATATAGGTAGAAACTATATTCCGACTACAAAGCCCATATTCCCTCCCTGGTCTATAGAGATTCAACCACCGTATCCTACGTATAACCCAGCCGAAGCATTTTATAGCACCTATGGTTATGCATGGAACCCCTACTGGTATCAGTATCATCCCTAGTCTACTTAGTTTTATTTATTTTGTAATTTGTAATGTTGATACGTTTAATACTTATGTTAATATTGTAATAGTTTTTATAATTTTCTAACTTTTATTCTTAGATTTTAATAATTTTTGAATGTGGGGTAATATACCAAACTTCAAAAATATGTATATATGTTTGCAGTTTATCTTATGTACACAACAGGGTAAAACACCGCATTTTCAAAGACTGGCATTAAGTTCAGCAAAAGCAACTAATTTTGACGACAAGATGCAAAATATATGTGAAATAACAACAAGACGGAATGAAAAAATGATGTGCACCATTTATCATTCAGCAAATAAACACAAATATGCTTGGAAACTTTGGTAAAATTTAATCATTTTCACACAAATCACCCTCAATAATTTAAATTGTTACTGATTTCTTGCAAATGAGGGCATTGCAAGATCTTAAGTGTGGGAAGGGGTTAAATTCTTTCGGATTTTAAAATTTTTATCTTAAACACTGGGTTACCATTAAAAATACTAGTAAAGCAGTAGTTGTATTAGAATCTAGTGCTCTCTGATAATAAAGAACAGCCCTAGTCTTATATACTGACTACCCAATTCTAGTAAAATTTTTCAAAATTTTCAATTAAATGAATTCAAAATCATGTTTATACATATTTATGAACGATAAAACTAGTTTTTAACACCGAAATTATTATTACCTCGGAAAGGACATAAATTGATAAACAAACCAAAATGTTAAAATTCATTTAAAATGGAATAGAGGACAATAAAAAGGAAAATAAAAGCCAAGTGTGGGAAAATTCTCCAAGTTATTCAAAACATATGTCACATATTTTTGTATAAATAACTGAAAATACTTTTGCTTTGGACTAAACTAAACTGTTTTACCCGATGAAAGAAAAGAAGAGATGGATCTACACGATGAATCAATTCCATCATTAAAAGGAAGTAAAGTCTTCCGAAAAAGAAACGCGCTTCTTGATTTAGGTCAGGAAGTTGTCATCCAGACCAACTGTAGGTTGACGAAAAACCTAGAAAAGTCATAACTAAAATCAGCAGGAAATCCACGGACCTCAGCATTAAACAGGGTCACCAAGTGGTCAGATTTATCCTAACCATGAGAAGGATTTATCTCGTACAATGGGGGGCACCATGCAAATTAGCTGGATAAGACTAATGAATCAGATCCCCAGAAAGGATAATCTCCTTAAAAGATAAAAAATCAGCTTTTAAGCCTGATATTACTCAATCCTTGAGATTGACCTTAAAGATTGAGAATTACAAACTCATGGAATTCAATGATATCTAAACTTGAGCCTGAACGAGAAAATATTTTGATCAAAATTACAAACCGATTTGTTTTCTAAAAACCCATTTTCAATGCGTTCATTACCATTTAACGTAAAATCCTAGGAATTCACCTGAAATTCATTAGGTCACCTGAACCAAATCGGGTGTCAACCGTAAGAACGGTGGTTGCATAGTGGTCAAAGACAGGACCTTGTGCCAAACCTACAAATTATAAGGGTGAGCTTTACTATTGCTCCTACCAAGGATAGTAATTGCGTCTGACACGTTATAGACCATAATTAAAAGCATGTCAGGGGACATTGCCTTAACAGTTGCTTGTTCAACGCTTTCCTTTACAACCGGACGGTAGTTTACCGAAAGGTAATATACGGGACAAGTAAACTGGACGTGTTGCTTTCCAAATACAAGGTTAGCAAGTGGGTGACACAAAACCATAAGTTTTGAGCTAAAATTTTCAAATCTGAAACCCATCAAGCCCACAAAAATATTTTGCAAACACCGGTGAAGGGTTATTCTGGAAAACTTATCTAGGGTAAAAACTAGATTTAATTTTCAAAAGATCAAATGTTTTCATAAAGATCCAATTTCCTTAATGGATCTAAATTTTATAGTCATGTGGGACTGTAAACCACATCGTTACTACCATTGTTTATACCGCCGTATAGAAATCACTGATGTACAAAGTGTGAAGAATAAAGAAGTGATTCTAGTATTTCAAGACGATATTGCTTGAGGACAAGCAACGCTCAAGTGTGGGAATATTTGATAATGCTAAAAACAAACATATATTTCATAGCATTATTCCTCAAGAAAGACAAGATTTTAGTTGCAATTGTTCTAATTACAAGTGATATTCGTTTAAATAATAAAAGGTGAATACAAAAGACAGATTCGACGAATTGAAGATGCAAACGACCAAAAAGCTCAAAAGTACAAAAGACAATCAAAGAGGTTCCAATTATTGATAAGAAACGTCTCGAAATTACAAGAGTACAAGATTCAAAACGCAAAGTACAAGATATTAAATTGTACGCAAGGACGTTCGAAAATCCGGAACTGGGACCAGAGTCAACTCTCAACGCTCAACGCAACGGATTAAAAATTACAAGTTAACTATGTATATAAATATAATATAATATATAATTAATTATATAAATTATATATATATATTATATTTATATAATAAACCGTCGGTAAACAAAGAGCCAAAATGGAGTGAGCTGTATTTACAAACTCCGCGACTCGCGGAGTTTGAAGAAGGAATGGGCCGCGAGTCGCGGAGCCCCAAAAACTGAAACTCCCTATAAAGCCCAACGAATTCTGATCAATTTTTCATCCAATATCCATCAATCTCTCTATCTATATACGTAATATTTATTTATAATTTATATTTTAATTTTAATTTTAATTTTAATCCTAATAATAAGGGTATGTTAGCGAATGTTGTAAGGGTGTAAGTCGAAATTCTGTCCGTGTAACGCTACGCTGTTTTTAATCATTGTAAGTTATGTTCAACCTTTTTAATTTAATGTCTCGTAGCTAAGTTATTATTATGCTTATTTAATCCGAAGTAATCATGATGTTGGGCTAATTACTAAAATTGGGTAATTGGGCTTTGTACCATAATTGGGGTTTGGACAAAAGAACGACACTTGTGGAAATTAGACTATGGGCTATTAATGGGCTTTATATTTGTTTAACTAAATGATATTTTGTTAATGTTAATATAAAGATTTACAATTGGGCGTCCCTATAAATTACCATATACACTCGATCGGACACGATGGGCGGGGTATTTATATGTACAAATAATTGTTCATTTAACAGGACACGGGAATGGATTAATAGCCACTAGCATTATTAAAACAGGGGTGAAATTATGTACAACGACACTTGGCATAGTTGATAACAAAGTAATAAAACCTTGTTACAGTTTAAGTCCCCAATTAGTTGGAATATTTAACTTCGGGTATAAGGATAAATTGACGAGGACACTCGCACTTTATATTTATGACTGATGGACTGTTATGGACAAAAACTAGACGGACATATTAAATAATCCAGGACAAAGGACAATTAACCCATGGGCATAAAACTAAAATCAACACGTCAAACATCATGGTTACGGAAGTTTAAATAAGCATAATTCTTTTATTTCATATTTAATTTCCTTTATTTTATATTTAATTGCACTTCTAATTATCGCATTTTTATTGTATTTAATTGCACTTTTAATTATCGTTCTTTTTAATTATCGCAAGTTTATTTTATCGCACTTTTATTATTTGCAATTTCATTATCGTTATTTACTTTACGCTTTAAATTAAGTCTTGTATTTATTTATTATTTTAGATTTGGTATTAACTGCGACTAAAGTTTTAAAATCAACAAACCGGTCATTAAACGGTAAAAACCCCCCTTTATAATAATAATATTACTTATATATATATATATATATATATATATATATTTGTATTTATATAAAAGTAAACTAATATAGCGTTAAGCTTTGTTTAAAGATTTTCCCTGTGGAACGAACCGGACTTACTAAAAACTACACTACTGTACGATTAGGTACACTGCCTATAAGTGTTGTAGCAAGGTTTAAGTATATCCATTCTCTAAATAAATAAATATCTTGTGTAAAATTGTATCGTATTTAATAGTATTTTCCTGCTAAAAATTAATAGTATTTTATACCCCTCTGCTCAAACATCAATACCCCTGTTCCATCACTTTTCAGCCAACACGCAAATTCAATTTGTTTTTAAAAATCTAAAAGTGCAAACATGTTAGGAATTCCCTGTTAAACCTTTCTGCAAAATTTGAGATTTTAATTCATCTTAACAAACCTTAATTTTTAAGTCAAAGTGTTATTTGAAAAAGTCAAACTCATCGTTCATCATAAAATTCAAACCCAGTTTGGTGTTGCTGAATTAATTGAAGGTTCATAAAGGTTCTCATAATAATTACAAACCTTTTTCATGTTGAAACTTTGATCTAAAACCCTCTGGAAATTCAAATCAATTTTCGAGTTTATATTGTTCAAACGGGTTCTGTTACAGCAAAAATTTTTTATTTTACTTTCGTTTTCTGTTTGGAAGAATTAACCACTTCATTCTAGTTGTACTATCTCAATTAATAAACTTAAGTTATGTGGGAATCAGTGGTTGTGACTGTCTGTTCGAATTATAGATGGGAAGAAGATGAAGATTAAGATAACGGGTATTTATATTTTTTGAAACGATATAAATCAGAAAATGGGCATCAGCCCAGACGGTTAAGGAGGTGACGGGTATACGGGAGGTCGCGGGTTCGAGCCCTGCTTGGGTCATTTCTTTTTATGAGAAGCTTAGGAGGTAGTCTTCTTTTATTTATTTATCTATTATTATTATTATCATTATTATTTATTATTATTATCTTTAATATTATTGACTAATATTGTTACCTATATTATTATTATTATTATTATTATTATTATTATTATTATTATTATTATTATTATTATTATTATTATTATTATTATTATTATTATTATTATTATTATTATTATTATTATTATTATTATTATTATTATTATTATTATTATTATTATTATTATTGTTACATTAATTATTACTTGTATCATAATTATTATTAATATAAAAACTAGTACTATAACAAGTATTATTATTATTATTATGGTTATTATTATTATTATTATTACTAATATTGTTGTGTTATCATTACTACATACTAGGATTATAGTAGTACTAATATAAGTATTACGATAGAAATTTCATTTATTATTATTATGATTATAGTACAAATAAGATTTATAGTATTAGTAATATTATTGCTAATGGTAATATTATCATGCAAAGTATAAATTTTATTATTTTACTACGAGTATAAGTATTATGTATTAGTATCAAAATCTTTATTTTCATTATCATTATTATTATTATTATTAACAATATTGTTATGATTATCAAAACTATAAAATTTGTTTGTCAGATAAATGTTATGTACATAAAGTATACATAATACATATGCCATAATTATATTAACTATATATCAAACCAATATATATATATTTTTCTTATAAATATCTTGTATAACAAATTGCTAATTTTAAATAATACTAAACATATATATAAATATATGGACATATATATATTAATATAATTGAATGAAATAATATGAATCACTTTAAGATATATAACTATATATAGATATACAAAATAAATATATATCACATATAATTTAAGATATAATATAAGGATATGTTTTAAATAGAATTTAATATGAACCCTATATAACTACAAATATATATAAATAATATATATCAATAAATAAAAGTTATGTAATTTCCATTATATGATTTAATAATTAAATAAATGATATAGGTTCGTGAATCCGAGGCCAACCCTGCATTGTTCGGTTGTTCAATATAGTCATATGTATTTTTACTACAAAATACATTAGGTGAGTTTCATTAATCCCTTTTTAAATGCTTTTGCAATATATATTTTTGGGACTGAGAATATATGCGCTGCTTTTATAAATGTTTTACGAAATAGACACAAGTAATCGAAACTACATTCTATGGTTGGATTATCTAATCGAATATGCCCTTTTTATTAAGTCTGGTAATCTAAGAATTAGGGAACAGACACTCTAATTGACGCGAACTCTAAAGATAGATCTATCGGGCCCAACAAGCCCCATCCAAAGTACCGGATGCTTTAGTACTTCGAAATTTATATCATGTCCGAAGGAGGATCCCGAAATGATGGGAATATTCTTATATGCATATTGTGAATGTCGGTTACCAGGTGTTCAATCCATATGAATGATATTTTTGTCTCTATGCATGGGACGTATGTTTATGAGGAATGAAAATATGAAATCTTGTGGTCTATTAAAATTATGAAATGATTATTTATGTTAAACTAATGAACTCACCAACCTTTTGGTTGACACTTGAAAGCATGTTTATTCTCAGGTATGAAAGAAATCTTCCGCTGTGCATTTACTCACTTTAAAGATATTACTTGGAGTCATTCATGACATATTTCGAAAGACGTTGCATTCGAGTCGTTGAGTTCATCAAGATTATTATTAAGTCAATTATAGTTGGATGTATTATGAAATGGTATACATGATGTCAAATTTCGTTATAATGAAAGATTGTCTTTTCAAAAACGAATGCAATGTTTGTAAAATGTATCATATAGAGGTCAAGTACCTCGCAATGTAAACAACTGTTGTGAATCGTTTATAATCGATATGGACTACATCTGGATGGATTAGGACGGGTCATCACAGTTGGTATCAGAGCGGTGGTCTTAGCGAACCATGTCTGCATTAATGTGTCTAACTGATAAGTCGTTAGGATGCATTATTGAGTTTGGACTTCGACCGTGTCTGCATATCAAAAGTTTTGCTTATCATTTTGTGTCAAAAATTACCTGCTTATCATTCTTAGAGAATCACTTACTTATCATTCTTAGTCTAGACACGTTTTACTGCATTGACTGCATGAATAGTGTATAGACAAAATTGATATCTTAGCATATTTGCTACTTCATATCTTAGCGTATCTGTTACTGTAACTTTGCCTGACAACTTCCGTATATTCCTCCGTAACTTATGGGATTTTAGTATTATATATGCATATGTAAATTATGTATTGCAGGGTACTAATCTACATCCTATAATCTATTTCTTGTCGAAAATCCTTCATCTGATCGTACGAGGTGAATCCTGTAACCAGTTCGAGTCCCTCAGATTCCGATAGCTATTCCGATAGTTATTCCGACAGCTATTCCGACATAGATGTTCACCTAAGCTTCAAAAATAGCGTCATCGGCATGAATCAACCAATCAGCCATTATCAATTCATCTGATGGGTTCGTAGTTGACTTAATTAATGGAAACGCGCAGAAGGCAATCCCTTCCACCAACTGAATTCACCTCTTGACAATGAACCTGAAGCGTTTACTGGCGAACCTGTTCGAGACACCATTTTCAGTCCCATTTCCAGGGTAACTCGACAAGATCATATTCTATCCACAATTCTGAACCTTATTCATCCGCTCGTTCCGACCGACAATCATCCTGGAGTAATAAGTCAATGAATTTTGCGCTCGAATAATCAATTTGGAGAATATGGTGTAAAATCTACCAGCTTCAACAACATCATCGGCACCAACAGTACCATTAATAACAACACCAGTACCACCAACAACCCAAGTTTCAATATCACACGCCTCAACATCTCATTCTGTACCTCGAGTATAATCATCGTTCTACATCAATTATCTTCGTTCTTCATGGTGATTATGTAATCTCTAATGTTTTAGAGATTATACATTCTTGTTCTAACGGTAAATCAAATGAGTTTAATATCATATTGACTCATTAAATCCCTGATTACATCTGAAGAAAATATATATGTACGTATATTTTCACAAAGATTGTAATTAGAAATTCTTTCATACAAACTGATAATGGTTAAAATATTTTAACGGGTAGGTAATACCCGAAGAATATTTAGATTTCACTTTAATAAGTTATACTGTACATTCTTCAAATCTGATTCAACATTCAATTACTATCCTACTTACATCTACAAAGATACGAATCCGTTCACCGCAGAATAATCATTTTCATTCAATTTCATATTTGAATTTTGACCTATCAGAATCCAACAAGTGGCATAATGAAGAAATAATGGACACAATAAAAATTGATTAGAAACAGACTAATTAACAATATAAAATTTTATTAAGAAACCACGCTAACAAAATCCTAGCTAACTGTTCCTAGCTAACTGTTAATTCCGTATTACATTTTATTTATCGCAATTTATTTTATCGCAATTTTATTTATTGTCATTTAATTTCTGTTATTTACTTTACGCACTTTATTTATCATCATTTAATTTCTGTTATTTATTTTACGCACTTTAAATATCGGGATACGTATACAAGGTTTTGACATATCATATCGACGCATCTATATATATTATTTGGAATCACCATAGACACTCTATATGCAGTAATGATCGAGTTCTCTATATAGGGTTGAGGTTGATTCTATAATAATATATATACTTTGAGTTGTGATCGAGTCTGAGACTTGTACACGGGCCACGATACGTATTAATTAATTCGAATATTATAAACTATATATGAATTATTGAATTAGTAACTGTGGACTGCTAACTGTGGACTACCAACATTGGACAATTAAAATGAATTAAAATATTGATTATAACATATGAAACTAAACGATTCTTCAAGCTTGCCACTTGATTTCCAACTTAAACCTCATTTGTATCTTGACAATTACAATCTGCGTTTAAACCTTTCATGATTCTTAAAAACACCTCAATCGAGAGGATGAACCAACCGCACTTCATCTACGGAAAAAAAATTGATACATATAGTTATGCCTCCGAAAACATTCGGAACCTGAGTAAACGTTTAACACGCAGCTGCGCTAATTCCTTAGTGTTATTATTACCCAAAATAACTTGGTAATCCCTTTCAAAGTAGCAAATTTTGTCACAGCTTCAACAGATCAATTTCGACTTTTCATTCTAGTAAACGCTACTATAACTTTGATATATAAGTTTACCTTTCGTCATCGTTACCGGAGAATCATTTATATTCCACCACATTAGCGGTAAACTTACCAGCAACTTCATTGATCTTTGACTTTCTGAAAAATCATTATTGTTCGTTGAAACTCTATCATGTACTCATTTACATCTTGTAACAATAATTGCCATACCAATTATCAGGAATCAGCAATCAGTACTTTAAAAACTCACATCAACCGTTATATGTATAACATTTATCTCTTAGGATTATGATCTTTCATTCTGAAATTCTGAAAAGCACCCAGTCTACAAATCAATACTCTGAATGTTGAAGAAAAAAAAAAAGCTAAATGAAGCAGCAGAAAACGTAGACAACCGTAAATGACCTAAATCATCGGAAGTTATGATAAAGAATATTATGTTGGAAAAACTCAGAAAAGTTGGAACTGGAAAATGGATTGAGCTAACCACGAAGGAGACCAAGGACAAATACAAGGACCATATCCTATATTCAAAGAACCCAGGTAGTTCTGGATTCGATGAAATCTTTAGAGAATATCCTGCTCCGAAGTCATGTTAAAATCTTGCGTAAAATCTTTCTCCATTAACCATCGAACTTAGAAATTTCAAAAATATCATCATCAATATCTTCGATATTTCTGAGGATATTTTCATAAATATTCTCGTCCGAATTTATATACCTCCTCGTGCTTCCTGTGTATCATTACATTGGAAACATTCAATAGAAAATTTAGTACCGAAAAGCAGATTATGCGAAACTAGGAAGAAACCCGTGGACAAATTACAAAGAATAAGTTTGACTTCAAAGAATCCAAATGATTCAATGTCTACTAAAGTCTTTAGTGAATATCTTGCTCCTTACTCTAAACCCTTGCAGATAATAGTTTCTATCATCCTCTGATCTTAAATATTCAAAGATATTATCGTATCTTTCATTATAAATATCCTCGATATTTTTGAATATATTTTCATAACTAATCTTATCTGAAATCATTTATCTCTTTGAGATATCAGTGTTACATCATATGAGAAACTATTAGTTTCTATATTCTGCGAATCTTTGAATTTAAAATATGAATGTTTTTGAGGTAGTGTTGGGAACTGATGCATGAGTTAGTATAATATAATGACACTTGATCAACGTGATTATATTACAGTAAGTCATGCTGAGTTTCTAAATGGAACGTGATGATTCACAGATTATAACATCATCATGTGCCATGTTACATAAATTTTTCATTCTGCTTAACTTCTGAACATATCAAGAAAATATATTCTTGATAGTTCTATTCTCAGTGATTCAGGAAATTTGACAAAACAAATCGTGCTACTACCTTTCCTTTCTACCTTGTATATTATGATAATTCGAAACTCCATACCTATGAATTCTGGACCGTTACTTGCGAAAAGTAAACCAAAGCATGAAGCTCCGAAATAGAAAGGGGGTATATATCGCAGCAAATAAGAGAGCGCATTAACTGTGGATGACAATAATTATAGGAGACAGAAGCAGGGACATTAAAATATAAGGGAAGATATAAAACCCAATAACAACACAGAAGTTACAAACCGTAGATATTAATACGATTAGCAATATAAAGACACGGTATAATTAAGAATAGTATCCCCCCAGGGCATAGTAGAAATAAACGAATTCCTCCGGTGGAAGTTAGAAAAGGAGAATGATTGTTGTGATAAGGACAAGGATCAGAACTGGATTAAGCATTTCACGATCTTTTGAATTTGGGAATTGAGTATTGAAGTGGTGAAGATTAATGGAACGGAAAAGGTAAAATTTATAGTGAAAATATCAGACAGAGGAATCGAGGCAGACCATCGCATTTAATTATAGAAATCTAAATTTCCTTATTCGCAGAAGAATCAAATCTTTTAGATTTCGAAGATTTTCTTCAAATTCCTTAAATTCCGGAATTCAACCAAAACAACGTCAAAAGTTAAGATGCATCTTACTTTCAAAATTCAACCCTGACTCTGTCAAAAGTTACGACGAATCTTTACTTATCCTATTTCAATCTTTTGTGATAATTTCACTCGTACGCTTCGAATAATTGAGTTGTTTTTATTCAAATCACCTGATGGTGATAAAACTTTAATTATTGACTCATATTCGTCATGAAAATATTTTTATTGTTAACCATGACGACCACACTCAAATTTCGGGACGAAATTTCTTTAACGGGTAGGTACTGTGATGACCCGGGAATTTCCGACCAAATTTAAACTTTAATCTTTATATGTTTCCGACACGATGAGCAAAATCTTTAATGTTGAGTCTCGAAAGTTTTGAAATCTATATTCATGTAATCAATTACCCTCCGACCATGCCTAACGATTCACGAACAATTGTTTGTAAATAAATAGGTGTATATATATATATATATATATATATATATATATATATATATATATATATATATATATATATATATATATATATATATATATATATATATATATATATATAAGTTTACATTATAATTTGAAATTATAAAAAGTAATTTAAACATTTGAATTAAAAATATAAGATAAGTTACAAAATAATTATATTGTAAATTAAAATAAATCTATATATAAATATATATGATTTCTATATGTGATCATGACTATATGTATATGGTAATGTATAAGAATTCAATTATATATAATATATAAATATTAAACTTTACATAATTAATAAATTGTAGTATTAAGATATTAAATGTGGTTACAAGTTAAAAATATAGTTGTTATACTAATATTATTATTATTATTATTACTTTTATTATTATTAAAATAAAATATGAATATTGATATTAGTGTTATTAATATTACTATATATAAAATATAATATGAAATTTGATACAATTAATGAATTGTATAAGTAATTAAAAGTAAAAAATATATATATATATATTTATTAATATTGTTATTATTACTTTCAAAAATAATAATAATAATAATAAATACTAATATTAACATTATTAGTATCATTGTTATCAGTAAAATTATAAATTTAATTAATATTAAGATTATTAAGAGTATTACTATTCACTTGGTTACAAAAAATATCATTATCATTATCTTTATTAATTAAACTATTTTTTTATTTATAGGTAGTAATATTATTGTATCATTAATAATATTATTATCATCATTATCAAACTAATTAAATTTATTATTTTTGTTATTATTAATATCTTATCAATAAAATTATTGTTATTAATAATATAAATTATTATTAATTAATATTATTACTAATATACTTATTAGTTATTAATTAATAATAATATTTATTTAAATTATAAAATTAGGAAATAAAAACCAGATTCAGTGCCTGTAAACATCACGCTGCAGTAAATTTTTGTTTCTTGTCTTTAGGAGATCGAATCAGAATCATATAACACTCCAAATTATGTTATAAATCGATTTCAACCTTTATATTCTATTTTATATTATTGTTCTCTGATTGAGAGATGGAACTCCCACAATATTATGTATAAAATCGATAAATCCAGTAGAATGGAACCATCACAACTCATTTTCACTATCATTAATAATTACCAAATTTAATTAATTCAGTTTATTGAATTAAAACCCAAAATATAACCGGAACCAGTCGCATACCCCTGTTCCATCACTTTTCAGCCAACACGCAAATTCAATTTGTTTTTAAAAATCTAAAAGTGCAAACATGTTAGGAATTCCCTGTTAAACCTTTCTGCAAAATTTGAGATTTTAATTCATCTTAACAAACCTTAATTTTTAAGTCAAAGTGTTATTTGAAAAAGTCAAACTCATCGTTCATCATAAAATTCGAACCCAGTTTGGTGTTGCTGAATTAATTGAAGGTTCATAAAGGTTCTCATAATAATTACAAACCTTTTTCATGTTGAAACTTTGATCTAAAACCCTCTGGAAATTCAAATCAATTTTCGAGTTTATATTGTTCAAACGGGTTCTGTTACAGCAAAATTTTTTTATTTTACTTTCGTTTTCTGTTTGGAAGAATTAACCACTTCATTCTAGTTGTACTATCTCAATTAATAAACTTAAGTTATGTGGGAATCAGTGGTTGTGACTGTCTGTTCGAATTATAGATGGGAAGAAGATGAAGATTAAGATAACGAGTATTTATATTTTTAGAAACGATATAAATCAGAAAATGGGCATCAGCCCAGACGGTTAAGGAGGTGACAGGTATACAGGAGGTCACGGGTTCGAGCCCTGCTTGGGTCATTTCTTTTTATGAGAAGCTTAGGAGGTAGTCTTCTTTTATTTATTTATCTATTATTATTATTATCATTATTATTTATTATTATTATCTTTAATATTATTGACTAATATTGTTACCTATATTATTATTATTATTATTATTATTATAATTATTATTATTATTATTATAATTATTATTATTATTATTATTATTATTATTATTATTATTATTATTATTATTATTATTATGGTTATTATTATTATTATTATTATTATTATTATTATTATTAATACTAATATTGTTGTGTTATCATTACTACATACTAGGATTATAGTAGTACTAATATAAGTATTACGATAGAAATTTCATTTATTATTATTATGATTATAGTACAAATAAGATTTATAGTATTAGTAATATTATTGCTAATGGTAATATTATCATGCAAAGTATAAATTTTATCATTTTACTACGAGTATAAGTATTATGTATTAGTATCAAAATCTTTATTTTCATTATCATTATTATTATTATTATTAACAATATTGTTATGATTATCAAAACTATAAAATTTGTTTGTCAGATAAATGTTATGTACATAAAGTATACATAATACATATACCATAATTATATTAACTATATATCAAACCAATATATATATATTTTTTTATAAATATCTTGTATAACAAATTGCTAATTTTAAATAATACTAAACATATATATAAATATATGGACATATATATATTAATATAATTGAATGAAATAATATAAATCACTTTAAGATATATAACTATATATATATACAAAATAAATATATATCACATATAATTTAAGATATAATATAAGGATATGTTTTAAATAGAATTTAATATGAACCCTATATAACTACAAATATATATAAATAATATATATCAATAAATAAAAGTTATGTAATTTCCATTATATGATTTAATAATTAAATAAATGATATAGGTTCGTGAATCCGAGGCCAACCCTGCATTGTTCGGTTGTTCAATATAGTCATATGTATTTTTACTACAAAATACATTAGGTGAGTTTCATTAATCCCTTTTTAAATGCTTTTGCAATATATATTTTTGGGACTGAGAATACATGCACTGCTTTTATAAATGTTTTACGAAATAGACACAAGTAATCGAAACTACATTCTATGGTTGGATTATCTAATCGAATATGCCCTTTTTATTAAGTCTGGTAATCTAAGAATTAGGGAACAGACACCCTAATTGACGCGTAATCTAAAGATAGATCTATCGGGCTCAACAAGCCCCATCCAAAGTACCGGATGCTTTAGTACTTTGAAATTTATATCATGTCCGAAGGAGGATCCCGGAATGATGGGGATATTCTTATATGCATATTGTGAATGTCGGTTACCAGGTGTTCAATCCATATGAATGATATTTTTGTCTCTATGCATGGGACGTATGTTTATGAAGAATGAAAATACGAAATCTTGTGGTCTATTAAAATTATGAAATGATTATTTATGTTAAACTAATGAACTCACCAACCTTTTAGTTGACACTTGAAAGCATGTTTATTCTCAGGTATGAAAGAAATCTTCCGCTGTGCATTTACTCACTTTAAAGATATTACTTGGAGTCATTCATGACATATTTCGAAAGACGTTGCATTCGAGTCGTTGAATTCATCAAGATTATTATTAAGTCAATTATAGTTGGATGTATTATGAAATGGTATCCATGATGTCAAATTTCGTTATAATGAAATATTGTCTTTTCAAAAACGAATGCAATGTTTGTAAAATGTATCATATAGAGGTCAAGTACCTCGCAATGTAATCAACTGTTTTGAATCGTTTATAATCGATAAGGACTTCGTCCGGATGGATTAGGACGGGTCATCACAATAGAAACCCTAGCCTGAACTATAAAACAGACGTATGCTATTTGAGTTTAGTATACGCTGGATTGCGTGTATTGTACATGTTGGTTGTATGTATGTTAAAACAGGGGTACTTATTATAATGTTAAAGTTTAGTTACCAGGGTGCTCAACTTCGTAGAATATTTGATAAACGTTTCTGGATGAAACAACTAAAATCTTGTGATCCACCTTTATATACAGATTATCTGCAACACTAAAACTATGAACTCACCAACCTTTGTGTTGACACTTGTTAGCATGTTTATTCTCAGGTTTCCTAGAAGTCTTTCGCTGTTTGCTTATATGTTAGACAAGCTATGTGCATGGAGTCGTACATGGCATATTTTTCAAGGAAACGTTGCATTCACCAAATCATCACCATGTATCTTATTTTGACTGCATTGTCAATGGAAGTACTATTATAAACTATTATTTACGGTGATTATCTATATGTAGAAATCATCAGATGTCAAAAACCTTTGATTTAAATATTCATTTATGGTGTGCCTTTTCAAAAGAATGCAATGTTTACAAAACGTATCATATAGAGGTCAAATACCTTGCAATGAAATCAATGAATGACGTATTGTCCATATGGATTTGGAGCGATTGTCACAGTTGGTATCAGAGCGTTGGTCTTAGCGAACCAGGTCTTGCATGAGTGTGTCTAACTGATAGTTGTTAGGATGCATTAGTAAGTCTGGACTTCGACTGTGTCTGCATGTCAAAAGTTTTGCTTATCACTTCTTGCCGGAAATTACCTGCTTATCATTCTTAGTCTAAACGCGTCTTACTACATTGATTGCATAGATAGTGTATAGATAAAATTCATATCTTGGCATATCTATTACAGTAAACTTTGCCTGACATCTTCCGTAAAATCCTCCGTAACTTATGGGATTCTGGTATTATAAATACATATGTAAACTATGTATTAAGGAGTACCAAATTAGTCCTATAATCTATTTCATTCCAAAAATCTTTTCCTTGATTACACGAAATGGATCCTGTATCTAGTTCAAATTCCTTAGATTCCGACAGCTATTCCGATATAGATTTCCACTCGAGCTTCGAAAGCAGCGTAACCGGAATGGATCAACCGATTAGCCATCATCTATTCTGTATGAATTGGGGATGGTTCGTAGCCTACTTAATCATTGGAGACATGAAGAAGGCGATCCTTTCCATCCACCACATTTCCCTCTTGGCGAAGAACCTGAAGCACTTACCGGCGAACCTATTCGTAATACTATTTTCTCTCTCATTTCCAGAGTATCTCATCACGATTATATACTATCCCATATTATAAATCTTATTTATCCGATCGTCCGAACCACCGATCATCCCGGTATAATAAAAGAAGTCAATGAGCTTCGTGCTCGGGTAGTGGCTTTGGAGAATATGGTGCAAGGGTTACGAACACCAGCAGCAGCACCAGCAGCATAACCAGTACCACCATCATCAACATCAACAATATCATTACCACCACTAACAATCACATCCACATCACACGCCTCAACATCATAATCTGTACTTTGGATATCAACATCATACGCACCATGGATACCAAGGAGTATCAACAACAACAAACGATGAAGTATGGATTCATAACTTCATCGAAGAAATATCCTACGGCGATTATATAATCTATAATCTTAGAGATTATCTATTCTAGCCCTAACCATAAATCAGATGAGTGAACCAAAATGATAGAAGGAAGAGTAGAAACCCTGACAAGAATGGTGCGTAAGGTACAAGCTAGACTTTTTTTACCAACAACATCAACAGTACCCTTAGCTTCACCAGCACAGTCATTGTTTTCAACATCGTTAGAATCAGCAGCACCTCTAACATCACAAGCTCTGCCAGTTCAAGAATCACCGTGGACATCATTACGAATCAATAATGTGTATATTGTATCAACGAGTTATTAAATATTAACTCATTCCCTCTAAAGAATTTATATATATATATATATATATATATATATATATATATATATATATATATATATATATATATATATATATCTTATATATATAAAATTTTAAACCATAATAAATCTTTTCGTACTAAGCTATTATGTATGAATTGAAAAAGGGTAAATATTACTCGGTTAAATTCATATTACTAATATGCTATGATGTATATCCTTCGTTAACAACTTAACCTTCGTTAACTATGTAGCGACCCGACCAAATCATGTTTGACGGCGCCGACTACTTAGGTCCCGTTACGTGGTCATAAGTCTTTAACATGACGTTTGACCAAAATATGTCGCATTCATTTCATAAGTAAAAGGATGTTTCAAGTTTACAAAAGTAGTTCAAAGACTAGTTACATTACAAAGTTTAACGTACGAATGAAACCTATGCGACACAATTTAAAAGTTGTCAAAAGGTGCTCCAACTATGCATGTATACTCGACATCCAAGCAAGTATCAAAAAGAGTGCGGAAGCATGTATCAAGTAGCGTTCAAGGACCTGAGAAAACATATAGAAAACTGTCAACGAAAATGTTGGTGAAATCATAGGTGTTTTAGTAAACGTTGCATTTGAACCACAAGATTTAATATAATATGATTATCAAAATCATTTGCATTCCAAAGTTGTTATTTGTTTCGCGGGCACCCAATTATCAAACTTAACTATTTTGCACCCTTTGTGTAGTGTTAGAACATACACTAGACCCGAAAATATATTTCATCCGCTAACGGTAGCGAACCGTCTGAATGAGGCTCGTTAAGTGTGATGACCCGGAAAATTTCGACTTATTTAAACCAATTCTCTATACGATTTATTATTTTGACACGTTAAATAAAGTCTGTTAGATTGAGTCTCAAAAATTTTAGAACTGTTTCATATATACAATTACCTTTGATTACTCTCGACGATTCATGAACAATTATATGTATGTATATATATATGTACAAGTAAAAACGACTTTCCTACAGTAAAACACTATTTGCTACAGTAAAACACTATTTGCTACAGTGAAACCGTATTTTGCTACAGTGCTACATTGATTTGCTACAGTAAACACTATTTGCTACAGTGAACACTATTTGCTACAGTAACACTATTGCTACAGTAAACACTATTTGCTACAGTAAAATGCTATTTGATATCGGCGAACTAGCAAACAAAATGGGAAAGGCGGCCATGCGATCGCAAGGCAAAAACACTGAAAACTCATGCGATCGCATGAGCTACAGTAAATCGAAAAGTAATATAAATATGCCAATTTTCTCGACGATGTATCACACATCATTTTTCTCTTCTGTAATTAAATTTATAATTATAATTATAATTTTAAGTTTAATAATAATAAAGTATATTCGAGGGTATTTTTAATTCGGGTTTCAAACCGTCTTAAGCTAAGGAAATATTGGGTATTATTCGAGGTATTGTTCTTGAATCCAAGGTCAACCATATAGTCGTATACCATCATTACGTCTACGCAATTTGCCTACAATATTGAGTCTCAATATTGAACCTTGAGTTATAGTCTCTCTTTTTAAATGCTTTAAATATTTTTGGGCTGAGAATACATGCAATTTATTTTAAACGCAATATGACACAAGTACATACTAAATTCTACACTGAGTTAAACCGAAAATCCCTTAGCTTTGGTAACTAGTAGCTGCCAGTACATAGGATATGGACTTGTGGGCGCTAATAATTGTATATGGATCCATAGGGCTTGACATTCCCGTCTGAGCTAGAGCGCTAACCTTTTAACGGACGTATGTTATTTGAGTTTAAGACACGTTGGTTTGTGTGTATTAAAACAAATGGGGTAATTATCACTATAGCGTTAAGTTTAGTTACCAGGGAGATCTGTTACGTAGAATCTATTGATAAACTTTTGATGAAATCTTGTGGTCTATCTTTATATATGTTTATGACTCGAGCAATTAAACCTATAACTCACCAACATTCGTGTTGACTTTTTAGCATGTTTTATTCTCAGGTCCTTAGAATGCTTCCGCTGTGATGTGCTTGTTGCCTGCATGGAGTCTCTCATGCTTTGTACAAAGTTTATTGCATTCAAAATAAAACTGCGTTGTGTAATAAATAATTGGACCGTGATGTCAACCTGTAAATTAAAGACTTATGTATTTTGTGGTTTTGCTTATACCTAAGCACTCACCCACATGTTTATAACTTTCTATGTTTAGAAAGTCACTTATTTTAATGAATGCAATATTTTATCAAAACGTATCATATAGAGGTCAAAACCTCACTGTGGAATCAATGATTAACGTGCCTCGTCAATAGCGATTTGACGGGTCTTTACAGTTGGTATCAGAGCTTGAGGTCATAGGGAACCAGAAATTACATTAGTGTGTTTAACTGTAATTGTTAGGATGCATTAGTGAGTCTAGACTATGACCATATCTGTTTTTACTGATTTTTGCTTATTATTTGGTCAAAAACATTATATGTGATATATTTATATGCTAACGTAATTGTTGTTTCAATTATGTGATAGATGACTTCTTCTAATCCTATCATTTTGTACGACTCGGAATCGGACACTGAATCTATTCTATCCACAACTGAAAAGGGCGTTCCAATACCTATTAAAGAAGAATTTGTGTTAGCCGGGAAATCTCAACTCCCGGTAAACCCAGAGGAGGTTCCAGCTCCACCCAGGTTTAGTTTTCCAGAGCCACAATATCGTTGGCATGGACCCATGATCCCTGGAGTAAACGAAGATCGTCCATTACTAAAAAAATATGGACATTGGTCCAGATATACCACCGACGGGTGGGTTGTGCCGATTACGCCTGGCAGATTTCGGTTCATGACCACTGGTACATATTCTCGCAGTTCGTCATCATATTCTCCTACGCATGACTCAGACAGTTTGTCACCAGACGAAATCAGTAAGGAGGAGGATTTCGCTAATGAAATAAAAGATGTCACTAAGGAGAAATTCCAACTTGCTATAGATAATAAAAACAACCACAATAATAAAAAGTCCTTAATTATTAAAAAGGAACATGACCATTCGATCCGTAACCACCCTTATTGTATTAAACAAACTGAGGCAACGGGTACCTCAAAACCCCAACCAAAAATAAAATACACTGCCAAAATGCCTGTCGGACCATGTGCACACAAACAATTGGCAGAGAGAACCAAATGGGAAGAAGTTTCTGATAGTTCCGAATAAACGACCTCGCAACCATAAATCTTCCATGCGCTATTTTATTGCTTATGTGTGCTACTCTATCTTGTTATGTAAAATAAGCATATGTAAAATATAAGTATTGTATGGTATTGTATTATTTTGGTTTATTAATAATAAATGCATGGAATGATTATTTGTATAATCACTACTTCTTATTATTATTATTACATAATAATGTAGTAACTCGCTATAATTTTTCATAGTGGAATATTATTAGGATTTTAGTAGTTAATTCCTTGTACTAGCTATTATGTATGAACTTAACGGGTAGGTAATACCCTAGAAATAATTATAAAATGCTAATAAGAAGAAAAGTCTTTTATAATAATTGGTTCATATTATTAATATGCTACGATTAACTATTGACAACTCATTTAACCTGTAATATTCTATATGATTAAATTATCTCTGTTGTGTTTATTGAAGAAACATGTCTCAAATGTCGGATGTTGAGTTCGAGGAACTAGTCGAGAAACGTGTGAATGAAAGAATTGCTGCAGCCGAGGCAGCAAAAGCAACAGCCGAAGCAGCAGCCAAAGCAGCAGCCGTAAACATAAACTCACGAAACGGATGCTCATACAAAACTTTTCAAGTCAACCCGATGGTTTGAAAAGATGGAGTCCGTTTTCAAAATCAGTAATTGTGCGAACGGAGACAAGTCAAAGTATGCTTCGTGCACGTTGTAAGACGGTGCACTTACTTGGTGGAACAATTATGCTAAAGCAGAAGGAATAGATAAGGCATATGATATCTCTTGAGAAGAACTGAAAAAGATGCTAATCGAGGAGTACTGTCCTCGAAATGAGATCAGAAAAATGGAATCTGAGTTACGTAATCTGAAGGTTATCGGCGCGAATCTCAATAACTATGAAAAGCGTTTCATGGAACTAGCCTTGTTGTGTCCCGAATTGGTGCTAAACGAGAAACGAAAGATAGAAATGTATATTGACGGTTTATCGATCAATATCAAAGGAAATGGGAAGACTATAAGGGCAAAAGTACTCACCTGAAGAAACAAGAAACTTTTAAAGGTAAACAAGAGGGGGCAACTGCAAGTCCAAACTATAAGGGACCTCATCCGTTCTGCAAAAGATGTTACACACATCATGCAGGTTATTGCCAAGTGGTCTGTGATAAGTGCAACAAGAAAGGACATATGGCGAAAGATTGTTATGCCACCGTTTCTGAAGTAAAGACAAAACTGACCGATGTCAAGAAATGTTTTGGATGCGGGAAGTCCGGTCACTTTATAAATCAATGCCCTGATAAGGAGAAGAACAAAGAACCCGCACGTGGGAGGGCATTTAATCTTAGTGCCAGTAAAGCACGTGAGGATCCTAATCTTGTCACGGGTACGTTTACCGTTAATAATCAACTAGCTTCTATTATGTTTGATACGGGTGCTGATAGAAGTTATATGTGTAAAGACTTTAGTTCTAAACTAAAATGTGCATCATTACCTCTAGACGATAAATATACTATTGAATTAGCTAATGGTAAACTGATAAAAGCCGATAAAATTTGCCATGGTTGCGAAATGAATCTCGCCGGTGAAACCTTCAAAATCGATTTGATACCCGTAGAATTAGGAAGTTTTGACGTAATCGTTGGCATGGACTGGATGTCCAAAACAAGAGCGGAAGTTGTTTGCACTGAGAAAGCAATCCGCATCCCTCGTAAGGATGAAAAGTCATTAATAATTTATGGGGAGAAGAGCAACTCGAAGCTGAACCTTATCAGCTGTATGAAGGCCCAGAAACTTATAAGAAAAGGTTGTTATGCTATTTTGGCACACATAAAGAAGATCGATACTGAAGAAAGAAGCATTGATGACATGCGGGTTGTAAGAGAATATCCTGGAGTATTTCCAGAAGAATTACCGGGGCTACCTCCACACAGATGTGTAGAATTCCAGATTGATCTCATACCAGGAGCTGCACCTGTAGCCCGATCTCCATATAGACTTGCACCTTCAGAAATGCAAGAATTACAAGACCAGTTGCAAGAATTATCGGATCGTGGATTTATTCGTCCCAGTTTTTCACCTTGGGGTGCTCCTATTCTGTTCGTCAAGAAGAAGGATGGATCTATGAGAATGTGCATAGATTACCGAGAATTAAACAAATTAACGATCAAGAATCGGTACCCATTATCGAGGATTGATGATTTATTTGATCAATTTCAAGGATCAAGTGTTTATTCTAAGATTGATCTACGCTCCGGATATCATCAGCTGAGAGTGAAGGAAGAAAATGTTCCTAAAACCGCGTTCAGAACCCGTTACGGTCACTATGAGTTTCTAGTCATGCCTTTTGGATTGACTAATGCTCCAGCAGTATTCATGGATCTAATGAATCGCATCTGCAAACTGTATTTAGATAAATTTGTCATTGTTTTTATCGACGACATATTGATTTACTCGAAGAACAAGGAAGAACATGAGCAACACTTAAGACTGGTACTAGAGATACTCAAGAAAGAAGAATTGTAAGCAAAATTTTTGAAGTGTGATTTCTGGTTACAAGAAGTACAATTTTTGGGCCATGTTGTCAGTAAACATGGAATTAAAGTTGACCCCGCCAAGATCGAAGCCATTAGTAAATGGGAAACACCGAAGACTCCAACACAAATCCGCCAATTCTTAGGTCTTGCTGGTTACTACCGAAGATTCATTCAAGATTTCTCTAGAATCGCCAAACCCTTAACTGCATTAACTCAAAAGGGAAAGAAGTATGATTGGTCCACGGAACAGGAATCCTCATTCCAGTTATTAAAGAAGAAGTTAACGTCTGCACCCATTTTGTCATTACTGGAAGGAAATGATGATTTCGTGATCTATTGTGATGCTTCGCGCCAAGGTTTAGGATGTGTATTAATGCAATGCACAAAAGTCATTGCATACGCCTCACGACAACTAAAAATTCATGAAAAGAACTATACGACGCACGATTTGGAACTTGGAGCAGTAGTTTTTGCACTCAAAATATGGAGACACTATCTATATGGCACCAAGTGTACAGTGTACACCGACCATAAGAGTCTTCAGCATATTTTTGATCAAAAACAACTCAATATGAGGCAACGTCGCTGGGTAGAGTTGTTAAACGATTACGATTGTGAAATTCGTTACCACCCCGGAAAGGCTAATGTTGTAGCCGATGCCCTAAGTCGGAAAGAAAGATTAAAACCTCTTAGGGTCTGAGCTTTGAATATTACAATTCATACTGTTCTCACAAAGTAAATTCAAGCAGCACAGTTAGAGGCTTTAAAAGAAGAAAATGAAAAAGGCGAAATGAGCAGAGGGTTAGAAAACAGCTTGAAGTAAAAGCCGATGGAACCCTGTATTTTGCTGGTAGGATATGGGTACCAAAACATGGTAATCTAAGGCAACTAGTACTGGATGAAGCACACAAAACGAGGTACTCAATTCACCCAGGAAATGGGAAAATGTACCACGATCTCAAGAAGTTTTATTGGTGGCCTAATATGAAGACAGAAATTGCTACTTATGTAAGCAAATGTTTGACGTGTGCAAAGGTCAAAGCTGAGCACCAAAAGCCGTCAGGATTACTGCAACAACCAGAAATTCCGCAGTGGAAATGGGAAAGAATAACCATGGATTTCATTACGAAATTGCCAAGGACTACAAGTAGTCATGATACTATTTGGGTGATAGTTGATCGTCTAACTAAATCAGCTCACTTTCTACCAATAAAGGAGACAGACAGTATGGAGAAATTAGCACGCCTATATTTGAAGGAAGTAGTTTCCAGGCATGGTGTACCTATCTCCATCATATCTGATCACGACACCCGATTCACATCACGTTTCTGACAGTCATTACAAAAAGCATTGGGAACTCGATTAAATATGAGCACCGCTTATCACCCACAGACAGATGGTCAAAGTGAAAGAACAATACAAACATTGGAAGACATGTTACGGGCATGCGTGATTGACTTTGGAACCAGTTGGGATAGACACTTACCGTTAGCAGAATTTTCATACAATAACAGCTATCATACGAGCATCAACGCAGCGCCATTTGAAGCACTTTACGGTAGAAAGTGAAGATCTCCTATCTGTTGGAGTGAAGTAGGAGAAAGACAACTTACTGGACCAGAAATTATTCATGAAACCACCGACAAGATCATTCAAATACAACAGCGATTGAAAACGGCCATGAGTTGCCAAAAGAGTTATGCTGATGTAAGAAGAAAACCGCTAGAATTTCAAGTGGGCGACAAAGTCATGTTGAAAGTGTCACCCTGGAAAGGCGTTGTACGATTCGGTAAACGAGGAAAGCTAAGTCCTAGGTACGTAGGACCCTTTGAAATCACCGAAATAATTGGAGCAGTTGCTTATCGATTAAAGCTACCACAAGAACTTAGTAGTGTTCACGACACATTTCACGTGTCAAATTTGAAGAAATGTTTAGCTGAATAGGATGTCGTAATTCCTCTTGACGAACTACGAATCAATGATAAACTCCATTTTGTCGAAGAACCTGTTGAAATCATGGACCGTGAGGTCAAACAATTAAAACAAAGCAAAATACCGATAGTTAGAGTTCGTTGGAACGCTAGACGAGGACCCGAGTTTACTTGGGAACATGAGGATCAAATGAAGCAAAAGTATCCACATTTGTTCACTAATATCGCTCATAAAACAGGTACTACTCAAAATTTCGGGACGAAATTTTCTTTAACGGGGAGGTTATGTGATGACCCGGAAAATTTTGACTTATTTAAACCAATTCTCTATACGATTTATTATTTTGACACGTTAAACAAAGTCTGTTAGATTGAGTCTCAAAAATTTTAGAACTGTTTCATATATACAATTACCTTTGACTACCCTCGACGATTCATGAACAATTATATGTATGTATATATATATGTACAAGTAAAAACGACTTTCCTACAGTAAAACACTATTTGCTACAGTAAAACACTATTTGCTACAGTGAAACCGTATTTTGCTACAGTTCTACAGTGATTTGCTACAGTAACACACTATTTGCTACAGTACTATTTGATGTCGACGAACTAGCAAACAAAACGGGAAAGGCGGCCATGCGATCGCATGGCAAAAACACTGAAAACTCATGTGATCGCATGAGCTACAGTAAATCGAAAAGTAATATAAATACGCCAGTTTTCTCGACGATGTATCACACATCATTTTTCTCTTCTGTAATTAAATTTATAATTATAATTATAATTATAATTTTAAGTTTAATAATAATAAAGTATATTCGAGGGTATTTTTAATTCGGGTTTCAAACTGTTTTAAGCTAAGGAAATATTGGGTATTGTTCGGGGTATTGTTCTTGAATCCAAGGTCAATCATACAGTCGTATACCATTATTACGTCTATGCAATTTGCCTACAATATTGAGTCTCAATATTGAACCGTGAATTATAATCTCCCTTTTTAAATGCTTTAAATATTTTTGGGCTGAGAATACATGCAATTTATTTTAAACGCAATATGACACAAGTACATACTAAATTCTACACTGAGTTAAACTGAAAATCCCTTAGCTTTGGTAATTAGTAGCTGCTAGTACATAGGATATGGACTGGTGGGCGCGAATAATTGTATATGGATCCATAGGGCTTGACATCCCCAACCGAGCTAGAGCGCTAACCTTTTAACGGATGTATGTTATTTGAGTTTAAGACACGTTGGTTTGCGTGTATTAAAATGAATGGGGTAATTATCACTATAGCGTTAAGTTTAGTTACCAGGGTGCTCTGTTACGTAGAATCTATTGATAAACTTTTGATGAAATCTTGTGGTCTATCTTTATATATGTTTATGACTCGAGCAATTAAACCTATAACTCACCAACATTCGTGTTGACTTTTTAGCATGTTTTATTCTCAGGTCCTTAGAATGCTTCCGCTGTGATGTGCTTGTTGCCTGTATGGAGTCTCTCATGCTTTGTACAAAGTTTATAGCATTCAAAATAAAACTGCGTTGTGTAATAAATAATTGGACTGTGATGTCAACCTGTAAATTAAAGACTTATGTATTTCGTGATTTTGCTTATACCTAAGCACTCGCCCACATGTTTATAACTTTCTATGTTTAGAAAGTCACTGATTTTAATGAATGCAATATTTTATCAAAACGTATCATATAGAGGTCAAAACCTCACTGTGGAATCAATGATTAACGTGTCGCGTCAATAGCGATTTTGACGGGTCGTTACATAAAGCCCATGTGATCACATAATATAAGTTCACGTTTACACCCTGCAAGTGTAACTAATGATAATTGAATTGAGGATTTTCGTTCAAACCCGTACGTGGAATGTTCGTTTTCGTACTTGTGTTCAATGTGAAAAAAGTATGATACGTATATGTTTCTCATCTCATAGTTTAAAGCATAATTGAACATCTTCACAAAGTAATGTGTTCAAAGGATAATGCTAGTCTTGACCTAAACAAATAGGTCGTATCAATAACGGTAAACACGATAGGTCAAAGATGTTCAATTAGTCCTATGGCTCGTTACGACTCGATTATGTAGCATATGAATCAAATTGTCAAGTTTCATGCAAGATACAAGTATAGAAACAAATAAGAAAGATTGCATAATCATTTGGTTAAGTTTGACAAAAAGTCAAACTTTGGTTGGTCAAAGTCAACGAAAAAGTCAACACGTTCGGGTCGGGTCCCGAACTATTTTTCCGAGGTTTTTATTCATATATAAGCATGTTAGAACAAATCTCATGTGAATCGGAGGTCCATATCGTGCCAAACATTTTTCGTATCTTGACCAAGGAGGTCAGAACCTGGCCACGCCTTATGTCGCGCCGCGACAAAGGCTGGCCGCGCCGCGGCACATAACGTGTGCTGGTGCCTGGTTAGTTTCAATTGTTCAAGTCTTTTTCCGAACTTCGATCAAACACAAATCACAAACCGTAAACACTTATGACACGCATTTTATATCGTTGGAAAGCTAATTTGACAAAGAACACAACTAAACACATTTCATCAACCAAAAACATCATTTGCAATAACCGACTTTCCAACATTTAATGCTCAATTAATACTCAAGTTCATAAATGCACAAAATAGGATTCGGGAATTAAATGCATACATATGACACGCCGTTTCGTAGGTAATCAAGCATACAATCTAACTAACCACTTACCAACCACAATTCATGGCATTCAATACATTAAATATTTACATTCAATTCTATCAAACCCTAACCAACAACATCAAAATCACTAATCATGTTTATGAAGTTTTCTAAAACAACCTACACATCAAATTGAAGCTAGTGATGTTAGGAACACATTTAATACATGCATTTATAACATTTAACATCACCCACACAACCAAATCACCAAATCAAACATACCAAAGTTTATGTTCATGCTAGTTACTTCAAATAACAAAATCGAACATATAAATTATATATTCATGTTAGACTTGAGCCATAGACACTAATTAACAACTTTATAAGTTAAAAACATCAAGAACACAAAATCTAGCGATTTTAGAAAGTTACCCAAACTTGATGAAATCGGTATGGAATCGAAGAGGAAGTTGCAAGGATTCCAAATATGTAATTTGTTTTGCAAGATACCCGCTAGCTTGGATTTAGATGATGATTCTTTGAAATGGATAATTGAAAGAAAATGGAGAAGTAGTGAAAGAAAAGGAAAATGAAAATGAAAAAAAAGGGAGGTGGGGTTGACTAGTCAAATGCTAGTCACCTCTTTGGCTCTTTGGCGAAACTAGTCCCTCGAATTCGGTTGCGGGTGCGTGAATTACCTAAACGAGATATTTTTAAAACGCGTATCAACGGGAGATGTTATAAACATATAACGAAATTTAAATAGTTAAACGGAAAAGTAAACGGAAAAAGGCGGGATGTTACATTACCTACTCCTTAAAATAAATTTTGTCCCGAAATTTAAGTAGGCGTAGTAGTCGTTGTTTCTTCTTCGAAATTTTGCGTTTCCGAAATCGGGAATAAGTGAGGGTATTTCTGTTGCATTTGATCTTGCCTTTCCCAAGTAAACTCGGGTCCTCTTTTGGCATTCCAACGAACCTTAACAATCGGGATTCGATTTTGTTTCAAAGTCTTGATGGAGGTGTCCACAATTTCAACCGGTTCCTCCACAAAATGAAGTTTGTCATCAATAGTAAGTTCCTCGAGAGGGATGACGATATCGGGCTACCAAAAGACACTTTTTCAAGTTAGATACATGGAAGGTAGGATGAATGAAGCTCAATTGGGGCGGAACATCTAAACGATAAGCAACGGTTCCAATACGTTCCAAGATTTCGAAAGGACCAATATACCGCGGATTTAATTTCCCACGTTTTCCAAAACGAATGACACCTTTCCAAGATGCGACTTTTAACATGACGCGGTCACCGACTTGAAATTCAAGGTCGTTGGGTCTTTTGTCGGTATAGCACTTTTGACGACTCCGGGCCGTCCGAAGCCTATCTCGGATTTGAACGATCTTCTCGGTGGTTTTATGAATGAGTTCGGGTCCGGTAATTTGTACGTCGCCTACTTCGGCCCAACAAAGAGGGGAACAACATTTTTGGCCATATAACGCTTCGAATGGGGCGGCTTTTATACTCGCGTGATAACTATTGTTGTAGGAGAATTCGACGAGAGGTAAGTGCTTGTCCCAAGCTTTTCCAAAATCAACAACACAAGCCCGTAACATGTCCTCTAAGGTTTGAATTTTGCGTTCGCTTTGCCCATCGGTTTGAGGATGATATGCGGTGCTCATGTCTAAACGCGTTCCCAACGCTTCTTGCAAGGTACGCCAAAATCTAGAAACAAAACGGCCATCTCGGTCGGAGATAATCGATAAAGGTATACGGTCTCGGGCTATGATCTCCTTGATGTAAAGTTGTGCAAGTTTCTCCATTTTGTCGGTCTCCTTCATGGAGAGAAAGTGTGCAGATTTGGTGAGACGGTCAACAATAACCCAAATGGTATCATAACCGCCCGTCATTTTTGGTAGTTTGGTGATAAAATCCATCGTTATCCTTTCCCACTTCCATTGCGGGATCTCGGGTTATTGGAGTAGTTCGGACGGTCTTTGCTGTTCGGCTTTGACTTTGGAACATGTCAAACACTTGGAAACATAAGTAGCTACGTCCCTTTTGATGTTCGGCCACTAATATTGTTGTTTAAGGTCGTGGTACATATTATTGGCACCGTGGTGAATCGAGTATCGTGACTTATGGGCTTCATCTAAAATAAGACTTCGTAGGTCCCCATAACTAGGCACCCAAATCCTTCCGGTGAAATATCAGAGTCCGGTTTCCTTAGTTTCAAATCGAGAGACGAGAATGTTCAAGAGCTCGTGTGAAACGTTTTCATCCTTGAGAGCTTCATCTTGGGCTACCCGAATTTGGCTATTAAGGTTTGTGTAGATGGTGATGTTTAAGGCTCGGACACGAAGAGGCACCGCTCTTTCTTTTCGACTTAAGGCATTGGCTACTACATTTGCCTTTCCGGGATGGTAACGAAGCTCGCAATCGTAATCGTTTAAGGTTTCAATCCACCTTCGTTGTCTCATGTTTAGTTGCTTTTGATCGAAGATGTGTTGGAGACTTTTGTGATCGGTAAAGATTGTACTCTTGGTTCCATAAAGATAGTGTCTCCACATTTTAAGTGCAAAGACAACGGCTCCGAGTTCGAGATCATGTATCGTGTAGTTTCGTTCATGAATTTTGAGTTGTCGAGAAGCATAAGAAATGACTTTCGTTCGTTGCATCAACACACACCCAAAACCATGTTTTGAGGCGTCGCAATACACAACAAAATCATCGTTTCCTTCAGGAAGTGACAAGATAGGAGCGGTGGTTAGCTTTGTTTTCAAGATTTGAAATGCGGATTCTTGTTCGGTCGTCCAAACGAATTTCTTTCCCTTGTGAGTTAACGCAGTTAGAGGACAAGCAACCAAAGAGAAATCCTTGATGAATCTACGATAGTATCCGGCGAGACCCAAGAATTGACGAATGTGAGTAGGAGTAGTAGGAGTCTCCCATTTACTAATGGCTTCGATTTTCATTAGATCGACTTTAATACCTTGGTCACTTACAACATGACCAAGAAATTGAACTTCCTTTAACCAAAATTCACACTTGGAGAATTTGGCATAGAGTCGTTCTTGTCTTAAAAGTTCAAGCACAAGTCAGAGGTGTTCCTCGTGTTCTTCTTCGCTTTTAGAATAAACCAAAATATCATCGATGAACACGATAACGAATTTGTCAAGATACGGTTTGCACAAGCGGTTCATAAGATCCATGAACACCGTCAGTGCGTTAGTGAGACCAAATGGCATGACAAGCAATTCATAACTACCATAACGATTTCGGAAAGCGGTTTTGGAGATATCTTCCCCTTTAACCCTTAGTTGATGATAACCCGAGCGGAGATCGATTTTCGAATATACACAAGACCCTTGTAGTTGATCAAAGAGGTCATCGATGAGAGGAAGAGGATATCGGTTCTTAATCGTCAATTTGTTTAGTTCACGATAATCAATGCTCATTCGTAGGGATCCGTCTTTCTTTTTAACAAACAAAATCGGAGCGCCCCAAGGTGAATGGCTAGGTTGGATAAAACCACGATCAAGTAGTTCTTGGATTTGACTTTGCAATTCTTACATTTCGGATGGAGCGAGTCTATATGGTGCACGTGCTACGGGTGCGGCACCCAGAATAAGATCGATTTGGAATTTAACTGGTCGATGAGGTGGAAGACCCGGCAATTCTTTAGGAAATACATCGGAATAGTCACTAACAATTGGCACATCATCGATGTACTTCTCATCTGACTCGACTTTCTTAACGTGAGCAAGGATCACAAAACAACCCTTACGGAGTAGTTTTCTAACTTTAATGCATGAAACGAGGTTGAGTCCGGTGCAACTCTTATCGCCATAGACGATCAAAGGTTCACCATTCTCGATAGGAATTCGGATTGCGTTAAGATCACAAAGGATGTGTGATTTCGTTTTGGCTAGCCAATTCATACCGATTATTACATCAAAGCTTCCTAGTTCCATGGGTATCAAGTCAATTTCAAAATCATTACCCAAAATGTTTAACGTACACCCCCGGTAATATGTGTTGGCACTCAATAGTTTTTCGTTGGCCACTTCAATGGTATAAGTGGTATCTAGTGGAAATGGTGGAGTGTTAAAAGAATGAGTCAAAGTCTTGGATACAAAACTCTTATCGGCACCCGAATCGAATAAACAAGTAACATAAGTGTTGTTGAGGAGAAACGTACCCGTGACTAATTCATTGTCATCTAGGGCTTCTTTGGTGTTGATGTTGAAAGCTCGTCCGCGTGTGTTGGTGTTGGATTTCTTCTTCGGACATGCATTTCTAAAATGACCCATTTGGCCACATTCATAACAAGTACCCGGTTTTGGTGCATTGGGCACCTTTTGAGCGACGGGGGCAGAACTTCTACAATCGTTGGCCACATGACCACCCCTTTGGCACCGGTGGCAAAATAGATTGCTACATTCACCATAGTAGTGTTTGTGGCATTTGTTGCAAAAGGGTTTAATTCTTCCATAACTTTTCTTGGCGTCGGAGGTGAAAGGCTTTTTGGTGAAGTTGTTGTTGTAGTTGTTGCTTGATTGGGGGGCTTCCCATTTTATTTTGTTGCCGCCCGATCTATCCTCGGCCTTAGGTGCCGGAACTACGATTTCGTCAACCGTTTCGATCAATTGGCGGGCCATGTTTAAGGCTTGTTGTTGGTTAGCGGGTTTGGATGACATCACTCCTTGTTTGATGCTCTTTGGAAGGCCATCCATGTAGAGTTCAACCCTTTGAGATTCGGGGTTCACGAGGATGGGACACATCAAGGATAGCTCGGCGAATCGTTGATTGTAGGACTTGTGATCGTTTCTGACCGCCTATAAAGTTCTTAGCTCTTGCTCGAACTTTCGGGTTTCTTCACGAGGGAAAAACTCGACGATCAACCTTTCCCTTAAATCGGCCCAAGAGAGGGCATGAGCTTCGTCGGTATCTACCGATTGTACATACGTGTTCCACCACGTGAGGGCGATACCGGCAAAGGTGTGGGTGGAATATTTGACTTTATCTTGGTCCCGACAACCGCTTATGCTAAAAACAGCTTCCGTTTGTTCGAACCATCGAGTGAGTACAACCGGTCCCGCGGTTCCATCAAAGGTGTGAGGTTTGCACCCCATGAAGGCTTTGTAGGAGCACCCTTCACTTGAGTTACCGGCCCCTTGATTGTTGTTGTTGTTATTGTTATTGTTGTTGGTGGAGTGATCGGCCATGGCCGCCTCTACGGCGGTGGCTACCATTCGTTGTAAAGCTTGTTCGGGTGTCTCATGGCGTGGCATACGACGAGGAGGCATTGTTCCTTCAAAACACAAGAATACCGTTGATTAGTATTCTTAATAATACTAACCATGATATGGAATAAGGATAGAGAGAAATTTTCCTTGACTTGCCTTAAATTCTTTATGTCATAATGTCGGAATGTTCATATGAGTCACCGTAATATAATCCTAAAAATTATATTACCCTAATTCATATGTGCATTCGACAATAATTCATATAGTCAAGGTGGAGCGTCAATTAAATCAAGTAACGTGAGATTAAGATTGAATAAGAATTAGATATGATAGACGAGTTTGAGTATAATGCACAAGTAGTCAAGTAATTCCTACTTCAAGTCTATATTCCGGTTGTAGTCTAGACTCACCAATGTACCCTATGACTCGGGGTCGACACCAATGAACTCTAAATCCCTACAACCAACGCTCTGATACCATCTGTAGCGACCCGACCAAATCATGTTTGACGACGCCGACTACTTAGGTCCCATTACGTGGTCATAAGTCTTTAACATGATGTTTGACCAAAATATGTCGCATTCATTTCATAAGTAAAAGGATGTTTCAAGTTTACAAAAGTAGTTCAAAGACTAGTTACATTACAAAGTTTAACGTACGAATGAAACCTATGCGACACAATTTAAAAGTTGTCAAAAGGTGCTCCAACTATGCATGTATACTCGACATCCAAGCAAGTATCAAAAAGAGTGCGGAAGCATGTATCAAGTAGCGTTCAAGGACCTGAGAAAACATATAGAAAACTGTCAACGAAAACGTTGGTGAAATCATAGGTGTTTTAGTAAACGTTGCATTTGAACCACAAGATTTAATATAATATGATTATCAAAATCATTTGCATTCCAAAGTTGTTATTTGTTTCGCGGTCACCCAATTATCAAACTTAACTATTTTGCACCCTTTGCGTAGTGTTAGAACATACACTAGACCTGAAAATATATTTCATCCGCTAACGGTAGCGAACCGTCCGAATGAGGCTCGTCAAGCCCATGTGATCACATAATATAAGTTCACTTTTACACCCTGCAAGTGTAACTAATGATAATTGAATTGAGGATTTTTGTTCAAACCCGTACGTGGAATGTTCTTTTTCGTACTTGTGTTCAATGTGAAAAAGTATGATACGTATATGTTTCTCATCCCATAGTTTAAAGCATAAAAGTTGTTTGAAAGATGGGACTATGATCTCACCTTGAGTGCACGTATGAAAAGTACTTCACAAAGTAACGTGTGCAAAGGATAATGCTAGTCTTGACCTAAACAAATAGGTCGTATCAATAACGGTAAACACGATAGGTCAAAGATGTTTAATTAGTCCTATGGCTCGTTACGACTTGATTATGTAGCATATGAATCAAATTGTCAAGTTTCATGCAAGATACAAGTATAGAAACAAATTAGAAAGATTGCATAATCATTTGGTTAAGTTTGACAAAAAGTCAAACTTTGGTTGATCAAAGTCAACGAAAAAGTCAACACGTTCGGTTCGGGTTGTGATGACCCGGGAATTTCCGACCAAATTTAAACCTGAATCTTATATAATTTCGATACGATAAGCAAAGTCTGTAATGTTGAGTCTCAAAAACTTTTGAACTTTGTTCATGTAATAATTTAAACCTTTGACCATCCCCGACGATTCACGAACAGTTATGTATAAATAAAAAATGTAAATATACATATATATATATATATATATATATATATATATATATATATATATATATATATATAAACAAATGTGTATATATAATATTTTGAATTAATAAAATATAATTTAATTATTGGAGTTAAAAATGTAAAATAATAAAATAGAATCATTAAGTAATTATTAAAAATGAAATTATATATAAATATGTATGATTGATGTACATAATTATTATATAGATACAAAAATTGAAACATCTACTAGTACTACTATTAGATATTATGTTATCATTCAAAATCATTATATACATTATTATTAACGATTATCATTATCATGATTATTAATTATTATTAAGTTTATTTATATATTTAATATATAAATATATATATAATTATACAAGTAAAGATATATATAAATACATATACATATACAAATTACAATATTATTATTATCAGTTTATTATTATTATTATCAATGTTATATACTATTATTACTAATATTATTATTATATTATCATTTATTATTAATATTGTTATTACTATTATTATTATAAATATATGATCTTTATTTTTAATATAAGTATTAATAGTATCATTATTATTTCGAATATTATTAATATCAGTATTTTTTATTACTTAAGTCCATTATTAATAAATGTATTTTTATTATTAAAGTATTTATACTTATAAATTATTAACATTATATATATGTTAATTAGTAATAAAACTGTTAAAAATCAGTATCAGACTATATCTGATTTTGTTTCCTTCTAAAAATTTGGTATAAGTCGACTTCAACACACAGACAGGATCCAGATTTTGTTCCAAATTGATTTTCAAGTTTTAACCTTATCTGATTCAGTTAGGAGTCCCATTCAAATTATATATTTTTTTATTTAACTTTCTGTACCTGAATATTCTACCTGTCGACCTTTAAATTCTCATTTAAAAACACCAATTCTGGTGTATTATGATATCAGTTAATCTACAATATCAATTCACAATTTCATTCATCAATTACAGCCTTTAATTTGTCAAGGTAAAACGAGAATTATATATAAACAGGCCATCTGCTCTGTTTATACCTCATTGTTCAAATCGAAAGATTTTGAAATCAATTTCAAATTGTATAAACGTAGTTATGTTAGGAATCTATTATTAAATCTTTCTGCAAAGATTGAAGTTCCAATTCTTGATATCAAGTATGAATTTGGGAGTCAAAGTTTATAAAATAAAAAGTCAACCTTTTGTTCTTGGTAAAAATTCGATTTGATTTTTATGTTTTAAGTTCAATTAAGGTAACAGAAAGCTTCTAATCATGATTTAATACCTTTTTCTTGTTGAAATCACTATCTAAAACGTACTTGATTTTAAAATCGATCTATGAGTTCTTAAACGTGTTCTTCCTTCTATTTCAACGTTGATTTCTTTTATTTTTTATTTTGTTTTCTGTTTTGATTAAATTAAATAGTCTCTAATTTGTTTCTGTATCAATTGTTAGTTCTAAATTCATTATGTAAAACGTTGTGAACTTGATTGATGTCTGTTCGATTGTATTATGGAAGAAGAAAGGGAAACAGAAAACGATGGTTAAGTATGTTTAGGATGTAATACTAGTCATAAAAATAAACTTGGACGAATGGTTAAGGTGTATCGGTTTAAGCGAGAGGTCTCGGGTTCGATTCTGGGCTAGGGCATTATTTTTTTTAAAGCTCCCTTATATGAGGTAGTCATCTTTATTATTATTATTATTATTATTATTATTATTATTATTATTATTATTATTATTATTATTATTATTATTATTATTATTATTATTATTATTATTATTATTATTATTATTATTATTATTATTATTATTATTATTATTATTATTATTGTTATTGTTATTGTTATTGTTATTGTTATTGTTATTGTTATTGTTATTGTTATTGTTATTGATTGTTATTATCATTATTAATAAATATTGTTATTATGATGTAAGTTAATATTATCATTAATATAATTAATAATATTAATACTTCTGTTATAACTAAGTATTTTCAATAAGAAGTAATGGTTTCATTTTATAGTTATCGGTATTATTATTATCATTATTACTAAAAGTATTATTATTTAAAATCTATCACTTTTATTAAAATTAGTAATTAGCAATATCATTATCATTATTAATAAGTAACAGTATTATTAAAGTTAGTATTAGAATTATCGTCTAGACAACATTATTAGCATTACTGTTAATTCGATCATTAAAATTATCATATTAAAAATTAACATTTTTTTCTACTATTGTTATTATTAGTATTACCATTATTCTTATTAGCATTAAAATAATTAATAAAATCATCATTATTATAACTAACATTAGGATATGATTATTAGAATAATTAGTGTTATTATAATAACTACCTCTCCAAACAACTGATATATATATATAAAAAATATATTAAGACACATAACATAATAAAATCAATATTTCTTATACAAAGAATATTTAAGTCATATATATATATATATATATATATATATATATATATATATATATATATATATATATATATATATATATATATATATATATATCATTATTATAAAAATAATACAATTAATAAATTATTATATATATATAGATTTATTCGCTTATAATTATGTGTATTAATAAACATACAAATGATATAGGTTCGTGAATCCGATGCCAACCCTGCATTGTTCAATATTTTCATATGTATTTTTACTACAAAATACATTAGGTGAGTTTCATTTGATCTCTTTTACTCATTACATTTTTGGGCTGAGAATACATGCAATGTTTATATGCTTGAGTTTCATTTGATTCCCTTTTTACTCTTAACGTTTTTGGGCTGAGAATATATGCAAATACTTTATTAACTGTTTTCAATATTTATATGTGTGAGTTCATTTGCCCTTTTTACTCATTACATTTTTGGGCTGAGAATACATGCAAATGCTTTATTAACTGTTTTACAATATTTATATGCGTGAGTTTCATTTGATTCCCTTTTACTCTTTATATTTTTGGGACTGAGAATACATGCGCTGTTTTTATAACTGCTTTACGAAATAGACACAAGTACGTGAAACTACATTCTATGGTTGAATTATCGAAATCGAATATGCCCTTTTTATTAAGTCTGGTAATCTAAGAATTAGGGAACAGACACCCTAATTGACGCGAACTCTAAAGATAGATCTATTGGGCCCAACTAGCTCCATCCAAAGTACCGGATGCTTTAGTACTTCGAAATTTATGTCATGTCCTATGGAGGATCCCGGAATGATGGGGATATTCTTATATACATATTGTGAATGTCGGTTACCAGGTGTTCAATCCATATGAATGATATTTTTGTCTCTATGCATGGGACGTATGTTTATGAGAAATGGAAATATGAAATCTTGTGGTCTATTAAAATTATGGAATGATTATTTATGTTAAACTAATGAACTCACCAACCTTTTGGTTGACACTTGAAAGCATGTTTATTCTCAGGTATAAAAGAAATCTTCCGCTGTGCATTTGCTCATTTTAGAGATATTACTTGGAGTCATTCATGACATCTTTCAAAAGACGTTGCATTCGAGTCGTCGCGTTTATCAAGATTATTATTAAGTCAATTATAGTTAGATATATTATGAAGTGGTATACATGCCGTCAACTTTTGATGTAATGAAAGATTGTCTTTTCGAAAACGAATGCAATGTTTGTAAAATGTATCATATAGAGGTCAAGTACCTCGCGATGTAATCAACTGTTGTGAATCGTTTATAAACGATATGGACTTCGTCCGGATGGATTAGGACGGGTCCTTTCAGTTGGTATCAGAGCGGTGGTCTTAGCGAACCAGGTCTGCATTAGTGTGTCTAACTGATAAGTCGTTAGGATGCATTAGTGAGTCTGGACTCCGACCGTGTCTGCATGTCAAAAAGTTTTGCTTATCATTTTGTGTCGAAAATTATCTGCTTATCATTCTTAGTCTAGACACGTCTTGCTGCATTGATTGCATGAATAGTGTATAGACAAGATTCATATCTTAGCGTATCTGTTACTGTAAACCTTACCTGGCGTATCCCGTAAATCCCTCCGTAATCTACGAAACCTTTTGTTCTATATATATATATATGGATATTCTATGTAATTAAGAATACCATCCGTTAGCCAGAAAATCATTTCATATTTAAAAATTCTTTATCCAATCGTACGAAATGGAATTCGTCATTAGTTCAAGTCACTCGGATTCTGAAATGGAATCCCACTCAAGCTCCGAAAGCAGTGTGACCGGAATAGATCAACCAATCAGTCATCATCTATTCTGGATGAATTGGGGATGGGTTCGTAGTCTCCTCAATCATTGGAGACAAGAAGAAGGTGATCCTTTCCATCCGCCACATTGCCCTATTGGCGAAGAACCTGAAGCACTTACCGGTGAACCTGTTCGAAACACCATCTTTTCTCTCATTTCCAGAGTATCTCGCCACGATTATATACTATACTAAATTCTAGATTATATTTATCCGCTAGTCCGAACCGAAAATCACCCCGGTGTAATAGAAGAAATCAACGAGCTTCGCGCTCGGGTAGTGGCTTTAGAGAATATGGTGCGAAGGTTACAAACACCAGCAGTAGCACCAGCAGCATAACCAGTACCACCATCGATGTCAACAGTACCATCACCACCACCAACATCAACATCCGCATCCCACACCTCAACATCTTAATCTATACCCCGAACATCAACGTCATACGCACCATGGATACCAAGGAGTACCAACAACAACAACATCATCACACGTCTCAATCTCGCAATCTATACCTCAAGCATAATCAGTGTTCTACGAATCGTTTTACGAATCGATCTACATAAACTATCTTCGTCCTTCATGGTGATTATGTAATCTGTAATATTTTAGAGAATATGTACTCTAGTTCTAGCCATAAATCTGATGAGTTTAATATCACATTGACTCATTAAATCCATAATTACGTCTGAAGAAAATATATATGTATATATGTTTTCATAAAGATTGTAAAAATTTTTATTGTACAATCTGTTAATGGTGAAAATATTTTAACGGGTAGGTAATAACCGATGAATAGTTAGATTTTGCATTAATAAGTTACACTGTACATTCTTCGAATATGATTCAACAGTCATTTACTATCCTACTTGCAACCACAGCTATACTAATCCGTTCATCACAGAATAACCATTTTCATTCAAATTCATATTTGGATTTTGACTTACCAGAATCCAACAAGTGGCATAATGAAGAAATAATGAACACAATAAAAATCGATTAGAAACAGACTAATTAACAATATGAAATTTTGTTAAGAAAACACGCTAACAAAATCCTAGCTAACTGTTCCTAGCTAACTGATTACATTTTATTTATAGCAGTTTATTTATCGCAATTTAATTATCGCAATTTACATTCTTGCAATTTTATTTATCGTCATTTAATTTCTGTTATTTACTTTACGCACTTTATTTATCGTTATTTAATTTCTGTTATTTATTTTACGCACTTTAAATATCGGGACACGTATACAAGGTTTTGACATATCATATCGACGCATCTATATATATTATTCGGAATCACCATAGACACTCTATATGCAGTAATGATCGAGTTCTCTATACAGGGTTGAGGTTGATTCTATAATAATATATATACTTTGAGTTGTGATCGAGTCTGAGACATGTACACGGGTCACGATACGTATTAATTAATTCGAATATTATATAGTAAACTATATAGTAAACTGTATATGAATTATTATTTGTACACTGATAACTGTGGACTATCAACATTGGATAATTAAAATGAATTAAAATATTGACTATAACATATGAAACTAAACAATTCTTCAAGTTTGCCACTTGATTTCATCTTAAACTTCATTTGTATTTTGATGATTACAATCTGCGTTTAAACCTTTCATGATTCTTGAAAACACCTCAATCGAGAGGATGAACCAACAGAACTTCATCTACGGAAGGAAAAATTTATGCATATAGTTATGCACCTGAGAAACTCTCGACAATTGAGTAAAAGTTTAACACGTAGCCGCATCGGATCCTTTGGTATTTATTAGCAAAAATAACTTTGCGATCCCTTTTCAAAGTAGCCAATTTTGTCACAGCTTCAGCAAGTCAACTTTGACTTGTCATTCGAAGTAGCCATACTATAATTCTGATATATACGATTACCCTTTTGATACCGAAGAATTCTTTTATATTCCACCATATCACCAGCAGACGTACCAGTAACCTCGTTGTTTCTTGGCATAAATCTCTCTGACAAACCATTATATTTATTCATTGAAACCCTATCATATAATCATCCGCATCTTGTAACAAGAACTACCATACCAATTACCGGGAATCAGCAATCGGTACTTTGAAAACTCACAGCATAGCTACATCAACAGTTATATGTATGACATTTATCTCTAAGAATTACAATCTCTCATTCTGAAATTCTAAAAAGCACTCAGTCACAAATCAATACTCTGAATGTTGAAAAAGCTGAATGAAGCAGCAAAAATCATAGACAACCGTAAACGGCCTTAATCATCGGAAGTTTGATGATAAAGAATAGTATTTGGAAAAGCTCAGAAAAAGTGGAACTGGAAAACAGATTGAGCTAACCACGAAGGAGACCAATGACAAATACAAGGACCAAACCCTATATTCAAAGGATTCAGGTAATTCTGCATCCGTTGAAATCTTTAGAGAATATCTTGTTCTGAAGTCATCTTATGGAAAATCTTTCTCCATCAACCATCGATATTAGAAATTCCAAAATATCATCATCAATATCTTCGATATTTCTGAGGATATTTTCATAAATATTCTCGTCCGAAATTAATAATCTCTTCGTGCTTCCTGTGTATCATTATATTGGAAACATTCGATAGAAAATTTAGTACCGAAAAGCAGAATATACGAAACTATGAAGAACGTCGTGGACAAATCGCAAAGAATAAGTTTGACTTCAAAGAATTCAAATAATTCTATTTCTGATGAAACCTTTAGCGAATACCTTGCTTCCAAATCTAAACCTTTACAGATAAATCTTCATCATCCATCGATATTAGAAATTTCAAGATATCATCGTATCTTTCATTATAAATATCCTCCATATTTCTGAAGATATTTTTTTAACTATTCTTATCTGAAATCATTAATCTCTTCGTGCTATCAGTATTACATCATATAGAAACTGTTAGTTTCTATATTCTGTAAACTTTCGAGCTTAAAATATGAATGTTATTGAAGTAGTGTTGGGAACTGATGCAAGAGTTAGTATAATATAATGACACTTGATCAACGTGATTATATTATAGTAATTCATGCTGAGTTTCTAATGGAACGTGATGATTCACAGAACATACCGTCATCATGTGCCATTTACACGACTCTTACATTCTACCCAATCTCCAAACATATTAAGAACATATCTTCTTGATAGTTCTATTTTTCCGGATGTTCTGGTAATTTGATGAATCAAGATTGTGCCATTACGATTTCCTCCTTAGAATATTAACTATGTTCATCCAAAACTTTATACCTATGAATTCTGGACCAGTATCTGCTTGACTTAAAGTCGGGAAGATGCACAAAAACATGAAGCCTTGAAATATAAGGGAAGATATAAACCCCGACGACAACACCTAAATTACAAACCGTGATAATCAATATGTATCGCAACGTAAAGACACGGGAGAATTAAAAACACTATAACCCCAAGGTAATAGTAGAAGTAAACAGATTCTTCTGGTGGAAGATTAAAAAGAAGGATGACAGAAAGGATAATTAGGAAAATATCAATGATTAGAATTGGATTAAGCATTTTCACAATCTTTTGGATGTATGAACTAAGAAAGAAAGTATAGAAATGGTGAAAATAATGGAACGGAAGAGCTTAATTTATAATGGAAATATCAGACAGAGTAATCAAGGCAGATCACCGTATTTAAATTATAGAGATCTTAATTTCCTCACTCGCCGTAGAATCAAATCTTTTAGATTTCGAAGATTAACTTTAAATCCCTTAAATTCCGGAATTCAACTTAGACAACGTCAAAAGTTAAGACGAACCTACATTTACTCATCTCACTCTTTCGAGATAGCTTCATTCGCACTCTTCGAAAAATCGAATTATATTATTCTTATTACTCAGTGGTAATAAAACTCCACTTATCAACTCATATTCGTCATGAAAACATTTTTATTGTTAACCATGACGACCACAATCAAATTTCGGGACGAAATTTCTTTAACGGGTAGGTACTGTGATGACCCGGGAATTTCCGACCAAATTTAAACCTGAATCTTATATAATTTCGATACGATAAGCAATGTCTGTAATGTTGAGTCTCAAAAACTTTTGAACTTTGTTCATGTAATAATTTAAACCTTTGACCATCCCCGACGATTCACGAACAGTTATGTATAAATAAAAAATGTAAATATATATATATATATATATATATATATATATATATATATATATATATATATATATATATATATATAAACAAATATGTATATATAATATTTTGAATTAATAAAATATAATTTAATTATTGGAGTTAAAAATGTAAAATAATAAAATAGAATCATTAAGTAATTATTAAAAATGAAATTATATATAAATATGTATGATTGATGTACATAATTATTATATAGATACAAAAATTGAAACATCTACTAGTACTACTATTAGATATTATGTTATCATTCAAAATCATTATATACATTATTATTAACGATTATCATTATCATGATTATTAATTATTATTAAGTTTATTTATATATTTAATATATAAATATATATATAATTATACAAGTAAAGATATGTATAAATACATATACATATAAAAATTACAATATTATTATTATCAGTTTATTATTATTATTATCAATGTTATATACTATTATTACTAATATTATTATTATTATTAATATATTATCATTTATTATTAATATTGTTATTACTATTATTATTATAAATATATGATCTTTATTTTTAATATAAGTATTAATAGTATCATTATTATTTCGAATATTATTAATATCAGTATTTTTTATTACTTAAGTCCATTATTAATAAATGTATTATTATTATTAAAGTATTTATACTTATAAATTATTAACATTATATATATATGTTAATTAGTAATAAAACTGTTAAAAATCAGTATCAGACTATATCTGATTTTGTTTCCTTCTAAAAATTTGGTATAAGTCGACTTCAACACACAGACAGGATCCAGACTTTTTTCCAAATCGATTTTCAAGTTTTAACCTTATCTGATTCAGTTAGGAGTCCTATTCAAATTATATATTTTTTATTTAACTTTCTGTACCTGAATATTCTACCTGTCGACCTTTAAATTCTCATTTAAAAACACCAATTCTAGTGTATTATGATATCAGTTAATCTACAATATCAATTCATAATTTCATTCATCAATTACAGCCTTTAATTTGTCAAGGTAAAACGAGAATTATATATAAACAGGCCATCTGCTCTGTTTATACCTCATTGTTCAAATCGAAAGATTTTGAAATCAATTTCTAATTGTATAAACGTAGTTATGTTAGGAATCTATTATTAAATCTTTCTGCAAAGATTGAAGTTCCAATTCTTGATATCAAGTATGAATTTGGGAGTCAAAGTTTATAAAATAAAAAGTCAACCTTTTGTTCTTGGTAAAAATTCGATTTGATTTTTATGTTTTAAGTTCAATTAAGGTAACAGAAAGCTTCTAATCATGATTTAATACCTTTTTCTTGTTGAAATCACTATCTAAAACGTACTTGATTTTAAAATCGATCTATGAGTTCTTAAACGTGTTCTTCCTTCTATTTCAACGTTGATTTCTTTTATTTTTTATTTTGTTTTCTGTTTTGATTAAATTAAATAGTCTCTAATTTGTTTCTGTATCAATTGTTAGTCCTAAATTCATTATGTAAAACGTTGTGAACTTGATTGATGTCTGTTCGATTGTATTATGGAAGAAGAAAGGGAAACAGAAAACGATGGTTAAGTATGTTTAGGATGTAATACTAGTCAGAAAAATAAACTTGGACGAATGGTTAAGGAGTATCGGTTTAAGCGAGAGGTCTCGGGTTCGATTCTGGGCTAGGGCATTATTTTTTTTAAAGCTCCCTTATATGAGGTAGTCATCTTTATTATTATTATTATTATTATTATTATTATTATTATTATTATTATTATTATTATTATTATTATTATTATTATTATTATTATTATTATTATTATTATTATTATTATTATTATTATTATTATTATTATTGTTATTGATTGTTATTATCATTATTAATAAATATTGTTATTATGATGTAAGTTAATATTATCATTAATATAATTAATAATATTAATACTTCTGTTATAACTAAGTATTATCAATAAGAAGTAATGGTTTCATTTTATAGTTATCGGTATTATTATTATCATTATTACTAAAAGTATTATTATTTAAAATCTATCACTTTTATTAAAATTAGTAATTAGCAATATCATTATCATTATTAATAAGTATCAGTATTATTAAAGTTAGTATTAGAATTATCGTCTAGACAACATTATTAGCATTACTATTATTACTATTGTTATTATTAGTACTACCATTACCATTATTCTTATTAGCATTAAAATAATTAATAAAATCATCATTATTATAACTAACATTAGGATATGATTATTAGAATAATTAGTGTTATTATAATAACTACCTTTCCAAACAACTGATATATATAAAAAAAATATATTAAGACACATAACATAATAAAATCAATATTTCTTATACAAAGAATATTTAAGTCATATATATATATATATATATATATATATATATATATATATATATATATATATATATATATATCATTATTATAAAAATAATACAATTAATAAATTATTATATATATAAATTTATTCACTTATAATTATGTGTATTAATAAACATACAAATGATATAGGTTCGTGAATTCGATGCCAACCCTGCATTGTTCAATATTGTCATATGTATTTTTACTACAAAATACATTAGGTGAGTTTCATTTGATCCCTTTTACTCATTACATTTTTGGGCTGAGAATACATGCAATGTTTTAATAACTGTTTTACAATATTTATATGCGTGAGTTTCATTTGATTCCCTTTTTACTCTTAATGTTTTTGGGCTGAGAATACATGCAAATACTTTATTAATTGTTTTCAATATTTATATGTGTGAGTTCATTTGCCCTTTTTACTCTTTACATTTTTGGGCTGAGAATACATGCAAATGCTTTATTAACTGTTTTACAATATTTATATGCATGAGTTTCATTTGATTCCCTTTTACTCTTTATATTTTTGGGACTGAGAATACATGCGCTGTTTTTATAACTGCTTTACGAAATAGACACAAGTACATGAAACTACATTCTATGGTTGAATTATCGAAATCGAATATGCCCTTTTTATTAAGTCTGGTAATCTAAGAATTAGGGAACAGACACCCTAATTGACGCGAACTCTAAAGATAGATCTATTGGGCCCAACAAGCCCCATCCAAAGTACCGGATGCTTTAGTACTTCGAAATTTATGTCATGTCCGATGGAGGATCCCGGAATGATGGGGATATTCTTATATACATATTGTGAATGTCGGTTACCAGGTGTTCAATCCATATGAATGATATTTTTATCTCTATGCATGGGACGTATGTTTATGAGAAATGGAAATATGAAATCTTGTGTTCTATTAAAATTATGGAATGATTATTTATATTAAACTAATGAACTCACCAACCTTTTGGTTGACACTTGAAAGCATGTTTATTCTCAGGTATAAAAGAAATCTTCCGCTGTGCATTTGCTCATTTTAGAGATATTACTTGGAGTCATTCTTGACATCTTTCAAAAGACGTTGCATTCGAGTCGTCGCGTTCATCAAGATTATTATTAAGTCAATTATAGTTAGATATATTATGAAGTGGTATACCTACCGTCAACTTTTGATGTAATGAAAGATTGTCTTTTCGAAAATGAATGCAATGTTTGTAAAATGTATCATATAGAGGTCAAGTACCTCGCGATGTAATCAACTGTTGTGAATCGTTTATAAACGATATGGACTTCGTCCGGATGGATTAGGACGGGTCCTTTCACGGGTCGGGTCCCGAACTATTTTTCTGAGGTTTTTATTCATATATAAGCATGTTAGAACAAATCTCATGTGAATCGGAGGTCCATAGCGTGCCAAATATTTTTCGTATCTTGACCTAGGAGGTCAGAACCTGGCCACGCCTTATGTCGCACCGCGACATAGGCTGGCCGCGCCGTGGTACATAACATGTGCTGGTGCCTGGTTAGTTTCAATTGTTCAAGTCTTTTTCCGAACTTCGATCAAACACAAATCACAAACCGTAAACACTTATGACACACATTTTATATCGTTGGAAAGTTAATTTGACAAAGAACACAACTAAACACATTTCATCAACCAAAAACATCATTTGTAATATCCGAATTTCCAACATTTAATGCTCAATTAATACTCAAGTTCATAAATGCACAAAATAGGATTTGGGAATTAAATGCATACATATGACACGCCGTTTTGTAGGTAATTAAGCATACAATCTAACTAACCACTTACCAACCACAATTCATGGCATTCAATACATTAAATGTTCACATTCAATTCTATCAAACCCTAACCAACAACATCAAAATCACTAATCATGTTTATGAAGTTTTCTAAAACAACCTACACATCAAATTGAAGCTCGTGATGTTAGGAACACATTTAATACATACATTTATAACATTTAACATCATCCACACAACCAAATCACCAATTCAAACACACCAAAGTTTATGTTCATGCTAGTTACTTCAAATAACAAAATCGAACATATAAATCATATATTCATGTTAGACTTGAGCCATAGACACTAATTAACAACTTTATAAGTTAAAAACATCAAGAACACAAAATCTAGCGATTTTAGAAAGTTACCCAAACTTGATGAAATCGGTATGGAATCGAAGAGGAAGTTGCAAGGATTCCAAATATGTAATTTGTTTTGCAAGATACCCGCTAGCTTGGATTTAGATGATGATTCTTTGAAATGGATAATTGAAAGAAAATGGAGAAGTAGTGAAAGAAAAGGAAAATGAAAATGAAAAAGAAGGGAGGTGGGGTTGACTAGTCCAATGCTAGTCACCTCTTTGGCTCTTTGGTGAAACCAGTCCCTCGAGTTCAGTTGCGGGTGCGTGAATTACCTAAAAACGCGTATCAACGGGAGATGTTATAAACATATAACGGAATTTAAATAGTTAAACGGAAAAGTAAACGGAAAAAGGCGGGATGTTACAAACTACAATCTATGTTTCAACTCAATGAATTCCATTTCATAATAAACCAAGTGTATTATTCAATTACATAATTGATTTTACATTTTCATTTTCGATATACTCGAAACTTTCCAGAAAACACCATCTGTGCCTTGTAAGCTTCACAAGAATTCCACGAGCACCAACATCCTTCACTGAGGAATAAGAATAAATAGCGAAGTATTGATTACATTAGCGAAATACTCCACAAAGATTATGTAATCTTTAATGTTTTAGAGATTAATCACTTCTAAGTCAAGCCGAAAACCAAATGAGCATAATATGATATTAACTCATTAAATCTGTATTACATCTGAAGAAAATATACATACATATATTTTCATAAAGATTGTAATGAAAATTCTTTTATACAAAATATTACTTGTGAAATCTTTAACGGGTAGGTAATACCCGGAAAATATTTAAGTTCACAATTAATATGTTACACTGTACATTCTTCAATTTTGATTCAAAAATCATTAACTATACTCACTATCTTCACAGTGATACATAATCATTTCATACCAATTCAATTACATATTCTGATATTGACAGATCAGAATCCAAGTCATAACTCTGAACCGGTGACAACATTCTTAGATCTTTACATCTTTCAAAGCTATACTTTGACTTCAAAACTGTGCAAGATCCTTTAGCATTGTTATTACCGAAAATAATTTTGCAATTTTTTTTTCAAAGTATCCAGTTTTACCACACTTCCAACCAGTCAACTTTGACTTTTCAGATTAGCCTTATTATAACCTTGACATATACGTTCTTGTTACTGGAGAACCTTTCATGTCCCACCACATTAGCAGTAAATTTACCAACAACTTCATTTATCCTTGACCTTCCGAGAAATCCTTATACTCATAGAAATCCTATCATGTACTCATCCACATCTTGTAACGGTAATTGCCATACCAACTACCGGGAATTAGCAATCAGTATTTCGAATTTCGCAGCAATTCTACGCCAACAGTTATATATATACATATAATGTCTATCTTCTAGACTTACATACTTCGAATGTGAAGTTTCTGAAAAACACCCCAAACTGCGAAACTAGTTCTCCGAATTTTGGAAAAAAGCTGATGAAGCAGCATAAACTGTAAACTACTTTAACAGTCAAAAGTTTGATGATAAAAAGTAGTGTGTTGGAAAAGCACAGAAAAAGAGAAGGTTTGGAACTGAAAAACGAATTGAGCAAACTATGACGAAGGCTGTGGACAAATCACAAAGACTAAGCCTGCCTTCAAAGAATCTAAATGATTCAGTGTCTGCTGAAATCCTTAGCAAATACCTTGCTCCTTACTCTAAAACCTTTGCGGACAATATTCTTCATCATCATCTTATCTTAAATATTCTAAGATATCATCGTATTTTCCATTATAAATATCCTCCATATTTCTGAAAATATTTTCATAACTATTCTTATCTGAAATCATTCATCTCTTCGCGCTATCTGTGTTACATCATAAAAGAAACTATTTTAATTTCTAAAATCTGAAAATTCAAAAAAATGTATGTTTTGAAGTAATGTTGGGAATTGAAGCATGAGTTACTATAATATAATGACACTTGATCAACGTGATTATATTACAGTACTTCATGCTGAGTTTCTAATGGAACGTGATAAAGGTTCACAGATCCCACCCTTATCATGAACCATGTTACATAACTCTTTCATTCAATTTAATCTCTAAACATATCAAGAAAATATTTATCTTGATGATTCGGTCTTTTCTAGATATTCTGGTAATTTGACAAATCAAATCATGCTATTACCTTTCCTTTCTACTTTATATATTATGATCATACGAAACTCCATACCTACGAATTCTGGACCATTATTCGCTTGACTTGAAGTCGGGAAGGAAAAACAAAAGCATGGAGCTCCTAAATATAAGGGAAAATATAAATCTTGACAACAACACATATATTACAAACCGTGTATATCAATGCGTATAGCAATATAAAGACACGGGAGAATAAAAAATACTATAACCCCAAGGTAGTGGTAGAAGAAAATAACTTCCTCTAGTAGTAGATGAAAAAGAAGAATGACAGATATGAAAGTTAGGAGTATATCAAGAATCAGAACTGGATGAAGCATTTCACAATCTTTGGAAGTATGAAATGAGGAAGAAGATGTAGGAGTGATGAAAATAATAAAACGGAAGTGGTCAATTTATAGCGAAATATCGGACACAGCAATAGAGGCAGATTACGCATTTAATCAAAGAAAATCCTAATTTCCGCAATTTCCAAAGAAACAAATCTTATTTAGATTATGAAGATTTTCTATTCCTTAAATTCCGAAAATCAATCGATACTACGTCAAGAGTTAAGACGAATCTCTATTCTTCATTTCACTCTATTACGATAACTTCTCTCATACGCTTCGAGTAATTGGATTGTTTTATTCATATTATTCAACGGTGATAAAACTCTATTTATCAACTCTTATTCATCATGAAAACATTTTTATTGTTAGCCATGACGACCTCACTCAAATTTCGAGACGAAATTTCTTTAACGGGTAGGTACTGTGATGACCCGAAAATTTCTGACCAAATTTAAACTTAATCTTTAACGTTTCCAACACGATAAGCAATGTCTATAAAACTGAATCTCAAAATTCTTGAACTATTCAATTACCCTGTTTGTCCGACGATTCACGAATGTTATAACATGTATTATATAAATATAAGAGTTTTCAATATATACGGAATCATGCGAATAATATTTATATATGAAATGATAAAAATTTACTATTAAACGATGCTTTTCAAATTAAAAATTTTACGTATTAAGTCGTTTTATTTTTATGATATAATTTTTGTAATTTTTTTTAAGAAACGAAGTTAAATTAAAAAAGTACAATTTGTAGAGCACAACGTACAACAACGTGTAGCTTAAATAGTTGAATCGAAATTAATTCATTTACTATTCATATGAATAGTAAATAAAACGAAATTAATTAATTTACTATTCACATGAAAGCGACATGATTGAAATTATTAATTATAAGTTACATAAAATACCCCTGAAGTATTTTAAAAATACGACTTTTAAAATCTTAATCGATTTGATTTTATTATTATATTATTATATTCTACTTTATTATATTATTATATTATTATTATATTATTACTTTATTATATTATTATATTATTATAATTATAAACGTATAATTCCTTTTATTATTATATTATTATTTTATTACTTTATAATATTATTATATTATTATAATTAAACACGTTTGATTCCTTTTATTATTATAATATTATTTTCTAACTATATATATCGATCGATCAATCGATCGCAGAAACACACACACATATATGTACATATATATTTATTTCATATATTTTTATTCCGTAATAATTCTAATGCAATATTTAAATTAAGTATTAGTAGTATAGATAAAATACTACGACGGAGTTATGCTCGGGTGATTTTCAAAACGGATTTTATGAGCGGGATAGAGCTAAGGAAAATTATAGGTTATAGCTTTGGAGGTTATGGGTAATGTTCATGGGTATTGTTCGCAAGTCAAACCTAGTGTTTATCATCTCTGTTGCGTCTACGTACTTTCCTGCAATATTGAATCAAAATATTGATACGTGAGCATTCATATCTTATCTTTTATATATAAATAGTGTATACATGTCTAGTGCTTGAGTATATATGTTTATGCATGCTTGTATGCTAAATTTCGTCGTTAAACAGTTTATAATAAATCACGAATTAAATACATATATTACTGATAAAAGGTATATGATATGCATGTTTTTGGAAAGCTGGCAAAAAATCAATAACTTTTCATTTAGAAATCGTGTAATTTCGGTGAACGAATTAAAAGATATGATCAACTGAATTATGATTGACATTAATTGAAATTGCTCTTGAATCTGCAATTGATATTTAAACAACTTGTTTGTAAGATTGATAAATTAGATTTTTGAATATTACCAGCCGAGTAAATGAATCCTTATATAAGGCACGTCTCGTTTTGTTGAACAATTATCAAAATTGACTGTTTTATCATGTTTTAAAGCCTTATAAAAACTATAGTCTAATTTTACAAGAATTGAAAAACTATGTGAAATTTTAAAATGTTTCGATTGCCATGATCATTCAACTATAGTATTAAGTCAGATTGACTTTTTGAAATGACTTTTGATAAACTTTTGTATGTTGATCTCGAGCATTAGGATTGTGATACACTATGACCTGACCTAGCTTGATAGACATTTATTGACCAACATATGTTCTCTAGGTTGAGATCTACGGTTATTTGGTAATCCGAGTTTCAGTCACATTTTGGTGAACGACTTTATATGCTGCTAAGGTGAGTTTCATTTGCTCCCTTTTTAATTGCTTTTGCAATCTATATTTTGGGCTGAGAATACATGCACTTTATTTTAAACGCAATGGATACAAGTACATACTAAATTCTACACCGAGTTTGAACCGAAAATCCCTTAGCTTTGGTAACTAGTAACTATCGGTTATAAGAACCGTTGGGCGCGAATAGTGGTATATGGATCCATAGGGCTTGACATCCCCGTCTGTTCCAGGTATAGAAACCATACCCTGAACTATAAAACAGACTATGCTATTTGAGTTTAGTATACGCTGGATTGCGTGTATTGTACATGTTGTTTGTATGTATGTTAAAACAGGGGTACTTATTATAACGTTAAAGTTTAGTTACCAGGGTGCTCAACTTCGTAGAATATTTGATAAACATTTCTGGATGAAACAACTGAAATCTTGTGATCCACCTTTATATACAGATTATGTGCAACACTAAAACTATGAACTCACCAACCTTTGTGTTGACACTTGTTAGCATGTTTATTCTCAGGTTTCCTAGAAGTCTTCCGCTGTTTGCTTATATGTTAGACAAGCTTTGTGCATGGAGTCTTACATGACATATTTTTCAAGGAAACGTTGCATTCACCAAATTATCACCATGTATCTTATTTTGACTGCATTGTCAACGGAAGTATTATTGTAAACTATTATTTACGATGATTGTCCATATGTAGAAATCATCAGATGTCAAAAACCTTTGATTTAAATATTCATTTATGGTGTGCCTTTTCAAAAGAATGCAATGTTTAAAAAAATGTATCATATAGAGGTCAAATACCTCGCAATGAAATCGATGAATGACGTGTTCGTCCATATGGATTTGGAGCGATCGTTGTGACGACCCGGAAATTTTCGACCAAATTTAAACTTGATCTTTATAAGATTCTTACACGATAATCAAAGGCTATTAAACCAAGTCCCAAAAATGTTTGAACTATTATTTATAAGTGCATTTAACCTTCGACTGATTCCCGACGATTCACGAGTAACTATTTGTAAATAAATACATATATATTTATGTATATATATATATATATATATATTTTAGTTTGAAATATAATTTAAAATAAAATACGATTTAACTGCTAGAAATAAATATGTAAATATATAAATAAATATATATATATATATATATATATATATATATATATATATATATATATATATATATATATATATATATATATATATATATATATAAGTATAAATTTAAATATCCTATTGAGTTAATATAATACAGATATAAGCTCAACTATGTTAAACAAAATCACGATCAAACTTTATTTACTTTCTTTATGTTTTGTTTCTTGTCTATTGCTTGTTGTAATCTAATCTAATCTGTTAGATATCAATATCATAGAATCAATTAGAATCATTGCTTTAGTTGTTGATTGAAAAGAACACTATGCATTACTGTTTCCTTCTTTGTTTTGCTCGTCCACTATCTCTACTAACATATGGTTATAGATATAATATTGTTTTGTTTGACAATCACAATAATACGATATATACAAATATCATATGCAGACTACATAACATAGATACATAACCACACATTAGATAACTTCTCCTATCTTGCTTCGATTACTTCTTTAACCACCGGAACCCCATTATTACAACCATCATAAATCACCATGGCTCCAACATCACCTTTAATATCTTCCTTCGTCTTCTCCTTCGTTTGCTTTAATCATAATCGAACAACCACCTCTAAAAACTTGCTGATATTTTCCTGTTTCGCAGCCTTGATGCACCCAAGACAATCACCACAATCTCAACTCCTTGCTACTGTTAGTAACTGATGTTTTAGCAGAGTAGTATATAAAATAGCTTATTTTTACAGAAAATACTATTAAATACGATACAATTTTACACAAGATATTTATTTATTTATAGAATGGATATACTTAAACCTTGCTACAACACTTATAGGCAGTGCACCTAATCGTACAGTAGTGTAGTTTTTAGTAAGTCCGGTTCGTTCCACGGGGAATCTTTTTAAACAAAGCTTAACGCTATATTAGTTTACTTTTATAAAAATACAAATATATATATATAAAGCTTAACGCTATATTATTATTATAAAGGGGGGTTTTTACCGTTTAATGACCGGTTTGTCGATTTTAAAACTTTAGTCGCAATTAAAACCAAATAAATACAAGACTTTAAATTAAAGCATAAAGTAAATAACGATAATGAAATTGCGAATAATAAAAGTGCGATAAAATAAACTTGCGATAATTAAAAAGTACGATAATTAAAAGTGCAATTAAATACAATAACAATAAAAATGCGATAATTAGAAGTGCAATTAAATATAAAATAAAGGAAATTAAATATGAAATAAAAGAATTATGCTTATTTAAACTTCCGTAATCATGATGTTTGACGTGTTGATTTTAGTTTTATGCCCATGGGTTAATTGTCCTTTGTCCTGGATTGTTTAATATGTCCGTCTGGTTTTTGTCCATAACAGTCCATCAGTCATAAATATAAAGTGCGAGTGTCCTCGTCAAATTATTCTTATACCCGAAGTTAAATATTTCAACTAATTGGGGACTTAAACTGTAACAAGATTTTAATACTTTGTTTAATAATTACACCAGGATGTCGACTGAGTGTAACCCAAGATTTTAATATTTTGTTATCAATTATACCAAGTGTCCTTGTACATAATTTCACCTCTGTTTTAATTATTCTAGTGGCTATTAATCCATTCCCGTGTCCGGTTAAATGAACGATTATTCGTACATATAAATACCCCGCCCATCGTGTCCGATTGAGTGTATATGGTAATTTATAGGGACGCCCAATTGTAAATCTTTATATTAACATTAACAAACTATCATTTAGTTAAACAAATATAAAGCCCATTAATAGCTCATAGTCTAATTTCTACAAGTGTCGTTCTTTTGTCCAAACCCCAATTATGGTACAAAGCCCAATTACCCAATTTTAATAATTAGCCCAACATCATGATTACTTCGTTTTAAATAAGCATAATAATAACTTAGCTACGAGACATTAATGTAAAAAGGTTGAACATAACTTACAATGATTAAAAATAGCGTAGCGTTACACGGACAGAATTTCGACTTACACCCTTACAACATTCGCTAACATACCCTTATTATTAGGATTTAAAATTAAAATTAAAATTAAAATATAAATTATATATATATTTTTACGTATATATTGAAAGAGAGATAGATTAAGAGTGTGAAAAATGATCAGAATTCGGTTGGCTTTATAGGGACTTTCAGAATTTGGGCCTCCGCGACTCGTGTCCCTTTTGGCCTTCAAACTCCGCGAGTCGCGGAGTTTGTAAATACAGCTCACACAAGTTTGGCTCTTTGTTTACCGACGGTTTTATAAATAAATATAACATATTAAATAATTATAAGAATTATTTAAATATTATATTATATTTATGTGCATAGTTGACTTGTAATTTTTAGTCCGTTGCGTCGAGCGTTGAGAGTTGACTCTGGTCCCGGTTCCGGATTTTCGAACGTCCTTGCGTACAATTTAATATCTTGTACTTTGCGTTTTGAATCTTGTACTCTTGTAATTTCGAGACGTTTCTTATCAATAATTGGAACCTCTTTGATTGTATTTTGTACTTTTGAGCTTTTTGGTCGTTTGCGTCTTCAATTCGTCGAATCTGTCTTTTGTCTCCACCTTTTATTATTTAAATGAATATCACTTGTAAATAGAACAATTGCAACTAAAAGTTTGTCTTTCTTGAGGAATAATGCTATGAAATATATGTTCGTTTTTAGCATTATCAAATATTCCCACACTTAAGCGTTGCTTGTCCTCAAGCAATATCGTCTTGAAATACTAGAATCACTTCTTTATTCTTCACACTTTGTACATCAGTGATTTTCTATATGGCGGTATAAACAATGGTAGTAACGATATGGTTTACAGTCCCACATGACTATAAAAATTTAGATCCATTAAGGAAATTGGATCTTTATGAAAACATTTGATCTTTTGAAAATTAAATCTAGTTTTTACCCTAGATAAGTTTTCCGGAATAACCCTTTACCGGTGTTTGCAAAATATTTTTGTGGGTTTGGTGGGTTTCAGATTTGAAAATTTTAACTCAAAACTTATGGTTTTGTGTCACCCACTTGCTAACCTTGTATTTGGAAAGCAACACGTCCAGTTCACTTGTCCCGTATATTACCTTTCGGTAAACTACCGTCCGGTTGTAAAGGAAAGCGTTGAACAAGCAACTGTTAAGGCAATGTCCCCTGACATGCTTTTAATTATGGTCTATAACGTGTCGGACGCAATTACTATCCTTGGTAGGAGCAATAGTAAAGCTCACCCTTATAATTTTTCGGTATGGCACAAGGTCCTGTCTTTGACCACTATGTAACCACCGTTCTTACGGTTGACACCCGATTTGGTTCAGGTGACCTAATGAATTCCAGGTGAATTCCTAGGATTTTACGTTCAATGGTAATGAACGCATTGAAAATAGGGTTTTCAGAAAACAAATCGGTTTGTAATTTTTGATCAAAATATTTTCTTGTTCAAGCTCGAGTTTAGATATCATTGAATACCATGAGTTTGTAATTCTCAATCTTTAAGGTCAATCTCAAGGATTGAGTAATATCAGTCTTAAAAGCTGATTTTTAATCTTTAAGGAGATTATCCTTTCTGGGGATCTGATTCATTAGTCTTATCTAGCTAATTTGCATGGTGCCCCCCCATTGTACAAGATAAATCCTTCTCATGGTTAGGATAAATCTGACCACTTGGCGACCCTGTTTAATGCTGAGGTCCGTGGATTTCCTGCTGATTTTAGTGATGACTTTTCTGGATTTTTCGTCAACCTACAGCTGGTCTGGACGACAACTTCTTGACCTAAATCAAGAAGCGCGTTTCTTTTTCGAAAGACTTTACTTCCTTTTAATGATGGAATTGATTCATCGTGTAGATCCATCTCTTCTTTTCTTTCATCGGGTAAAACAGTTTAGTTTAGTCCAAAGCAAAAGTATTTTCAGTTATTTGTTACAGATATATGTGACATATGTTTAAGATAACTTGGTAAATTTTCCCACACTTGGCTTTTATTTTCCTTTTTATCGTGCTCTATTCCATTTTAAATGAATTTTAACATTTTAGTTTATTTCTCAATTTATGTCCTTTCCGAGGTAACAATAATTTCGGTGTTAACACCTAGTTTTATCGTTCATAAATATGTATAAACATGATTTTGAGTTCATTTAATTGAAAATTTTGAAAAATTTTACTAGAATTGGGTAGTCAGTATATAAGACTAGGGTTGTTCTTTTTTATCAGAGAGCACTAGATTCTAATACAACTACTGCTTTACTAGTATTTTTAATGGTAACCAAGTGTATAAAGTAAAAAAAAATTTAAAATCCGAAAGAATTTAACCCCTTCCCACACTTAAGATCTTGCAATGCCCTCATTTGCAAGAAATCAGTAATAATTTAAATTATTGAGGGTGATTTGTGTGAAAATGATTAAATTTTTACCAAAGTTTCCAAATATATTGGCGTTTGTTTGCTGAATGATAAATGGTGCACATCATTTGTTCATTCCGTCTTGTTGTTATTTCACATATATTTTGCATCTTGTCGTCAAAATTAGTTGCTTTTGCTGAACTTAATGCCAGTCTTTGAAAATGCGTTGTTTTACCCTGTTGCGTACATAAGATAAACTGCAAACATATATACATATTTTTGAAGTTTAGTATATTACCCCACATTCAAAAATTATTAAAATCTAAGAATAAAAGTTAGACAATTATAAAAACTATTACAATATTAACAAAAGTATTAAACGTATCAATCATTACAAATTACAAAATAAATAAAACTAAGTATACTAGGGATGATACTGGTACCAATAGGGGTTCCAAGCATAACCATAGGTGCTATAGAATGCTTCGGCAGGGTTATACGTAGGATAAGGTGGTTGCATCTCTATAGACCAGGGAGGGAAGATGGGTTTCGGTGTAGGAATATAGTTTCTACCTATATGTTGGCAATGAGCTATGATTTGGTTCTGATGAACTTGCCAATCTTCAAATGCTCTCTGTCTAGCATTTTCGTACTCCTGTGAAGCTATAAACCTTTGCATTTCTTGCATCTCATTTCCCCCTCCTACATTACCTTGCTGTTGGTTTCTCTCAACCTGTGGATGTCTACCATGGTATGGTACTGCGGCGTTATTTCGCCTCTTCAAAACTTTTGCACCATGGTATACATTTAAACCTATAGTATCTCGGGGTTCTGGTTCTTCTACTAATAATCCCCCCCGACTTATATCCACACCGAGATATTCACCAATCAAAGTAATAAAAATACCACCTCCTATTATGCTATGCGGTCTCATCCCCTGAACCATAGCTGATAAATAATAACCCACACAATACGGTATACTTACAGCGCTTTGTGGGTCTCGAATACACATATGGTAAAATAAATCCTGTTCATTTACCTTTTCCTTGTTCTTACCCCTTTGTGTAATCGAATTAGCTAAAAACCTATGAATCACTCTTAATTCGGCTCTATCTATATCCAAATAAGAGTAATTTCCCCCTTTGAAACGGTGATGGCTTGTCATTTGACTCCACACACCGTGTGTATCAAAATTTTCATCTATCTTTCTACCGTTTAGTATCAACCCTCTACAATCGGCAGATGCTAACTCCTCAGGCATATATATACGTAAAGCCTGAGCCATGTCCAGTAAAGACATGTGGCGCATCGAACCGCCTAACAAAAATCTAATAAAAGATCGATCGGTTAAACTAGTTACCCGATCATTCAACTCTATACTACACAATAATTCTTCACACCATACTTTATATACAGGTCTACGCATGGTGAATAAACGTACCCAGTCATTAAAAGTAGAATTACCATACCTCTGTACAAGTAATTCCCTAATTGGCCCAGCCAATTCTACAGCTTCTAAGGGTCCCCATTCTATGACCCTCGGTACCTCAACAACCTTAGAATGAAGAGCATGCAAACCCCTTTGATATTTTGGATAATCTATCCAAAGTCTGTCAAATCTCAGATTCGGGTGCAACTCTTCCAAGTGCATATCAGAAAAGGTCATGACTGGATGAGGTATATCCTGCTTGTAGTAGTTATCCACCTCCTGTTGTTCCGCATTCTCAGCAGGAGCATTGCGGGCTTGGGATGAAGATTCACCCCTTTCAGTCTGCAAAACACATCAAACACAATTTTTGTGCATCCAAATATGCATTAGTGTCAGCAAAATCATCAATCAAAATAATTACAATGACATGATCAATTTATATCAAACTTAAGCTCATTTTCATATTTTCATCAAATCTACACTTTTTCAAATAAGCATATACGAAAATGTTCGTCAAGTTCATAAGCATTCAACTCAAATAACATGTCAAAATAATCATTACTAGCAATTAAACAAGTTTCAAATGGCATTATCTTTCAAAAATCAAGTTCATGAATTTTAGACTTGAAAAAGTCCACTTTAATTCTCAAAATCATGTTTAGGCTCAAAGTTTGGATCATTTAACTACCTAGACATGTTACACTACTTAATTTAGCAACAATTCATGACAAAAATTGGCCATAACCTGTTTATATCAAAAAGCCCCAAATTTGCTCAAGAACACAAACCCTAGATTACTCAAAATTTGAAGTTTAAGGCTTCTAATCATGTTAAACAGCATCAATCTAGGTTATACAAGCATAATACATAAACAATTTAAGCCTAATTACACTAAAAAGCATCAAAATCAAATTGGGGAAAAAATTGCTCAAGAACACTAATTTCGGATTAAATGGTGTTTAGGTGTAGAAATTTACCGTTTTTCTTGAGTAATTCCTAGATAGCATCCTTCTCAACATGATTTTAGTAAAAGATTTGGTGATTAACGGTTAAAAATTGTGATTTTGGGGGTGTTTTTGGGTGTTTTTTCGGAGTATTTCGCAGTGTTTTCTGTTTTGGGGGTGTGGACTGATCAGTTTGTGCGTTTATATTTTTTTCTGTATTTTGGTCCTCCCGCGACTTGCGGTGTTTGGACCCTTCAAACTCCGAGAGTCGCGGAGTTTGTTTTTTTTTTTTTTTTTTTTTTTTATAATCTTTAACTTATAAAACAATTAAGTAATTAATTTTAAAATTTTGTTTCCCTTGTTATTTAGGACGAGGTCGTTTCGGATCGATGTCCTAGTCCGTCCTTCGACAAAATTTTAAAATTTGTCTTTTTGTAGCGATTGTTTTAAAAGCTAAGATTTTTGGGATTTTTTAATGTTTTTGGCATACTTTAATTCAATAAGATTAAAATAATGATAATAAAAGTTCTCGTCCCTCCCTCGGGTAAAGCAATTTCGGTTCAAAGACCTAGTCTTCAACTTACGACGAATTTTAAAAATCATATTTTTTTACTTAATGAGATAAAGTAAATTTTTGTTTTTAAATTCACACAATTTAAATATAAAATTCAAAATTAATATTAAAAATTCACACCAAACCTAAAATTTAAAATGCATAAAATTAAAAATTCATAAAATAAAAAATTCACACCAATCTTAATTTTAGAAATTCATATTATAAATTCACACCAAACTTATATTAATTTTTCAAATATTTACAATTTTACAAATATTGTTTTTACAAAGTTTGCAATATTAATTTAAGATTTATATATTAATTTTAAAAACATGGTAAAAATAAAATTAAAAATCTTTTTGGCTTTTTATCCCACTTTAATCAATCAAATATTATCAAAAATATGCGCCCCTCTTTTCGGTAAAGTAATTTCGGTTCCAAGACCTAATTTAACTCATGACGAATTTTTGAAATATTTTGGGTTGATTGATTAAAGATATTTATACCTTAAGAATAAACGTTAAATTTCGCAGTGATATAATAAATTTTTGAATGATATCAATAATTTCGGTCGCCAAACCTAATTTTATTCAATACCAATTTAATACTTTTTAGCGAACAAATTAGCGTTTATTATCAAAAGGTTAAAAAAAAATAAAAAAAAACTGTACAGACTTACCTGTGAAATAGATTTCTTAGTTATATGATCTATCCCATTCATAAGATAGTCGGTTTAATTGGTTTTCCATGGCTACATAGGCGTAACCTCGAGCATTCAGTGTCTTTTCTTCTAAACATATGAACGGTCCGTCTCTGCATAAAGTAACAAATTCGGTATTTGAATAGGTTTGATTATTTGAACATTTACCTCCATGTGACCATTTTCCACATTTGTGACATCGTTCTAGGTGTTGTGCTCTTCTTTTTGCTGCGGATTTTGATTTTCCTTTACCAAATTGTAACTTATTATCTTCGCATCTGGATTCTTTTCTAACTCCGTCCATTCTTTCTCTGAGTACTGATACTAATTCACTCGGTAGTATGTCATTATTACGTTTAGTGATCAAAGCGTGTAGCATTAGACCATCGTTTAGTTCACAGGCAGTCTTCATTTCGTAAAAACCTAAAAAAAATAAAAATTCAGAATGGGGGGAGAAGACTAGTTCTTTAGGGTCTGCTAGGGAAAGACCATTCGGGTTCTATTTTCGAGAACTACACGAAAACAGATAATCTAACTCTAACAGAAATACATATTATTCTTTAAAGATTTGATTCTCCCCACACTTAGTTAGCTGTGGTGTCGAAATTGTGATTAACTTCGTTGTCAACTTCCATCGGACCATGTATGTAATGTTTAACTCTGTGACCATTAACTTTAAATTCAATCCCTTTTGAATTTATTAATTCTATCGTTCCGTATGGAAAAACTCTTTTGACTATGAATGGTCCAGACCATCTTGATTTCAATTTTCCAGGAAATAGCTTGAATCGTGAATTGAAAAGAAGAACTCTGACTCCTTCTTTAAATTCTTTTGAACTTCTGATTCTTTTATCATTCCATTTCTTCGTTCTTTCTTTATAGATTAACGAATTATCGTATGCTTCATGTCTTAATTCTTCTAATTCGTTTAGTTGACTTAATCGTAGACGTCCGGCTTCATGTAAATCAAGATTACATGTCTTCAAAGCCCAAAATGCTTTGTGTTCAATTTCTCCTGGAAGATGACATGCTTTTCCATAAACAAGTCTAAAAGGTGTGGTTCCAATTGGAGTTTTGTAGGCTGTTCTAAAAGCCCAGAGTGCATCCTCCAATTTAATGGACCATTCCTTCAGATTTGATCCTACGGTTTTCTCTAGAATACGTTTTAAAGCTCGGTTGGTATTTTCAACTTGTCCACTTGTTTTTGGATGATATACGGTGGAGATTTTATGAGTTACTCCATATCTTTTAAGAACTTTCTCAAGTTGATTATTACAGAAATGAGAACCCCGATCACTTATTAAAGCTTTCGGTGTTCCAAACCTTGCAAAAAGACGTTTTAAAAAGTTGACTACAACTCGTGCATCGTTAGTTGGGAGAGCTTGTGCTTCCGCCCATTTAGATACATAATCAATGGCTACGAGTATATATAGATTATTATGAGATTTTGGAAATGGACCCATAAAGTCTATACCCCAAATGTCAAATACTTCACATACTTGGATGACATTTTGTGGCATTTTATCACGTTGACTTATTTTTTCGGCCCTTTGACAAGCATCACAGGATTTGCAAAGAAGGTGTGCGTCTTTGTAAATTGTAGGCCAATAGAATCCAGCATCATAAGCTTTTCTTGCTGTTAGTTGAGGCCCATAATACCCTCCAGTTGGTCCTGTGTGACAATGGTTTAAAATTTTACTAGCTTCATCTCCAAATACACATCGGCGTATTATTCCATCTGGACAACTTTTAAACAGATGTGGATCTTCCCAAAAATAGTGTTTTATATCACTAAAGAATTTCTTTCGTCTTTGGTACGATAATCCTTTTTCAAGGAATCCACATACTAAATAGTTTGCATAGTCTGCAAACCATGGAATTTCATTATAATCTATCTTCAATAGATATTCATCAGGAAAGTTGTCTTGTATGGCTGATTCATTTAGAACTTCTAATTCGGGATTTTCAAGACGAGAAAGATGATCAGCGGCGAGATTTTCTGCTCCTCTTTTATCTCGGATTTCAATATCAAACTCTTGTAAGAGTAAGATCCAACGGATTAATCTTGGTTTAGCATCTTGTTTCGAAAATAGGTATCTAAGAGCAGAATGGTCGGTATAGACCACCGTTTTTGCTAGAACGAGATATGATCGAAATTTGTCAAAAGCAAAGAAAATAGCAAGGAGTTCTTTTTCAGTAGTTGTATAGTTTGTTTGTGCTCCTTGTAACGTCTTACTAGCATAATATATAGGTTGAAATCGTTTTTCAATCCTTTGTCCTAAAACGGCTCCCATTGCAAAATCACTTGCATCGCACATTAGTTCAAATGGTAGATTCCAATTTGGTGTGATCATGATCGGCGCATTAGTGAGTTTTTCTTTAAGAATATTAAAAGATTTGATACACTCATCTGAAAAGATGAATGGAGCATCCTTTTCTAGGAGTTTATTCATAGGAGTGGCAATTTTTGAAAAATCTTTTATGAAACGTCGGTAAAAACTGGCATTCCCTAGAAAACTCCTAACTCCTCTAACATTGGTAGGATGTGGAAGTTTAGCAATTACATCTACTTTAGCTCTATCCACTTCAATTCCTTCTTTTGAAATTTTATGACCAAGAACGATGCCTTCTTTAACCATGAAATGGCATTTCTCCCAATTAAGTACTAGATTTGATTGTTCGCATCTAATAAGCATTCGTTCAAGATTAACTAGACATGATTCAAATGTATCACCGAAGACTGAAAATTCATCCATGAATACTTCCATGCATTCTTCTATCATGTCATGAAAAATCGCCATCATACACCTTTGAAAGGTTGCAGGGGCGTTGCAAAGTCCAAATGGCATGCGTTTGTAAGCAAAAGTACCATAAGGGCACGTGAATGTGGTTTTCTCTTGATCTTCGGGTGCTATTGGAATTTGAAAATATCCGGAAAATCCATCTAGAAAACAATAGTAACTATTTCCGGCTAATCTTTCCAACATTTGATCAATGAAAGGTAAGGGAAAGTGATCTTTTCTGGTGGCGTCATTTAATTTTCTATAATCAATACATACACGCCATCCTGTTACAGTCCTAGTAGGAATAAGCTCATTTTTCTCATTTGTAATGACAGTCATGCCACCCTTCTTAGGCACGCATTCAACTGGGCTTACCCATGGACTATCAGAGATTGGATAAATTAGACCTGCATCTAGCAGTTTAATAATCTCTTTCTTAACTACATCTTGCATATTTGGATTTAGTCTTCGTTGGCGTTGCACATACGTTTTATGACCTTCTTCCATAAGGATTTTATGTGTGCAATACGAAGGACTTATTCCTTTAATATCATGAATTTTCCATGCAATGGCTGGTTTATGAGCTTTCAACACAGAAATGAGTTGTGATTTCTCATTTTCAGTAAGAGAAGACGATATTATTACAGGTAATTCAGATTCACCATGTAAATAAGCGTATTCCAAATGGTTTGGAAGTGGCTTTAACTCTAATTTCGGAGGTTCTTCTATCGATGATTTATATCGATATCTGTCTTCTTCTTTTAGCATTTGAATTTCTTCTGTTGTTGGTTCATATCCATTAGCTATAAGTGTAGCTAACATTTCAGCTTCATCAATTGGTTCATTACCTTCTCCTAAAGAACATTCTCCTGTTCCTTGTAATTCTGGAAATTCTTCTAATAATTCTGCATGTGCATCTATAGTTTGAATATAATAACATGTATCATCTGCAGATTGTGGTTGTTGCATTGCTCTATCAACTGAAAAGGTAACACTCTCATCCTCTATACTTAGGGTCAGTTTCTTACCGAACACGTCTATCATTGCTTTAGCCGTGTTTAAGAATGGTCTTCCTAATATGAGAGGAACTTGAGAATCTTCTTCCATGTCCAGAACAACAAAATCTACTGGAAATACTAAAGTACCAACTTTAACTAGCATGTTCTCCATTATCCCTCTAGGATATTTTATTGATCTATCGGCTAGTTGTATGCTTATTCTGGTTGGTTTCAATTCTCCAAGGTCTAGTTTAGTGTATAGTGAATATGGCATTAGATTTATACTAGCACCTAAGTCTGCCAATGCTTCTATTGAACTAAGACTACCCAGAAAACATGGAATTGTGAAACTTCCTGGATCAGATAGTTTTCCTGGTATCTTATTCAACAGCACTGCTGAACAATTAGCATTCATAGTAACAGCCGAGAGTTCTTCCATTTTCTTTCTATTTGAGATTAGATCTTTCAAGAATTTAGCATATCTAGGCATTCCTGAAATCACATCAATGAAAGGAAGATTTACATTTATCTGTTTAAACATATCCAAGAATTTGGATTGCTCGGCTTCAAGTTTCTCTTTCTTCATTTTACTCGGGTAAGGAAGTGGTGGTTGGTATGGTTTAACATAAGGTTTATCCTTAACTGTGTTATCTTCATTAACCTTTTCAACTACCGGTTCTTTTTCCTTATCTTGATCAGGTTGTGGTTCTTGTGGAGTAGGAATAGTTTCATCAGAAGTTACAGGTATTTCAGGTGGTTTAAGTGTTGTACCACTTCTTGTGGTAATGGCTTTAGCTGTTTCATTCCGGGGGTTAGCATTTGTATCACTAGGTAGACTTCCTGGTTTTCTTTCACCTATTAACCTTGCTAGGTTACTCACTTCTTGTTCTAGATTTTGAATAGAAGCTTGTTGATTTCTAAATGCTTGAGCATTTTATTCATTGGTTTGTTTTTGAGATGTGAAAAACTGCGTTTGAGTTTCAACTAGCTTTGTCATCATATCTTCTAAATTCGGCTTTTTATCATCAGTTTGTTGTGGTGGTTTGTTTTGAAAATTAGGTCTTTGCTGATTGTAAGTATTATTGGATACTTGTTGATTGCTAGGACCTTGTTGGTTGTTGTATGGAATATTTCGGTTATAATTCTAGTTTTGATTGTAAATTGGTCTTGGCGGTTGATAATTATTCTGATAATTATTTCCAGGCCTTTGGTTTATGTATGAAATATTCTCTCTTTGTTCCATTGTTAATTCAATACTAAGACAATCTTTTGTCAAATGTGGTCCTCCACACTGCTCACAACTAATTCGTATTGAGTGAATATCTTTAGTCATCTTTTCCATTCGTCTCTCCACAGCATCTATCTTTGCGGAAATGGAATCTAAGTCATGGCTAGAATCGGCTCTAGCTGCTTTAAATGATCTAACGATGTCTTTTTCTTGGTGCCACTCATGTGAGTGGGAAGCAGTGTTATCAATAATTTTGTAAGCATCAGTTTCGGTTTTCTTCATAATAGAACCACCAGCTGCTATATCTATGTCTTTCCTTGTAGTGATGTCGCATCCTTGGTAGAATATTTGTACTATTTGACAGGTGTCTAAACCATGTTGCGGACATCCTCTTAACAACTTTCCATATCTAGTCCATGCCTCATATAGAGTTTCATTCGGTTTCTGTGTAAACGTAACAATTTCTGCTTGAAGTCTTACGGCTTTAGATGCAGGAAAGAATTGTTTAAGAAATTTGTCAACTAAAACATCCCATGTATCGATCGCCCCTTCAGGTAACGATTCCAACCAATCTTTGGCTTCTCCCTTTAAAGTCCAGGGAAATAACATGAGATATATCTGTTCATCCTCCACTTCTCGGACTTTAAATAGTGTGCAGATCCTATTAAAGGTACGTAGATGTTCATTTGGATCTTCCTTCGACGCACCGCTAAATTGGCATTGATTAGTCACCATGTGTAGAATTTGTCCTTTGATTTCATAATCTGGCGCATTAATGTCTGGATGAGTAATTGCGTGACCTTGGCCAGTGCGTTTAGCTCTCATTCGGTCTTCCATACTTAAAGGTTCCAGATTCTCCATAATTGAATTTGTTGAATCGGAATCACTAGAGGATTCTGATTTAATGGTTCGTTCCTCAACAATCTCTGTTTGAATGATTGGTGGTTTCGGGGGAAAGTTTAGTGGTTCAGGATCTACGAACTGTTCCTGAATATTCTCCAGATTCTCAATTGTGAGGTCGGGTTCAAAAAATGGATTATTGGAAATTTGAACTGAAGTACTTGGTTGACTGGATGACGATTCTAAAGAAAAATCAACGGCAGTAATATTTGCTAAATGTCTTGATCTAGTTACAGGTGGTGAACGTACAAAAGGTGGTGAACGTCTTGCTCGGTGCATTCACTGAATATCCTATTAGTTTTTAAAAGGAAAGAAAAATTATAATAAGTTATCCAATCAATAGACTTTTCTGATTTTGCCCACGTTTCGAATAGCCAAAAGATGCAGCAGAGGGGCATGATTCGTTTGGTCTCAATATAATTGAGGACTGTTTGGCTCCAATAACCCGGTCCACGTACAAATCCAACTATTACTACGAACCAGAAAATTTTGATGTCTATCAATTTAACCACTTAAAATAAATTTTCGTAATTTTAAGAAATTTAGATAAGAAGTAGAATAAAAATCTATGTCCTAAAACTAGAATAGCGAGAAATAAGAAAGAAAAAGAGTTCGTCGAAAAAGGTCGAAAAAGAAAAAATGGTTGAAAAATAAAAGGTGACGGAAAAATAAAAGAAACTTATAAAAATTAAAAATACTTGACTAACCTAACCTTATTACTACAACTAACTTAAAATTATAATCGCAAATTGAGATTACTAATTGGAATGATAATTGATACATAGTAAAAGGTGTCTAAAAATATTAAAGCTTACAGGAAAAACTATATCCCAAATAGAAATAACTTAAAAAGAAACTAAAACTTAAAAAGGCGTCGCAAAATTCTAAAGCACCTAAATCTTAGTCTAAAGAAAAAGCACTTAAGGAATTCTACGGCAAAGCCTAAAAATCTAGAAGTAAAAATAACTATGGCAAAAACTGAGTTCAAAACTAAAAACTAGCTAAAAATACAAATATTACGCTACAACGATTAAAAAGGGACAAAATATAAAAATATACAAAAAGTTGTAAAAATACAATTTTTATAAAAATATTATTTTTATATTATTTATTTATTAAAACTACTAATTTTACAATTTAATTAAACTAATTTAACTAAATAAAACAAATTAAATAAAAAGTAAAACTAATTATAATAAAACTAATTATATTAATAATAATTAATTAGGGTTTAAAATAATAATTATTAATAATTACTCGTAATTAATACTGAATTAGGGTTTCTGTCAGCGTGTCAGGTTTACTCCGCGAGTTGCGGTATTCAAAGCATCAAACCCCGCGAGTCGCGGGGTTCAGAAATTCAAACCTGGAACAGTTTAAAACTGACGCGTTTTTTTTTTATTTTTTTTTTATTTTCTGTTTTTAATTTTTTCTGTTTATAAAAAAAAATATGTGTATAATAAAAACTTATATTTAAAACTTAAATAAAAATAGAATCACTTTATAATTTTATAAATAAAAATCTTAAAACTAGATTTATATATATTTTTTTATATGTTTTTAAATAAAAACAAAATACTTAAATAAAACTTATATAAAAATAAAGAAACTTTATAAAACTTAAATATTTAACAAAATCTTAAAAATACATAAATTTTTTTTTTGTTTTTCTTTTTATATTTTCGAATATTTAAAACGTACTTTTATAAAAACGAATTTTAATAAAAGTAAAATAAAAATCTTTTTTTTTATGTAGCGTTGCGCTTCCGGCTTTTAAGAGACTCCCCGGCAGCGGCGCCAAAAATAATTGATGTTTTAGCAGAGTAGTATATAAAATAGCTTATTTTTACAGAAAATACTATTAAATACGATACAATTTTACACAAGATATTTATTTATTTATAGAATGGATATACTTAAACCTTGCTACAACACTTATAGGCAGTGTACCTAATCGTACAGTAGTGTAGTTTTTAGTAAGTCCGGTTCGTTCCACGGGGAATCTTTTTAAACAAAGCTTAACGCTATATTAGTTTACTTTTATAAAAATACAAATATATATATATAAGTAATATTATTATTATAAAGGGGGGTTTTTACCGTTTAATGACCGGTTTGTCGATTTTAAAACTTTAGTCGCAGTTAAAACCAAATAAATACAAGACTTTAAATTAAAGCATAAAGTAAATAACAATAATGAAATTGCGAATAATAAAAGTGCGATAAAATAAACTTGCGATAATTAAAAAGTACGATAATTAAAAGTGCAATTAAATACAATAACAATAAAAATGCGATAATTAGAAGTGCAATTAAATATAAAATAAAGGAAATTAAATATGAAATAAAAGAATTATGCTTATTTAAACTTCCGTAATCATGATGTTTGACGTGTTGATTTTAGTTTTATGCCCATGGGTTAATTGTCCTTTGTCCTGGATTATTTAATATGTCCGTCTGGTTTTTGTCCATAACAGTCCATCAGTCATAAATACAAAGTGCGAGTGTCCTCGACAAATTATTCTTATACCCGAAGTTAAATATTCCAACTAATTGGGGACTTAAACTGTAACAAGATTTTAATACTTTGTTTAATAATTACACCAGGATGTCGACTGAGTGTAACCCAAGGTTTTAATATTTTGTTATCAATTATACCAAGTGTCCTTGTACATAATTTCAACCCTGTTTTAATTATTCTAGTGGATATTAATCCATTCCCGTGTCCGGTTAAATGAACGATTATTCGTACATATAAATACCCCGCCCATCGTGTCCGATTGAGTGTATATGGTAATTTATAGGGACGCCCAATTGTAAATCGTTATATTAACATTAACAAACTATCATTTAGTTAAACAAATATAAAGCCCATTAATAGCTCATAGTCTAATTTCCACAAGTGTCGTTCTTTTGTCCAAACCACAATTATGGTACAAAGCCCAATTACCCAATTTTAATAATTAGCCCAACATCATGATTACTTCGTTTTAAATAAGCATAATAATAACTTAGCTACGAGACATTAATGTAAAAAGGTTGAACATAACTTACAATGATTAAAAATAGCGTAGCGTTACACGGACAGAATTTCGACTTACACCCTTACAACATTCGCTAACATACCCTTATTATTAAGATTTAAAATTAAAATTAAAATTAAAATATAAATTATATATATATTTTTACGTATATATTGAAAGAGAGATAGATTAAGAGTGTGAAAAATGATCAGAATTCGGTTGGCTTTATAGGGACTTTCAGAATTTGGGCCTCCGCGACTCGCGGCCCTTTTGGCCTTCAAACTCCGCGAGTCACGGAGTTTGTAAATACAGCTCACACAAGTTTGGCTCTTTGTTTACCGACGGTTTTATAAATAAATATAATATATTAAATAATTATAAGAATTATTTAAATATTATATTATATTTATGTGCATAGTTGACTTGTAATTTTTAGTCCGTTGCGTCGAGCGTTGAGAGTTGACTCTGGTCCCGGTTCTGGATTTTCGAACGTCCTTGCGTACAATTTAATATCTTGTACTTTGCGTTTTGAATCTTGTACTCTTGTAATTTCGAGACGTTTCTTATCAATAATTGGAACCTCTTTGATTGTATTTTGTACTTTTGAGCTTTTTGGTCGTTTGTGTCTTCAATTCGTCGAATATGTCTTTTGTCTTCACCTTTTATTATTTAAACGAATATCACTTGTAAATAGAACAATTGCAACTAAAAGTTTGTCTTTCTTGAGGAATAATGCTATGAAATATATGTTCGTTTTTAGCATTATCAGTAACCGTGAACCAAAACACCACCACACGTCAACTTGTTCTTGCTTAATCAACCCCATCAAGGAACTACAAGTGAAACCTAAGAAGATCACCCTTAGAAACTACCTGTAAACTGCTATGCTTATGTTTCCTTTTGTTACTATCGATTGTCTTCTGTGTTGTAACTCAAAACACCTATCAACTTATCCATCTAGTTCAGCCTTTTGTTTTCCCTATTTGAGACACAAACCCATCATCACTGTTATTTATTGCCAATATACGATGAAACCAAAACACCACGAAATTCAAATCACCAAACAGAATTCATGAGTGCACCTACTACTATTCGCTACTACTACAAGGTCATTATTAGTATTATTATTATTTTTTTTCATTCTCTTCTGTCATTCGAACTCTACAAAAATTTCATTTAAAACAGTTACAACAAAAACTGCTATTCAAATCAACTATTTTGTTATATTATTCTAGTTCTATGGCAAGTCTTCACCCACCAACATGATTACTTACCTGCTACAGCTGTGGTTCCTATTTCCAGTTGAGATCAACATCATAATCATCACTTTATCACATCACCTCTTCATGCTTGAACACCACCGTTGATAGCCATATTCAACCACTTCAAAGACATTAAAATTCACCTATACCACATAACAATCAATAAATTATCAAGCACTATAGAAACACTTGAGACAAGTAGTATCGTTATTTATCAAAACACACATATAGTAGTAGTAATAACAGAAAGTAAAAATTAACCGGATTACTCTTGTGATATTCAAACATTCAAAACGACTCATCATCACACATCAGCTACTTCTGTTATATTTCTAATTTCAACCGAATACACCACCATTGAAACTCATTCTTGTTTCTTCCTACCTTACGAATAATCGCTGCTGCCATGATTTTTCTGTTTTTTAAACCGGAAACCTTTTTCACCATAATCAAAACATCAAGAACCTCATAAATTACAATTCCTGTTCGAATAATTAAATATACAGATAATATAGAAGGATTTTAAAAATTAAGGAAATACCACTAAATAGAATATTTACTGGAAGTAAATGATTGACCAATTACTTGATTTGGTGAGGGATGAAGATTTGCGAGAATGATAAAGATTGATGATGACTGTGAAGAGTGATGATAATGAATCGATGAACTGTTAAACATATGTGATTGGATTTATCTGTTGATGAATCAAAGAAAACCCTAGACCTGTATATCGATTGCTGCGTTTCACTCCTGCTAATCACGATCTACTTTTGAGCCGACAAACAGAACACGTACGAGATATAATTAAATCAGTTAACCTGATTTTTGTACTGGATCCCTAATTGATTGGTTGTTTGGGACGAACTCTTTTGTTTTATTGATTGGGCCGTGAGTTTGATGATTGCCCATTATGATTATGCTTGTTGGGCCATTAAAGATGTTTTAAATAATTGCTGCTCCGTTCCTGTGTATCAAGCGACTCAAACCCGATGTATGATGATGATTCGGATGTGATTAAGAGAAACAAGATGATGCATGATAATGATTGGGTTTCAAGTTATGAAGGAAATTGAAAACTGAATTAAAATGGGTTTAATATAATTAGTATGCGTGTAAATTTAAAAAAAAGTAAGGGTGGTCCGATGGTTTGAGGATGTTAGGAGGGAGCGTGAGGTCTCGGGTTCGAGTCCTGTCGGGAACATTTCTTTTTACGCAAAGCTTTTAAGGGGTATACACTCTTAACTTTAATTTTATAATTATTATTATTACTAGTAATTATTATGATTATTATTATTAACATTATGATTATTATGATTATAAGTATTATTATTATTATAATTATAATTATTATTATTACTATCATTATTATTACCATTATTATTATTATTAAATGTTAAGGTTAGGTTTAAAAATAAGATTTAGGATTAAACTTAAGATTTAAAATAAGTTAATGATACGATTATAATTATTAAGAAAAAGTATGATTAAGTTTATGACAAATACCTATTATTATTTTTGAAAATTATTAATATTATTATTATCAAAACTAGTATCATTATTATTAAGTATCATTATTATTATTATTAGAATTATCATTATTCTTATCATTATTATTTTATTATCCCTATTATTATTACTTTTAACATTAATATTATTATTTTTACATTATCATTATTATTATCATTTTTTTTATTACGAATATCTTTATTATTTTTATAAAAACCATATTACTACTAATATTATTATCATTACTACAATAAAAATTAGTCATATAAAAATATACTTAACTAACTATATTAATTTTTATTTATTTATTTAAAGAATATAAAATAAATATATTTAATTAAGTTACTAATGAAACACATAACTTATTAAAATAACAAATATATCATTAATAATAATAATAGTATATATAAATATGTTCGATTACAATGTGTTAATATATATAATTGATATAGGTTCGTGAATCCAAGGCCAACCCTACTTTGTTCAGTTTTGTAATATGTATTTTTACTACAAAATACAATATGGTGAGTTCATTTGCTCCCTTTTTACTCATTACATTTTGGGCTGAGAATACATGCAAATGCTTAATTAACTGTTTTACAATATTTATATGCGTGAGTTTCATTTGCCTTTTTACCCTTTATATTTTTGGGCTGAGAATACATGCGCAATTTTTATAAATGATTTACAAAATAGACACAAGTACGTGAAACTACATTATATGGTTGAATGATCGAAATTGAATATGCCCCTTTTTATTAAGTCTGGTAATCTAAGAATTAGGGAACAGACACCCTAATTGACGCGAACTCTAAAGATAGATCTATCGGGCCTAACAAGCCCCATCCAAAGTACCGGATGCTTTAGTACTTCGAAATTTATATCATGTCCGAAGGAGGATCTCGGAATGATGGGGATATTCTTATATGCATATTGTGAATGTCGGTTACCAGGTGTTCAATCCATATGAATGATATTTTTGTCTCTATGCATGGGACGTATGTTTATGAGAAATGGAAATATGAAATCTTGTGGTCTATTAAAATAATAGAAATGATTGTTATGATAAACTAATGAACTCACCAACCTTTTGGTTGACACTTTAAAGTATGTTTATTCTCAGGTATGAAAGAAATCTTCCGCTGTGCATTTGCTCATATTAGAGATATTACTTGGAGTCATTCATGACATATTTCAAAAGACATTGCATTAGAGTTGTTGAATTCATCAAGATTATTATTAAGTCAATTATAGTTAGATATATTATGAAATGGTATGCATGCCGTCAACTTTCGATGTTATGGAAGATTATCTTTTCAAAAACGAATGCAATGTTTGTAAAATGTATCATATAGAGGTCAAGTACCTCGCGATGTAATCAACTGTTATGAATCATTTGTAATCGATGTGGACTTCGTCTGGATGGATTAGGATGGGTCGTTTCAGTTGGTATCAGGGCGGTGGTCATAGCGAATCAGGTCTTGCATTAGTATGTCTAACTAGGAGATGTTAGGATGCATTAATGAGTCTGGACTTCGACCTAGTAGTTGTTAGGTTATATTAATGAGTCTGGACTTGAACCTGGTCTGCATGTCAAAAAGTTTTGCTTATCGTTTCTTGACAAAAATTATCTGCTTATCATTCTTAGTCTAGACACATCTTACTGCATTGATTGCATGAATAGTGTATAAACAAATTCATATCTTAACGTATCTGCTAATCCATATCTTAGCGTATCTGTTACTGTAGACCTTATCTGACATGTTTCCCTAATTTCCTCCGTAACCTACGGGATCTTCTGTACTATACATAGATATTCTAAGTAATTAGAATATCATCCTATATCTGAAAATCATTTCATACCAAAAATCCTTTATATAACCATACAAGATGGAACTCGCAACTAGTTCAAGTTCTTCAGAATCCGACAGCTATTCCGACATGGAATCCTACTCAAGCTCCGAAAGCAGTGTAACCGAAATGGATCAACCAATTAGCCATCATCTATACTGGATGAATTGGGGCTGGGTTCGTAGCCTACTTAGTCATTGGAGACAAGAAGAAGGTGATCCCTTCCATCCACCACATTGCCCTATTGGCGAAGAACCTGAAGCACTTACCGGCGAACCTGTCCGAAACACCATTTTCTCTCTCATTTCCAGAATATCTCGTCACTATCATATACTATACCAAATTCTAGATCTTATTTATCCGCTCGTCCGAACCGACAATCACCCCGGTGTAATAGAAGAAGTCAACGAGCTTCACGCTCGGGTAGTGGCTTTAGAGAATACGGTGCAAAGGTTACAAACACCAGCAGCAGCACCAGCAGCATAAACAGTACCACCATCAGTAACACCAATAGTACCACCACCAACAGCAACATCCGTATTCCACATCTCAACATCATAATTTGTCCCCACGAGCATCAATATCATACGTACCATAGATACCAAGGAGTATCAACAGTAATTAACGATGAAGTATTGATCCATAACTTCACTAATATTCTGCGAAGAATATGTGATTCCTAATAATTAATGATGAAGTATTGATCCATAACTTCATTAATAATCTGCGAAGAATATGTGGTTCCTAATAGTTTTAGAGATTACTTAGTCTAGCTCGAACCGAAAATCATATGAGTTTAATATCATATTAACTCATTAGATCCATGATTACATCTGAAAAAAAATATATGTATATATGTTTTCATAAAGATTGAAATTAAAAATTCTTTTGTACAAACTGTTAATGGTGAAAATATTTTAACGGGTAGGTAATACCTGAGGAATATTTAGATTTCACATTAATAAGTTACACTGTACATTCTTCGAATCTGATTCAACGGTCATTTACTATCCAACTCACATTCACCGATATACAAATTCGTTCACCACAAAATAACCATTTTCATTCAATTTCATATTTGTATATTGACTTATCAGAATCCAACAAGTGGCATAATGAAGAAAACATTGGACAAAATAAAATTTGTTAGAAACAAACGAATTAACTAATTGAAATTCTGTTAAGAATCCACGCTAACTATTCCTAGCTAACTGTTTCTAATTAACTGATTTCATTTTATTTATCGTAATTTAATTATCGTAATTTTATTTATCGTCATTTAATTTCTGTTATTTATTTTGCGCACTTTAAATATCGGGACACGTATACAAGGTTTTGACATATCATATCGACGCATATATATATATATATATATATATATATATATATATATATATATATATATATATATATATATATATATATATATATATATATATATATATTATTTGGAATCACCATAGACACTCTATATGCAGTAATGATCGAGTTCTCTATACAGGGTTGAGGTTGATTCTCAAATAATATATATACTTTGAGTTATGATCGAGTCTGAGACATGTACACGGGTCACGATATGTATTAATTAATTCGAATATTATATATTAAACTATATATGAATTATTGGACTGTTAACCGTGGACTATCGACTGTGGACTAATAACATTGGACAATTAAAATGAATTAAAATACTAAATATAACATATGAAACTAAACAATTCTTCAAGTTTGCCACTTGATTTCACCTTAAACTTCATTTGTATCTTGACGATTACAATCTGCGTTCAAACCTTTCATGATTCTTGAAAACACCTCAATAGAGAAGATGAATCAACTGCACTTCATTTACAAAAGAAAAGATTGATGCGTATAGTTATGCACATGAAAACTCTCGAAAACTGAATAAACGTTTAAAACGTAGCTATGCTAATTTCTTAGTGTTATTATTACCCAAAATAACTTTGCAATCCCTTTTCAAATTAGCAAATTTTGTTATAGCTCCAGCCAGTCAACTTTGACTTTTAGTTTGAAACAACCTTATTATAACCTTGATTTATATGTGTGCTATTTTATTGTTACCGGGGAACCTTTTATATTCCACCATATTACCATCAGCGTTTAATCATCTAAAAACACAATTCTCTTGAAACCACCTCGGATTAATAACCGATGATTCAGATATGGTAACATTAAATACAGAGGAAACAGTAAATTTGTAGATGGTCTAAATGGCCAAGGGTTTGACGATAAAGAATGAAGTGTTAGGAACGCTCGATAGAAAATTTAGTACTGAAAAACGGATTGAGCTAACCTTGAAGAAGACCGAGGACAAATACAAGGACCAAACTCTATATTCAAAGAATCCAGGTAATTCTGGATCCGCCGAAATTTTCAGAGAAAATATTGCTCTGAAGTCATGTTAAAAGCTTGCGGAAAATTTTTCTTCAACAACTTCGAACTTAGAAACTCCAAAATATCATCATAAATATCTTCGATATTTCTGAGGATATTTTCATAAATATGCTTGTCCAAAATTATCTATCTCTTCGTGTTTTCCGTATTCCATTAAATTGGAAACTTCTATAAAATCTAAGTATAAATTACGAATGAATTGTGGAGAAGTGTTGGGAATTGAAGCATGGGTTAGTATAATATAACGACGCCCGGCCAACGTGATTATATTATCGTAAGGCATGCTGAGTTTCTAAAGGAACGTGCTAAAGGATCACAGATCACACCTTTATCATGAACCATGTTACATAACTCTTTTATTCTACTTAACCTCTGAACATATCAAGAAAATATATTCTTGATAGTTCCACCCACAGGGATTCTGGTAATTTGACAAATCAAATCGTGCTAATACATTCCTTTCTGCTTAGAATACTATAATCATTCAAAACTCTATATCTATGAAATCTGGACCATTATTCGCTTGAATTGAAGTCGGGAAGAGAAAACAAAAGCATAGAGCTTCGAAAAATAAGGGAGAATATAAAGCCCGATAACAACACATGAATTACAAACCGTGTATATCAATGTTTATCGCAACATAAAGACACGGGAGAATAATAAACACTATAATCGTTAGAGCATAGTAGAAGTAAACAGATTTTTACGGTGGGAGTTGGAATAGAAGGATGATTGTTGCAATAGTTAGAATGAGGTCAATGATCAGAACTGGATTAAGCATTTTCACAATCTTTTGAAAGTATGAATTAAAGAAGAAAATATAAGAGTAATGAAAATTAATGGAATGGAAAAGGTAAATTTATAGTGAAAGTATCAGACAAAGCAATCGAGGCAGATGATCGCGTTTAAGTAAAGAGATCCTAATTTCCTTATTCACCGAAGAATCAAATCTTATAGATTTCGAAGATTTTCTTTTAAATCCCTTGAATTCCGGAAATTCAACCAAGACAACGTCAAAAGTTAAGACGCACCTTATCTTCTAAATTCAACCATGACTAGTCAAAAGTTAAGATGAAACTTGCCTTTCTCATTTCACTATATAGTGATAGTTTCACTCGTACGCTTCATGTAATCGAATCATTTTATCTATATTAATCAATAATGATAAAACTCTATTTATCAACTCATATTCGTCATGAAAACATTTTTATTGTTAACCATGTCCACCTCACTCAAATTTTGGGACAAAATTTCTTTAACGGGTAGGTACTGTGACGACCCAGAAATTTTTGACCAAATTTAAACTTGATCTTTATAAGATTCTTACACGATAATCAAAGGCTATTAAACCAAGTCCCAAAAATGTTTGAACTATTATTTATAAGTGCATTTAACCTTCGACTGATTCCCGACGATTCACGAGTAACTATTTGTAAATAAATACATATATATTTAAGTATGTATATATATATATTTTAGTTTGAAATATAATTTAAAATAAAATACGATTTAATTGCTAGAAATAAATATGTAAATATATATATATATATATATATATATATATATATATATATATATATATATATATATATATATATATATATATATATATATATAAGTATAAATGTAAATATCAAATTGAGTTAATATAATACAGATATAAGCTCAACTATGTTAAACAAAATCACGATCAAACTTTATCAATAGATTATTAAAGTTGTCAACAACTACCTTGACAATATATATATATATATAAGTATATATATAAGTATAAATGTAAATATCAAATTGAGTTAATATAATACAGATATAAGCTCAACTATGTTAAACAAAATCACGATCAAACTTTATTTACTTTCTTTATGTTTTGTTTCTTGTCTATTGCTTGTTGTAATCTAATCTAATCTGTTAGATATCAATATCATAGAATCAATTAGAATCATTGCTTTAGTTGTTGATTGAAAAGAACACTATGCATTACTGTTTCCTTCTTTGTTTTGCTCGTCCACTATCTCTACTAACATATGGTTATAGATATAATATTGTTTTGTTTGACAATCACAATAATACGATATATACAAATATCATATGCAGACTACATAACATAGATACATAACCACACATTAGATAACTTCTCCTATCTTGCTTCGATTACTTCTTTAACCACTGGAACCCCATTATTACAACCATCATAAATCACCTTGGCTCCAACATCACCTTTAATTTCTTCCTTCGTCTTCTCCTTCATTTGCTTTAATCATAATCGAACAACCACCTCTAAAAACTTGCTGATATTTTCCCGTTTCGCAGCCTTAATGCACCCAAGACAATCACCACAATCTCGACTCCTTGCTAATGTTAGTAACCGTGAACCAAAACACCACCACACGTCAATGTGTTCTTGCTTAATCAACCCCATCAAGGAAGTACAAGTGAAACCTAAGAAGATCACCCTTAGAAACTACCTGTAAACTGCTATGCTTATGTTTCCTTTTGTTACTATCGATTGTCTTCTGTGTTGTAACTCAAAACACCTATCAACTTATCCATCTAGTTCAGCCTTTTGTTTTCCCTGTTTGAGACACAAACCCATCATCACTGTTATTTATTTCCAATATACGATGAAACCAAAACACCATGAAATTCAAATCACCAAACAGAATTCATGAGTGCACCTACTACTATTCGCTACTACTACAAGGTCATTATTAGTATTATTATTATTATTTTTCATTCTCTTCTGTCATTCGAACTCTACAAAAATTTCATTTAAAACAGTTACAACAAAAACTGCTATTCAAATCAACTGTTTTGTTATATTATTCTAGTTCTATGGCAAGTCTTCACCCACCAATATGATTACTTACCTGCTACAGCTGTGGTTCCTATTTCCAGTTGAGATCAACATCATAATCATCACTTTATCACATCACCTCTTCATGCTTGAACACCACCATTGATAGCCATATTCAACCACTTCAAAGACATTAAAATTCACCTATACCACATAACAATCAATAAATTATCAAGCACTATAGAAACACTTGAGGCTAGTAGTATCGTTATTTATCAAAACACACATATAGTAGTAGTAATAACAGAAAGTAAAAATTAACAGGATTACTCTTGTGATATTCAAACATTCAAAACGACTCATCATCACATAGCAGCTACTTCTGTTATATTTCTAATTTCAACCAAATACACCACCATTGAAACTCATTCTTGTTTCTTCCTACCTTACGAATAATCGCTGCTGCCATGATTTTTCTGTTTTTTAAACCGGAAACCTTTTTCACCATAATCAAAACATCAAGAACCTCATAAATTACAATTCCTGTTCGAATAATTAAATATACAGATAATATAGAAGGATTTTAGAAATTAAGGAAATACCACTAAATAGAATATTTACTGGAAGTAAATGATTGACCAATTACTTGATTTGGTGAGGGATGAAGATTTGCGAGAATGATAAAGATTGATGATGACTGTGAAGAGTGATGATAATGAATCGATGAACTGTTAAACATATGTGATTGGATTTATCTGTTGATGAATCAAAGAAAACCCTAGACCTGTATATCGATTGCTGCGTTTCACTCCTGCTAATCACGATCTACTTTTGAGCCGACAAACAGAACACGTACGAGATATAATTAAATCAGTTAACCTGATTTTTGTACTGGATCCCTAATTGATTAGTTGTTTGGGACGAACTCTTTTGTTTTATTGATTGGGCCGTGAGTTTGATGATTGCCCATTATGATTATGCTTGTTGGGCCATTAAAGATGTTTTAAATAAATTGCTGCTCCGTTCCTGTGTATCAAGCGACTCAAACCCGATGTATGATGATGATTCGGATGTGATTAAGAGAAACAAGATGATGAATGATAATGATTGGGTTTCAAGTTATGAAGAAAATTGAAAACTGAATTAAAATGGGTTTAATATAATTAGTATGCGTGTAAATTTAAAAAAAAAGCAAGGGTGGTCCGATGGTTTGAGGATGTTAGGAGGGAGCATGAGGTCTCGGGTTCGAGTCCTGTCGGGAACATTACTTTTTATGCAAAGCTTTTAAGGGGTATACACTATTAACTTTAATTCTATTATTATTATTATTACTAGTAATTATTATGATTATTATTATTAACATTATGATTATTATGTGAAAGGATCAGAAACTAATCATCCGGACGTTGTCCATATTGATTACAAACGAATTACAATAGTTGATAACATTGCGAGGTACTTGCCCTCTATACGATACATCTTACAAACGTTGCATTTATTCTTAAAAGGAAATCTATAGTTACATCCAGAATTGACATAATCGCCTGACATTTCATAATATTCAAATGACATAAACCGCCATTTACTTAATAATAGTCTCTATGAACTTCAATGACTCGAATGCAACGCCTTATGATATAAGTCCTTAATAGCCTCAAGTAGTATCCTTAGTACGAGCTAATGCACAGCGGAAGACTTAATTCATACCTGAGAATAACATGCTTTAAAATGTCAACATAAAGTTGGTGAGATATAGGTTTAATGCTAGCAGCGTAATAACTATGGACCACAAGATTTCATGTTTATATATAATACACTCCTCGTGTATGAAAAGTCGTTGAGCACTTGGTAACCATACTTAACATTTAAATCACAGCAGCATATTCTTAAATAAACCCTACACCGTACCAAGTGTAGTAACGAAACGAAGTACTGTGCAACCGTTTAAAACTGGTCGTCCAGCCCGGTTGGGGTTGTCAGGCCCGATAGATCTATCAACAGGATTCGCGTTTACGCTCCTCACGTAAATATTAGCTACCAAGTATAAAGAGATATGCCATGGTACAACTCAACGTAGAATTTATATTTTTGATCACTTGTGTCCATAACGTAAATCATTTATAAAAACAGCGCATGTATTCTCAGCCCAAAAGTATTTAGAGTTTTAAAAGGGACTATATACTCACCTAATGTATTTTGTAGTAAAAATACATATAACATCATTGAACACGTATATGATTGGCCTTGGATTCACGAACCTATATCATTCGTATATATATATATATATATATATATATTAAAATATATACATGTAATCGAACAATTTCATATCCTATAACTTTGTGTAATATATATTTAGTTATATATATATATATATATATATATATATATATATATATATATATATATATATATATATATATATATATATATATGTAAATGATTTATATAGTTATATTGATATGTCTATTTCTGTAAATACCTAATTTGCTGTATATAAGTTTTTATACATCTAATGTTAGTTAGCCTATAAATTATAGTATATGTATTAAGTATGTTTTATATACAAAATAGTTATTTGAAAACAATTGATGGTTTTGATATTGATGATATACTTGAAATAATAATAATACTAATATTAACTTTATGAAAATTTTAATGATGTTGTTAATAATAATACTTTTATCTAATTATAAGATTTATAATACTAATAATTACAAAAGTGATATTATTATTAATATTAATAAAAATGACAAAATTTATATTAATCTTACTTATAAAAAAAATGTTAATGAATATCAATGTTTTTAATACTTATATATTTATAATAAAGTTTTAATAATTGTAATACTAATAATATCATTAATAACAATTATAAAAAAAAACACAAAACAAATAGCAATAGTAATAAAGTTTAAAGTATATACCCTTTTTAAATTCGTGCTAAAAAGAATTGACCAATTTGGGACTCGAACCCGTGACCTCCCGCTTACAAACTAATACCCTAACCATTGAGCCGTTGTCCTTTATCTAATTTATTCTCAAACTTATTTGTTTTAGCCCCGTATTTTCTGTCTCAAGTCCAATAATCAATTTAGGATTAGCCCAACAACATTCATGACCCAAAATAAATTTAAAAGTTACGGCCCAATCTTGATTTTTCTCTGGCCCGATCGTTTCCAAGTCCCATTTAAATTGTCTGTGTGTTGTTGTCGGCAAAGAAAAAAAATAAAATAAGACAGCTGGAGAGATATATACACGCACAGCATGTCGATCTTCTCTTGTTCCCACTATTATCTTTTCATTATGAAATATAGAGAAAATAATATTGAGATATAAAACCCACTTAGTTGGCCACTTAAAATATGTTAAACAGCCATGGTTTCTTCCGTATTAATACCCTATGCGTTTCTTTTCATTTCTCACTTTTGTCACCGTAAATACAACTCAGAAACAGTAACTCGATGGTTATGGTGTTTGAGGGTGGAGATGGGTAATTGGAGGTGATTAATGGGTGTCCGAAACAGGAAGATAGCGATAGCAAAAGAAGCCGTTACAACAGTGAAGCTTTGTGGTGATGGGTGGTGACTTAGGTGACCGGTGTAGTGGTTGTTTAAGAAAGTTGTAGTGATCACGAGTAAAAAACGTGAAATAGGAAGTGGGTGTACATTCGTATGAAGAGGGTCATGGTGGTTGTGATGGTTTGAATCGAACGGAAATAGACAAAGTATATATATATAGATATGGGTTGCAGATAGCTGTTATGAATAGGATGGAGGTTTTATTGGTGATGATTTGGGTTGTTGACGAAACAGAAATACAAAAGTAAACGGCAACAGGTGATAATATCAGCGAAAAATATAGCAGCTGCAGTAGTTCTTTTGTGGTTGTGGTGTTCGAATTTAATCCAGGAAAACAGGAATAACACAACCACGTAGCAGCAGGTAATCATGTGGTGGTGTTTACGTGTTAATGGTGATGAAGTGTGAATGGAGGATGGTGGTTGTAGTTGGCGGTTTAAGAAGATAATCGAGGGTTGGAACCGAAACAGTAACCACACATGATTTGTTATTTGGGGTTCAGTTTGTAAGCTTTGTCATGGAAGAACCCATGTAAAGTCAGGTTGTTGTAATGATAATTGTCGGTGGTGGAGCTAGGGTGGTGATGGCGGTTGTCAGAGCAAGAGAAAGAGAAGTGTTAGATAAAAATGGGTTTCCTTTCATATCTAGTGTGCACATACATATATGTATATAGCTAGTTGTGTTAGGTGGTAATGAAAAGGGAACAAACTTTAATGCTTACAGTGATTAGATTTTCAATTACGTGTAGTAGTTGTATTTGATAATGGAGATAAGAAGTTAAAAGAATTTCCTATTCGATTAGTTACATAAATTGGAAAATATAGGCATTATATTCGAGCCAAAAGAGAAGAAAACAAAAAAAATAAAAAGCAGATTGGGATTGGGAATCAGACTTTGTTTTGCATCATAGATTGGGTTGACACAATGTCTTTTTGCAAACAGAAGAAGAAAATCTATAACTCAAATAGAGATGGATTCATACACGATATTTAATTTCTTTTATCTATTAAGAGAAATGATTAATAGTCAATAATTATAAATATGTTACTAATAATAATAATAAAGATATATAGTAATAAGTAATAATGATTCTAAAAATCATAAAAAAATGATAATCCTATTATTTTACATATTCAGATTAAATGTATTTTATTATTTCAATTTATTATATATATGCATTTGTTTAAACATATATACATAATACACATAGATATATACTTTTACCTACACACAATTGTTCGTGAATCGTCAGGCTTGATCAAAGGGTAACTAACTGACCAAATATAGATTTCAACTTTTCTAGACTCAACATTAAGGTTTTTGCTTATCGTGTCGGAAACATATAGAGATTAGGGTTTAAATTTGGTCGGAAATTTCCGGGTCGTTACAGTACCCACCCGTTAAAGAAATTTCGTCCCCGAAATTTGGTAGAGGTTGTCATAAATAATAATAGGAATGTTTTCATGACGATTATGAGGTGATAATGGAGTTTTATCATTATTGAGAGATATAGATAAAACGATTCGATCATGTGAAGCGTACAAGTGAAGTTATCACAAAAGAGCGAAATGTGTAAATAAATATATTCGTTTCAACCGATGACGTAGTTACTGTTGATTTCCGGGATTTAAGGGATTTAAAGAAAATCTTACGTAATAAGATTTGGTTCTTCGGCGATTTAGAAAATCAAAATCTTCTTTAATTAATGCAATAATCTGTTCCTGATTTCTCTGTCGGATATATTGCTATAAATCCACCTCCTTCGTTTTCCTTATTCCCCACACCTTTTATTCTTTCTTCCTCTACTCATTCTTAATATGTTACATCCAATCCTGATTCTTATTATACTTCTAACCTTCATATCTTTCATTCTTCTTTTTCATTTGCCGCCAGAAGAATCTATTTACTTTTATGATTTTCTTGGAATTATAATGTTTCTTATTCTCCCGTGTCTTTACGTCGCAATACGTATTGATATACACCGTTTGTAGTTTCTGGGTGATTACTGGGTTTTATATCTTCCCTTATACTTCGATGTCCTTGCTTTTGTTTTCTATAATCATTATCATCCACAGTTAATACTCTCTTCCATTTACTGCGATTTATACTCCAATTTCTTTTTCGGAGCTTCATTCTTTTTCTTTTCCTCCTTTTCAACTAAGCATCTTTTGTAATGGTCCGGAATTCGTAGGTATGAAATTCGAAATGAATATAGTTAATGTCCTAAGAGAAAATTGGTAATGGCACGATTTTTGATTTGTCAAATTACCAGAATATCCTGGAAAAGACCGAATCATCAAGAGAATATTTTCTTGATATGTTTAGAGATTGGATAGATTGTAAGAGCCGTGCAACATGGCACATGATGATGGTACTGTGAATCATCACATTCCATTAGAAACTTAACATGACTTACTGTAATATAATGAAGTTGATCAAGTTTCATTATATTATACTAATTCACGCATCAGTTCCCAACACTGCTTCAAAACATTCATATTTTAAACTTGAAGATTTCAGAATTTAGAAACTAACACAGTTTCTTTTATGTTGTAACGCAGATATTACAGGGAGATAGATGATTGCAGATAGGAATAGTTGTGAAAATATCTTTAGAAATATGGAGAATATGTATAGCGGAAAATATGAAGATATCTTATAATATCTAAGATAAAATGATGATGAATAATATCATCTGAAAAAGTTTAGAATAAGGAGTAGGGTTCATACTGACGGTTTCAACAGACACTGAATCATTTGCATTATTTGAAGGCAGGTTCATTCCTTGTATTTGTTCTTTGTTTCCTTCACGGTTAGCTCAATCCATTTTTCAGCACTAAATTTTCTATCGAGCGTTCCTAACATTCCCTTCTTTATCATCAAACTTTTGGCCATTAAAGTCATCTAAAATTTTACTGTTTCCTCTACATTTAATGCAGTCATATCTGAATCGTCGATTATCAATCCGAGGTGTTTTTGGGCGAATTGTGTTTTTAGATGATTAAATGCTGATGATAAAATGGCGGAGTATGAAAGGTTCCCCGGTAACGATGAGGAAAACCAATCGTATATATCAAAGTTATAATAAGACTTTTTCGAATGAAAGGTCGAAGTTGTTCTGCTGAAGCTGTGACAAAATTGGCTACTTTGAAAAGGAATCGTAAGGTTGTTTTTGCTAATAAATGCTAAAGAATTCGTCGCGGTACGTGTTAAACTATGACTTTGGGTTCAAGAGTTTTTCATGTGTATAGATCTTTTCTTCTGTAGATGAAGTGTGGTCGGTTCAACTTCTCGATTGAGGTATTTTCAAGAATCCTGATAGGTTTGTACGCGGATTGTAAACGTCGAGATACAAATGAGGTTTAGGATGAAATCAAGTGGCAAACTTTAAGAATTGTTTAGTTTCATATGTTATAATCAATATTTTAATTCATTTTAATTGTCCAAAGTTAGCAGTCCAATAGTCCAGTTGTCCACTAGTCCAATATATTCATATATAATTTAATATATAATATTCGAATTAATTAATACGTATCGTGACCCGTGTACCGGTCTCAGTATTGATCACAACTCAAACCATATATATATTCTGAAATCAACCTCAACCCTGTATAGCCAATTCCAACATTCACATATAGAGTGTCTATGGTTGTTTCGAAATATATATATAGATGGGTCGATATGATAGGTCGAAACCTTGTATACGTGTCCCGTTATTTAAAGTGCGTAAAATAAATAACAGAACTTAAATGACAATAAATTAAATTGAGATAAAATGTAATACGGAATTAACAGTTAGCTGGGAACAGTTAACTAGGAACAGTTAGCGTGGATTCCTAACAGAATTTCTCATAATTAATTTGTTTGTTTCTAACACTTTTTATTTTGTCCAATGTTTTCTTCATTATGCCACTTGTTGGATTCTGATAGATAAAAATCCAAATATGAAATTTGAATAAAAATGGTTATTCGGTGGTGAACAGATACGAATATCGGTGGTTGTAAGTAGAATAGCAAATGACCGTTGAATCAGATTCGAAGAATATACACTGTAACTTATTAATGTGAGATCTAAATATTCCTCGGGTACTACCTACCCGTTAAAATATTTTCATCCTTAACAGTTTGTACGAAAGAATTTTTAATTACAATCTTTATGAAAATATACTTGTATATATATTTTCTTCAGATGTAATCATGGATCTAATGAGTCAATAAGATATTAAATTTTTTTGATTTATCGTTAATACTTGATTACATGATCTCTAAAACATTAAAGATTACATAATTACCATGTCGAACGAAGATAAATGAGATAGAACGCTAAGTAAAGTGAAGATAATCGATATAGAACGATATATAGAACGAAGATCATACTCGAAGTTCCGATGAGGTTTTTGAGGTATGTGATGTTGATATCCGAGATACAGTTTGTGATGTTGAGATTTTGGGGGTGACAAAAGTACTGTCGGCGTTGTTGATAGTGATACAGATTATGCTGCTGGTGCTGCTGCTGGTGTTTGTAACCTTCACACCGTATTTTCTAAAGCCACTACCCGAGCGCGAAGCTCGTTGACTTCTTCTATTATACCGGGATGATTGACAGTTGGAACGAGCGAATGAACAAGATTAGAAATATGGGATAGTATGTAATCATGACGAGATACTCTAGAAATGAGCGAGAAAATGGTGTTTCGAATAGGTTCGCCGGTAAGTGCTTCAGGTTCATCGTTAAGAGGACAGTTTGGTGGATGGAATGGATCACCTTCTTCTTGTCTCCAGAGATTTAGTATATTACGAACCCATCCCCAATTCATCCAAAATAGATGATGGGAAATTGGTTGATCCATTCCGGTGACGCTGTTCTCGGAGCTCGAATGGAAATCCATATCGGCGAAGCTATCGAAGTCGGAGGAATTCGAACTGGATGAAGAATCTGAAATGTCCCGTTCTTATTGATTAAAAACGTTCCATATTAATTGATTTCGTTGCGAGGTTTTGACCTCTATATGAGACGTTTTTCAAAGACTGCATTCATTTTTAAAACAAACCATAACCTTTATTTCATAAATAAAGGTTTAAAAAGCTTTACGTAGATTATCAAATAATGATAATCTAAAATATCCTGTTTACACACGACCATTACATAATGGTTTACAATACAAATATGTTACATCGAAATCAGTTTCTTGAATGCAGTTTTTACACAATATCATACAAATATGGACTCCAAATCTTGTCCTTATTTTAGTATGCAACAGCGGAAGCTCTTAATATTCACCTGAGAATAAACATGCTTTAAACGTCAACAAAAATGTTGGTGAGTTATAGGTTTAACCTATATATATCAAATCGTAACAATAGACCACAAGATTTCATATTTCAATACACATCCCATACATAGAGATAAAAATCATTCATATGGTGAACACCTGGTAACCGACAATAACAAGATGCATATATAAGAATATCCCCATCATTCCGGGACACCCTTCGGATATGATATAAATTTCGAAGTACTAAAGCATCCGGTACTTTGGATGGGGTTTGTTAGGCCCAATAGATCTATCTTTAGGATTCGCGTCAATTAGGGTGTCTGTTCCCTAATTCTTAGATTACCAGACTTAATAAAAAGGGGCATATTCGATTTCGATAATTCAACCATAGAATGTAGTTTCACGTACTTGTGTCTATTTTGTAAATCATTTATAAAACCTGCATGTATTCTCATCCCAAAAATATTAGATTTTAAAAGTGGGACTATAACTCACTTTCACAGATTTTTACTTCGTCGGGAAGTAAGACTTGGCCACTGGTTGATTCACGAACCTATAACAATATATACATATATATCAAAGTATGTTCAAAATATATTTACAACACTTTTAATATATTTTGATGTTTTAAGTTTATTAAGTCAGCTGTCCTCGTTAGTAACCTATAACTAGTTGTCCACAGTTAGATATACAGAAATAAATCGATAAATATTATCTTGAATCAATCCACGACCCAGTGTATACGTATCTCAGTATTGATCACAACTCAAACTATACATATTTTGGAATCAACCTCAACCCTGTATAGCTAACTCCAACATTCACATATAGAGTGTCTATGGTTGTTCCGAAATATATATAGATGTGTCGACATGATAGGTCGAAACATTGTATACGTGTCTATGGTATCTCAAGATTACATAATATACAATACAAGTTGATTAAGTTATGGTTGGAATATATTTGTTACCAATTTTCACGTAGCTAAAATGAGAAAAATTATCCAATCTTGTTTTACCCATAACTTCTTCATTTTAAATCCGTTTTGAGTGAATCAAATTGCTATGGTTTCATATTGAACTCTATTTTATGAATCTAAACAGAAAAAGTATAGGTTTATAGTCGGAAAAATAAGTTACAAGTCGTTTTTGTAAAGGTAGTCATTTCAGTCGAAAGAACGACGTCTAGATGACCATTTTAGAAAACATACTTCCACTTTGAGTTTAACCATAATTTTTGGATATAGTTTCATGTTCATAATAAAAATCATTTTCTCAGAATAACAACTTTTAAATCAAAGTTTATCATAGTTTTTAATTAACTAACCCAAAACAGCCCGCGGTGTTACTACGACGGCGTAAATCCGGTTTTACGGTGTTTTTCGTGTTTCCAGGTTTTAAATCATTAAGTTAGCATATCATATAGATATAGAACATGTGTTTAGTTTATTTTAAAAGTCAAGTTAGAAGGATTAACTTTTGTTTGCGAACAAGTTTAGAATTAACTAAACTATGTTCTAGTGATTACAAGTTTAAACCTTCGAATAAGATAGCTTTATATGTATGAATCGAATGATGTTATGAACATCATTACTACCTTAAGTTCCTTGGATAAACCTACTGGAAAAGAGAAAAATGGATCTAGCTTCAATGGATCCTTGGATGGCTCGAAGTTCTTGAAGCAGAATCATGACACGAAAACAAGTTCAAGTAAGATCATCACTTAAAATAAGATTGTTATAGTTATAGAAATTGAACCAAAGTTTGAATATGATTATTACCTTGTATTAGAATGATAACCTACTGTAAGAAACAAAGATTTCTTGAGGTTGGATGATCACCTTACAAGATTGGAAGTGAGCTAGCAAACTTGAAAGTATTCTTGATTTTATGAAACTAGAACTTTTGGAATTTATGAAGAACACTTAGAACTTGAAGATAGAACTTGAGAGAGATCAATTAGATGAAGAAAATTGAAGAATGAAAGTGTTTGTAGGTGTTTTTGGTCGTTGGTGTATGGATTAGATATAAAGGATATGTTATTTTGTTTTCATGTAAATAAGTCATGAATGATTACTCATATTTTTGTAATTTTATGAGATATTTCATGCTAGTTGCCAAATGATGGTTCCCACATGTGTTAGGTGACTCACATGGGCTGCTAAGAGCTGATCATTGGAGTGTATATACCAATAGTACATACATCTAAAAGCTGTGTATTGTACGAGTACGAATACGGGTGCATACGAGTAGAATTGTTGATGAAACTGAACGAGGATGTAATTGTAAGCATTTTTGTTAAGTAGAAGTATTTTGATAAGTGTATTGAAGTCTTTCAAAAGTGTATAAATACATATTAAAACACTACATGTATATACATTTTAACTGAGTCGTTAAGTCATCGTTAGTCGTTACATGTAAGTGTTGTTTTGAAACTTTTAGGTTAACGATCTTGTTAAATGTTGTTAACCCAATGTTTATAATATCAAATGAGATTTTAAATTATTATATTATCATGATATTATCATGTATGAATATCTCTTAATATGATATATATACATTAAATGTCTTTACAACGATAATCGTTACATATATGTCTCGTTTAAAAATCATTAAGTTAGTAGTCTTGTTTTTACATATGTAATTCATTGTTAATATACTTAATGATATGTTTACTTATCATAGTATCATGTTAACTATATATATATCCATATATATGTCATCATATAGTTTTTACAAGTTTTAACGTTCGTGAATCACCGGTCAACTTGGGTGGTCAATTGTCTATATGAAACATATTTCAATTAATCAAGTCTTAACAAGTTTGATTGCTTAACATGTTGGAAACATTTAATCATGTAAATATCAATCTCAATTAATATATATAAACATGGAAAAGTTCGGGTCACTACAGTACCTACCCGTTAAATAAATTTCGTCCCGAAATTTTAAGCTGTTGAAGGTGTTGATGAATCTTCTGGAAATAGATGCGGGTATTTCTTCTTCATCTGATCTTCACGCTCCCAGGTGAACTCGGGTCCTCTACGAGCATTCCATCGAACCTTAACAATTGGTATCTTGTTTTGCTTAAGTCTTTTAACCTCACGATCCATTATTTCGACGGGTTCTTCGATGAATTGAAGTTTTTCGTTGATTTGGATTTCATCTAACGGAATAGTGAGATCTTCTTTAGCAAAACATTTCTTCAAATTCGGGACGTGGAAAGTGTTATGTACAGCCGCGAGTTGTTGAGGTAACTCAAGTCGGTAAGCTACTGGTCCGACACGATCAGTAATCTTGAATGGTCCAATATACCTTGGATTTAATTTCCCTCGTTTACCAAATCGAACAACGCCTTTCCAAGGTGCAACTTTAAGCATGACCATCTCTCCAATTTCAAATTCTATATCTTTTCTTTTAATGTCAGCGTAGCTCTTTTGTCGACTTTGGGCGGTTTTCAACCGTTGTTGAATTTGGATGATCTTCTCGGTAGTTTCTTGTATAATCTCCGGACCCGTAATCTGTCTATCCCCCACTTCACTCCAACAAATCGGAGACCTGCACTTTCTACCATAAAGTGCTTCAAACGGCGCCATCTCAATGCTTGAATGGTAGCTGTTGTTGTAGGAAAATTCTGCTAACGGTAGATGTCGATCCCAACTGTTTCCGAAATCAATAACACATGCTCGTAGCATGTCTTCAAGCGTTTGTATCGTCCTTTCGCTCTGCCCATCAGTTTGTGGATGATAGGCAGTACTCATGTCTAGACGAGTTCCTAATGCTTGCTGTAATGTCTGCCAGAATCTTGAAATAAATCTGCCATCCCTATCAGAGATAATAGAGATTGGTATTCCATGTCTGGAGACGACTTCCTTCAAATACAGTCGTGCTAACTTCTCCATCTTGTCATCTTCTCTTATTGGTAGGAAGTGTGCTGATTTGGTGAGACGATCAACTATTACCCAAATAGTATCAAAACCACTTGCAGTCCTTGGCAATTTAGTGATGAAATCCATGGTAATGTTTTCCCATTTCCATTCCGGGATTTCGGGTTGTTGAAGTAGACCTGATGGTTTCTGATGCTCAGCTTTGACCTTAGAACACGTCAAACATTCTCCTACGTATTTAGCAACATCGGCTTTCATACCCGGCCACCAAAAATGTTTCTTGAGATCCTTGTACATTTTCCCCGTTCCAGGATGTATTGAGTATCTGGTTTTATGAGCTTCTCTAAGTACCATTTCTCTCATATCTCCAAATTTTGGTACCCAAATCCTTTCAGCCCTATACCGGGTTCCGTCTTCCCGAATATTAAGATGCTGTTCTGATCCTTTGGGTATTTCATCCTTTAAATTTCCTTCTTTTAAAACTCCTTGTTGCGCCTCCTTTATTTGAGTAGTAAGGTTATTATGAATCATTATATTCATAGATTTTACTCGAATGGGTTCTCTGTCCTTCCTGCTCAAGGCATCGGCTACCACATTTGCCTTCCCCGGGTGGTAACGAATCTCAAAGTCGTAATCATTCAACAATTCAATCCACCTACGCTGCCTCATATTCAGTTGTTTCTGATTAAATATGTGTTGAAGACTTTTGTGGTCGGTATATATAATACTTTTGACCCCATATAAGTAGTGCCTCCAAGTCTTTAATGCAAAAACAACCGCGCCTAATTCCAAATCATGCGTCGTATAATTTTGCTCGTGAATCTTTAATTGTCTAGACGCATAAGCAATCACCTTCGTTCGTTGCATTAATACACAACCGAGACCTTGCTTTGATGCGTCACAATAAATCACAAAATCATCATTCCCTTCAGGCAATGACAATATAGGTGCCGTAGTTAGCTTTTTCTTCAATAACTGAAACGCTTTCTCTTGTTCATCCTTCCATTCAAATTTCTTCCCTTTATGCGTTAATGCAGTCAAGGGTTTTGCTATCCTGGAAAAGTCTTGGATGAACCTTCTGTAGTAACCAGCTAGTCCTAAAAATTGGCGTATGTGTTTCGGAGTTTTCGGGGTTTCCCACTTTTCAACAGTTTCTATCTTTGCCGGATCCACTTTAATACCTTCTTTGTTCACTATGTGACCGAGGAATTGAACTTCTTCCAACCAAAATGCACACTTTGAAAACTTAGCATACAATTCTTCCTTCCTCAATACTTCTAACACCTTTCTCAAATGTTCACCGTGTTCTTGGTCATTCTTTGAGTAAATAAGTATGTCATCAATGAAAACAATGACAAACTTGTCAAGGTATGGTCCACACACTCGGTTCATAAGGTCCATGAACACAGCTGGTGCATTAGTTAAACCAAACGGCATGACCATAAACTCGTAATGACCGTAACGTGTTCTGAAAGCAGTCTTTGGAATATCATCTTCTTTCACCCGCATTTGATGATACCCGGAACGTAAGTCAATCTTTGAATAAACAGACGAGCCTTGTAGTTGATCAAATAAGTCGTCGATTCTCGGTAGGGGGTAGCGGTTCTTGATGGTAAGTTTGTTCAACTCTCGGTAGTCGATACACAACCTGAATGTACCATCTTTCTTCTTGACAAACAAAACAGGAGCTCCCCACGGTGATGTGCTTGGTCGAATGAAACCATGCTCTAAAAGTTCTTGTAATTGGCTTTGCAGTTCTTTCATCTCACTGGGTGCGAGTCTGTAAGGAGCACGAGCTATTGGTGCAGCTCCTGGTACAAGATCTATTTGAAATTCAACGGATCGCTGTGGGGGTAATCCCGGTAATTCTTTCGGAAATACATCGGGAAATTCTTTTGCAATGGGAACATCATTGATGCTCTTTTCTTCAGTTTGTACTTTCTCGACGTGTGCTAGAACAGCATAGCAACCTTTTCTTATTAGTTTTTGTGCCTTCAAATTACTAATAAGATGTAGCTTCATGTTGCCCTTTTCTCCGTACACCATTAAGGGTTTTCCTTTTTCTCGTATGATGCGAATTGCATTTTTGTAACAAACGATCTCCGCTTTCACTTCTTTCAACCAGTCCATACCGATTATCACATCAAAACTCCCTAACTCTACTGGTATCAAATCAATCTTAAATGTTTCGCTAACCAGTTTAATTTCTCGATTCCGACATATATTATCTGCTGAAATTAATTTACCATTTGCTAATTCGAGTAAAAATTTACTATCCAAAGGCGTCAATGGACAACTTAATTTAGCACAAAAATCTCTACTCATATAGCTTCTATCCGCACCCGAATCAAATAAAACGTAAGCAGATTTATTGTCAATAAGAAACGTACCCGTAACAAGCTCCGGGTCTTCCTGTGCCTCTACCGCATTAATATTGAAAACTCTTCCACGGCCTTGTCCATTCGTGTTCTCCTGGTTCGGGCAATTTCTAATAATGTGGCCTGGTTTTCCACATTTATAACAAACTACATTGGCATAACTTGCTCCGATACTACTTGCTCCGCCATTACTCGTTCCGACACCATTTGTTCCTTTCGTTCTATTAACCCCTGGTCCGTAGACCTCACACTTCACCGCGCTATGACCATTTCTTTTACACTTGTTGCAAAATTTGGTGCAGAACCCCGAGTGATTCTTTTCACACCTTTGGCATAGCTGCTTCTGATTGTTGTTGTTGTTGCGGTTATTATTGTTGTTGGGATGATTGTTGTAGTTGCTGTTGTTGTTGTTGTTGTTGTTGTTGGGCCGTTTGTTGTAGTTGCGATTGATGTTGCGATTGTTGGGATAATTGTTGCGATTATTGTTGTAATTGTTGTTGTTGTTGTATTGGTGATTCTTATCACCGTTTTCCTCCCACTTTCTTTTGACTTGCTTCACATTGGCCTCTTCAACAGTCTGTTCTTTAATTCTTTCTTCAATTTGGTTCACGAGTTTGTGAGCCATTCTACATGCCTGTTGTATGGAGGCGGGCTCGTGTGAACTTATATCTTCTTGGATTCTTTCCGGTAATCCTTTCACAAACGCGTCGATCTTCTCTTCCTCATCTTCGAATGCTCCCGGACACAATAGGCACAATTCTGTGAATCGTCTTTCGTACGTGGTAATATCAAATCCTTGGGTTCGTAACCCTCTAAGTTCTGTCTTGAGCTTATTGACCTCGGTTCTGGGACGGTACTTCTCGTTCATCAAGTGCTTGAATGCTGACCACGGTAGTGCGTACGCATCATCTTGTCCCACTTGCTCTAGATAGGTATTCCACCATGTTAACGCAGAACCTGTGAAGGTATGCGTAGCGTACTTCACTTTGTCCTCTTCAGTACACTTACTTATGGCAAACACCGATTCAACCTTCTCGGTCCACCGTTTCAATCCGATCGGTCCTTCGGTTCCATCAAATTCCAAAGGTTTGCAGGCAGTGAATTCTTTGTAGGTGCATCCTACACGATTTCCTGTACTGCTAGATCCAAGGTTATTGTTGGTATGTAGCGCAGCCTGTACTGCGGCTATGTTTGAAGCTAGAAAAGTACGGAATTCCTCTTCATTCATATTCACGGTGTGTCGAGTAGTCGGTGCCATTTCCTTCAAAATAGTTAAATGGAACAAGTTAATCATACAGAATATTAAGAGTAGTTAATAGTATTTCGTAGCATAATATGAACTCATTTATAAAAGCTTTTTCTTCATATTAGCGTTTTATAAGTTTAAATTCGGGTAGTACCTACCCGTTAAGTTCATACTTAGTAGCTAATATACAATTCAACTACTACAATTCTATATGAAAAACTGACTGTAATAATATTTCGCGTTCAAACTTTTATACAATATTTTACAAACTTACAATACCGCTTATTTTACATAAAGCATGAAATATAGCACACAATAACTTTGATACAAGATAGTTGTGAAGACAATTCTAGCTAGTACACAAGTCGTTCGGCAAAGGCAATAAAGACACGTAATTCATACGTCCAGAAACAAGTCATGCATTCTGGTTTTACTAGGACTACTTCCCATCCTTGGTCTTGTGCAACATAACCGTTATGGCCGTTGATAAGACAGCGTGTTGTAACGTCATCAAAGGGACGAGGGTTACGTAATGTCCAACAGTCCCGTAATAATCTAAAAACCTCATTTCTTACCCCAATTACCGACTCCGTCACTTGTGGAAACGTTTTGTTTAATAGTTGTAGCCCGATGTTCTTGTTCTCACTTTGGTGAGAAGCGAACATTACTAATCCGTAAGCATAACATGCTTCTTTATGTTGCATGTTAGCCGCTTTTTCTAAATCACGAAGTCCAATATTCGGATATATTGAGTCAAAATAATTTCTTAACCCGTTGCGTAAAATAGCATTTGGGTTCCCCGCAATATATGCGTCAAAGTAAACACATCGTAACTTATGGGTTTCCCAATGTGATATCCCCCATCTTTCAAACGAAAGTCTCTTATAAACCAAGACATTCTTGGAACGTTCTTCGAATGTCTTACAAACTGATCTCGCCTTAAATAGTTGTGCCGAAGAATTCTGGCCGACTCTAGACAAGATTTCATCAATCATGTCTCCGGGTAGGTCTCTTAAAATATTGGGTTGTCTATCCATTTTGTGTTTTTAAACTGTAAAATAGACAAGAGTTAGTTTCATAAAAAAATACTTATTAATACAAGCAATTTTTACATATATCATAAAGCATAAGAACACTATATTACATATATTACACCACACGAATACAACTATCTTATTCCGACTCGCTCGTTTCTTCTTCTTCGGTTTTGGTTCGTTTTGCCAAGTTTCTAGGGATATATGATGTTCCCCTAATACGAGCCGTCGTTGTCCACATTGGTTTAGAAAAACCTGGTGGTTTAGAGGTTCCCGGGTCATTGTTACAACTTAAGGACTTCGGGGGTTGACGATACATATAAAGTTCATCGGGGTTGGAATTAGATTTCTCTATTTTTATGCCCTTTCCCTTATTATTTTCTTTTGCCTTTTTAAATTCAGTTGGGGTAATTTCTATAACATCATCGGAATTCTCGTCGGAATCCGATTCATCGGAGAATTGGTAATCCTCCCAATATTTTGCTTCCTTGGCGGAAACACCATTGACCATAATTAACCTTGGTCGGTTGGTTGAGGATTTTCTTTTACCCAACCGTTTTATTATTTCTCCCACCGGTTCTATTTCTTCATCCGGTTCCGATTCTTCTTCCGGTTCCGATTCTTCTTCCGGTTCCGACTCTTCTTCCGGTTCCTCTTCGGGAACTTGTGAATCAGTCCACGAATCATTCCAATTTACATTTGACTCTTCATTATTATTAGGTGAGTCAATGGGACTTGTTCTAGAGGTAGACATCTATCACATAATATCAAACACGTTAAGAGATTAATATATCACATAATATTCATATGTTAAAAATATATAGTTTCCAACAAAAATGTTAAGCAATCATTTTTTAAAGAAAACACGGTCGAAGTCCAGACTCACTAATGCATCCTAACAAACTCGATAAGACACACTAATGCAAATTTTCTGGTTCTCTAAGACCAACGCTCGGATACCAACTGAAATGTCCCGTTCTTATTGATTAAAAACGTTCCATATTAATTGATTTCGTTGCGAGGTTTTGACCTCTATATGAGACGTTTTTCAAAGACTGCATTCATTTTTAAAACAAACCATAACCTTTATTTCATAAATAAAGGTTTAAAAAGCTTTACGTAGATTATCAAATAATGATAATCTAAAATATCCTGTTTACACACGACCATTACATAATGGTTTACAATACAAATATGTTACATCGAAATCAGTTTCTTGAATGCAGTTTTTACACAATATCATACAAATATGGACTCCAAATCTTGTCCTTATTTTAGTATGCAACAGCGGAAGCTCTTAATATTCACCTGAGAATAAACATGCTTTAAACGTCAACAAAAATGTTGGTGAGTTATAGGTTTAACCTATATATATCAAATCATAACAATAGACCACAAGATTTCATATTTCAATACACATCCCATACATAGAGATAAAAATCATTCATATGGTGAACACCTGGTAACCGACAATAACAAGATGCATATATAAGAATATCCCCATCATTCCGGGACACCCTTCGGATATGATATAAATTTCGAAGTACTAAAGCATCCGGTACTTTGGATGGGGTTTGTTAGGCCCAATAGATCTATCTTTAGGATTCGCGTCAATTAGGGTGTCTGTTCCCTAATTCTTAGATTACCAGACTTAATAAAAAGGGGCATATTCGATTTCGATAATTCAACCATAGAATGTAGTTTCACGTACTTGTGTCTATTTTGTAAATCATTTATAAAACCTGCATGTATTCTCATCCCAAAAATATTAGATTTTAAAAGTGGGACTATAACTCACTTTCACAGATTTTTACTTCGTCGGGAAGTAAGACTTGGCCACTGGTTGATTCACGAACCTATAACAATATATACATATATATCAAAGTATGTTCAAAATATATTTACAACACTTTTAATATATTTTGATGTTTTAAGTTTATTAAGTCAGCTGTCCTCGTTAGTAACCTATAACTAGTTGTCCACAGTTAGATATACAGAAATAAATCGATAAATATTATCTTGAATCAATCCACGACCCAGTGTATACGTATCTCAGTATTGATCACAACTCAAACTATACATATTTTGGAATCAACCTCAACCCTGTATAGCTAACTCCAACATTCACATATAGAGTGTCTATGGTTGTTCCGAAATATATATAGATGTGTCGACATGATAGGTCGAAACATTGTATACGTGTCTATGGTATCTCAAGATTTCATAATATACAATACAAGTTGATTAAGTTATGGTTGGAATATATTTGTTACCAATTTTCACGTAGCTAAAATGAGAAAAATTATCCAATCTTGTTTTACCCATAACTTCTTCATTTTAAATCCGTTTTGAGTGAATCAAATTGCTATGGTTTCATATTGAACTCTATTTTATGAATCTAAACAGAAAAAGTATAGGTTTATAGTCGGAAAAATAAGTTACAAGTCGTTTTTGTAAAGGTAGTCATTTCAGTCGAAAGAACGACGTCTAGATGACCATTTTAGAAAACATACTTCCACTTTGAGTTTAACCATAATTTTTGGATATAGTTTCATGTTCATAATAAAAATCATTTTCTCAGAATAACAACTTTTAAATCAAAGTTTATCATAGTTTTTAATTAACTAACCCAAAACAGCCCGCGGTGTTACTACGACGGCGTAAATCCGGTTTTACGGTGTTTTTCGTGTTTCCAGGTTTTAAATCATTAAGTTAGCATATCATATAGATATAGAACATGTGTTTAGTTTATTTTAAAAGTCAAGTTAGAAGGATTAACTTTTGTTTGCGAACAAGTTTAGAATTAACTAAACTATGTTCTAGTGATTACAAGTTTAAACCTTCGAATAAGATAGCTTTATATGTATGAATCGAATGATGTTATGAACATCATTACTACCTTAAGTTCCTTGGATAAACCTACTGGAAAAGAGAAAAATGGATCTAGCTTCAATGGATCCTTGGATGGCTCGAAGTTCTTGAAGCAGAATCATGACACGAAAACAAGTTCAAGTAAGATCATCACTTAAAATAAGATTGTTATAGTTATAGAAATTGAACCAAAGTTTGAATATGATTATTACCTTGTATTAGAATGATAACCTACTGTAAGAAACAAAGATTTCTTGAGGTTGGATGATCACCTTACAAGATTGGAAGTGAGCTAGCAAACTTGAAAGTATTCTTGATTTTATGAAACTAGAACTTTTGGAATTTATGAAGAACACTTAGAACTTGAAGATAGAACTTGAGAGAGATCAATTAGATGAAGAAAATTGAAGAATGAAAGTGTTTGTAGGTGTTTTTGGTCGTTGGTGTATGGATTAGATATAAAGGATATGTTATTTTGTTTTCATGTAAATAAGTCATGAATGATTACTCATATTTTTGTAATTTTATGAGATATTTCATGCTAGTTGCCAAATGATGGTTCCCACATGTGTTAGGTGACTCACATGGGCTGCTAAGAGCTGATCATTGGAGTGTATATACCAATAGTACATACATCTAAAAGCTGTGTATTGTACGAGTACGAATACGGGTGCATACGAGTAGAATTGTTGATGAAACTGAACGAGGATGTAATTGTAAGCATTTTTGTTAAGTAGAAGTATTTTGATAAGTGTATTGAAGTCTTTCAAAAGTGTATAAATACATATTAAAACACTACATGTATATACATTTTAACTGAGTCGTTAAGTCATCGTTAGTCGTTACATGTAAGTGTTGTTTTGAAACTTTTAGGTTAACGATCTTGTTAAATGTTGTTAACCCAATGTTTATAATATCAAATGAGATTTTAAATTATTATATTATCATGATATTATCATGTATGAATATCTCTTAATATGATATATATACATTAAATGTCTTTACAACGATAATCGTTACATATATGTCTCGTTTAAAAATCATTAAGTTAGTAGTCTTGTTTTTACATATGTAATTCATTGTTAATATACTTAATGATATGTTTACTTATCATAGTATCATGTTAACTATATATATATCCATATATATGTCATCATATAGTTTTTACAAGTTTTAACGTTCGTGAATCACCGGTCAACTTGGGTGGTCAATTGTCTATATGAAACATATTTCAATTAATCAAGTCTTAACAAGTTTGATTGCTTAACATGTTGGAAACATTTAATCATGTAAATATCAATCTCAATTAATATATATAAACATGGAAAAGTTCGGGTCACTACAGAATCCATCTTGTATAGTCGGAGAAATGAATTTTTGGTTTGGAATAGATTATAGGAGTTGGGTTTGGTACTCTTCAATACATAATTTACATATGTATATATAATATCAAAATCCCATGAATTACGGAGAATCTTTGAAATACGTCAGGCAATGTCTATAGTAACAGATACGCTAAGATATGAATTTTGTCTATACACTATCGATGCACTAAATGCAGTAAGACGTGTCTAGACTTAAGAATGATAAGCAGGCAGTTCCCTAAGGATGATAAGCAGATGATTTCTGACTAGGATTGATAAGCAAAACTTTTGACAGGCAGACACGGTCAAAGTCCAGACTCACTTAATGTATCCTAACAACTACTAGTTAGACACACTAATGCAAAGCCTGGTTCGCTAAGACCAACGCTCTGATACCAACTGAAAGGATCCGAAACTAATCATCTGGACGTTGTCCATATTGATTACAAACGAATTACAATAGTTGATAACATTGCGAGGTACTTGCCCTCTATACGATACATCTTACAAACGTTGCATTTATTTTTAAAAGGCAATCTATAGTTACATCCAGAATTGACATAATCGCCTGACATTTCATTATATTCAAATGACATAAACCGCCATTTACTTAATAATAGTCTCTATGAACTTCAATGACTCGAATGCAACGCCTTATGATATAAGTCCTTAATAGCCTCAAGTAGTATCCTTAGTACGAGCTAATGCACAGCGGAAGACTTAATTCATACCTGAGAATAACATGCTTTAAAATGTCAACATAAAGTTGGTGAGATATTGGTTTAATGCTAGCAGCGTAATAACTATGGACCACAAGATTTCATGTTTATATATAATACACTCCTCGTGTATGAAAAGTCGTTGAGCACTTGGTAACCATACTTAACATTTAAATCACAGCAGCATATTCTAAAATAAACCCTACACCGTACCAAGTGTAGTAACGAAACGAAGTACTGTGCAACCGTTTAAAACTGGTCGTCCAGCCCGGTTGGGGTTGTCAGGCCCGATAGATCTATCAACAGGATTCGCGTTTACGCTCCTCACGTAAATATTAGCTACCAAGTATAAAGAGATATGCCATGGTACAACTCAACGTAGAATTTATATTTTTGATCACTTGTGTCCATAACGTAAATCATTTATAAAAACAGCGCATATATTCTCAGCCCAAAAGTATTTAGAGTTTTAAAAGGGACTATATACTCACCTAATGTATTTTGTAGTAAAAATACATATAACATCATTGAACACGTATAAGATTGGCCTTGGATTCACGAACCTATATCATTCGTATATATATATATATTAAAATATATACATGTAATCGAACAATTTCATATCCTATAACTTTGTGTAATATATATTTAGTTTATATATATATATATATATATATATATATATATATATATATATATATATATATATATATATATATATATGTAAATGATTTATATTGTTATATTGATATGTCTATTTCTGTAAATACCTAATTTGCTGTATATAAGTTTTTATACATCTAATGTTAGTTAGCCTATAAATTATAATATATGTATTAAGTATGTTTTATATACAAAATAGTTATTTGAAAACAATTGATGGTTTTGATATTGATGATATACTTGAAATAATAATAATACTAATATTAACTTTATGAAAATTTTAATGATGTTGTTAATAATAATACTTTTATCTAATTATAAGATTTATAATACTAATAATTACAAAAGTGATATTATTATTAATATTAATAAAAATGACAAAATTTATATTAATCTTACTTATAAAAAAAATGTTAATGAATATCAATGTTTTTAATACTTATATATTTATAATAAAGTTTTAATAATTGTAATACTAATAATATCATTAATAACAATTATAAAAAAACACAAAACAAATAGCAATAGTAATAAAGTTTAAAGTATATAACCTTTTTAAATTCGTGCTAAAAAGAATTGACCAATTTGGGACTCGAACCCGTGACCTCCCGCTTACAAACTAATACCCTAACCATTGAGCCGTTGTCCTTTATCTGATTTATTCTCAAACTTATTTGTTTTAGCCCCGTATTTTCTGTCTCAAGTCCAATAATCAATTTAGGATTAGCCCAACAACATTCATGACCCAAAATCAATTTAAAAGTTACGGCCCAATCTTGATTTTTCTCTGGCCCGATCGTTTCCAAGTCCCATTTAAATTGTCTGTGTGTTGTTGTCGGCAAAGAAAAAAAATAAAATAAGACAGCTGGAGAGATATATACACGCACAGCATGTCGATCTTCTCTTGTTCCCACTATTATCTTTTCATTATGAAATATAGAGAAAATAATATTGAGATATAAAACCCACTTAGTTGGCCACTTAAAATATGTTAAACAGCCATGGTTTCTTCCGTATTAATACCCTATGCGTTTCTTTTCATTTCTCACTTTTGTCACCGTAAATACAACTCAGAAACAGTAACTCGATGGTTATGGTGTTTGAGGGTGGAGATGGGTAATTGGAGGTGATTAATGGGTGTCCGAAACAGGAAGATAGCGATAGCAAAAGAAGCCGTTACAACAGTGAAGCTTTGTGGTGATGGGTGGTGACTTAGGTGACCGGTGTAGTGGTTGTTTAAGAAAGTTATAGTGATCACGAGTAAAAACGCGAAATAGGAAGTGGATGTACGTTCGTATGAAGAGGGTCATGGTGGTTGTGATGGTTTGAATCGAACGGAAATAGACAAAGTATATATATATAGATATGGGTTGCAGATAGCTGTTATGAATAGGATGGAGGTTTTATTGGTGATGATTTGGGTTGTTGACGAAACAGAAATACAAAAGTAAACGGCAACAGGTGATAATATCAGCGAAAAATATAGCAGCTGCAGTAGTTCTTTTGTGGTTGTGGTGTTCGAATTTAATCCAGGAAAACAGGAATAACACAACCACGTAGCAGCAGGTAATCAGGTGGTGGTGTTTACGTGTTAATGGTGATGAAGTGTGAATGGAGGATGGTGGTTGTAGTTGGCGGTTTAAGAAGATAATCGAGGGTTGGAACCGAAACAGTAACCACACATGATTTGTTATTTGGGGTTCGGTTTGTAAGCTTTGTCATGGAAGAACCCATGTAAAGTCAGGTTGTTGTAATGATAATTGTCGGTGGTGGAGCTAGGGTGGTGATGGCGGTTGTCAGAGCAAGAGAAAGAGAAGTGTTAGATAAAAATGGGTTTCCTTTCATATCTAGTGTGCACATACATATATGTATATAGCTAGTTGTGTTAGGTGGTAATGAAAAGGGAACAAACTTTAATGCTTACAGTGATTAGATTTTCAATTACGTGTAGTAGTTGTATTTGATAATGGAGATAAGAAGTTAAAAGAATTTCCTATTCGATTAGTTACATAAATTGGAAAATATAGGCATTATATTCGAGCCAAAAGAGAAGAAAACAAAAAAAATAAAAAGCAGATTGGGATTGGGAATCAGACTTTGTTTTGCATCATAGATTGGGTTGACACAATGTCTTTTTGCAAACAGAAGAAGAAAATCTATAACTCAAATAGAGATGGATTCATACACGATATTTAATTTCTTTTATCTATTAAGAGAAATGATTAATAGTCAATAATTATAAATATGTTACTAATAATAATAATAATGATATATAGTAATAAGTAATAATGATTCTAAAAATCATAAAAAAATGATAATCCTATTATTTTACATATTCAGATTAAATGTATTTTATTATTTCAATTTATTATATATATGCATTTGTTTAAATATATATACATAATACACATAGATATATACTTTTACCTACACACAATTGTTCGTGAATCGTCAGGCTTGATCAAAGGGTAACTAACTGACCAAATATAGATTTCAACTTTTCTAGACTCAACATTAAGGTTTTTGCTTATCGTGTCGGAAACATATAGAGATTAGGGTTTAAATTTGGTCGGAAATTTCCGGGTCGTTACATTATGATTATAAGTATTATTATTATTATAATTATTATTATTATTATTATCATTATTATTACCATTATTATTATTAAATGTTAAGGTTAGGTTTAAAAATAAGATTTAGGATTAAACTTAAGATTTAAAATAAGTTAATGATACGATTATAATTATTAAGAAAAAGTATGATTAAGTTTATGACAAATACCTATTATTATTTTTGAAAATTATTAATATTATTATTATCAAAACTAGTATCATTATTATTAAGTATTATTATTATTATTATTATTAGAATTATCATTATTCTTATCATTATTATTTTATTATCCCTATTATTATTACTTTTAACATTAATATTATTATTTTTACATTATCATTATTATTATCATTTTTTTTATTACGAATATCATTATTATTTTTATAAAAACCATATTACTATTATTATCAATATTACTACTAATATTATTATCATTACTACAATAAAAATTAGTCATATAAAAATATACTTAACTAACTATATTAATTTTTTTTATTTATTTAAAGAATATATAAAATAAATACATTTAATTAAGTTACTAATGAAACACATAACTTATTAAAATAACAAATATATCATTAATAATAATAATAGTATATATAAATATGTTCCATTACAATGTGTTAATATATATAATTGATATAGGTTCGTGAATCCAAGGCCAACCCTACATTGTTCAGTTTTCTAATATGTATTTTTACTACAAAATACAATATGGTGAGTTCATTTGCTCCCTTTTTACTCATTACATTTTGGGCTGAGAATATATGCAAACGCTTAATTAACTATTTTACAATATTTATATGCGTGAGTTTAATTTGCCTTTTTACCCTTTATATTTTTGGCCTGAGAATACATGCGCAATTTTTATAAATGATTTACAAAATAGACACAAGTACGTGAAACTAAATTATATGGTTGAATGATTGAAATCGAATATGCCCCTTTTTATTAAGTCTGGTAATCTAAGAATTAGGGAACAGGCACCCTAATTGACGCGAACTCTAAAGATAGATCTATCGGGCCTAACAAGCCCCATCCAAAGTACCGGATGCTTTAGTACTTCGAAATTTATATCATGTCCGAAGGAGGATCCCGGAATGATGGGGATATTCTTATATGCATATTGTGAATGTCGGTTACCAGGTGTTCAATCCATATGAATGATATTTTTGTCTCTATGCATGGGACGTATGTTTATGAGAAATGGAAATATGAAATCTTGTGGTCTATTAAAATAATAGAAATGATTGTTATGATAAACTAATGAACTCACCAACCTTTTGGTTGACACTTTAAAGCATGTTTATTCTCAGGTACGAAAGAAATCTTCCGCTGTGCATTTGCTCATATTAGAGATATTACTTGGAGTCATTCATGACATATTTCAAAAGACGTTGCATTCGAGTCGTTGAATTCATCAAGATTATTATTAAGTCAATTATAGTTAGATATATTATGAAATGGTATGCATGCCGTCAACTTTCGATGTTATGGAAGATTATCTTTTCAAAAACGAATGCAATGTTTGTAAAATGTATCATATAGAGGTCAAGTACCTCGCAATGTAATCAACTGTTATGAATTGTTTGTAATCGATGTGGACTTTGTCTGGATGGATTAGGACGGGTCGTTTCAATCGTCACATAAAGCCATTACCACGAGAAGTGGCATTACACTTAAACCACCTAAAATGCCTGAAATTTTTGATGACTCTACTCCTACTACACAGGCACCACAACCAGAACAAGAAATGGAAACATAACCGGTAGTCGAAAAGGTTAATGAAGATAATACAGTTAAGGCTAAACCTTATATTAAACCATACCAACCACCACTTCCTTACCCGAGTAAAATGAGAAAAGAAAGACTTGAAGCCGAGCAATCCAAATTCTTGGATATGTTTAAACAGATAAATGTCAATCTTCCTTTCATTGATGTGATATCAGGAATGCCTAGATATGCTAAATTTATGAAAGATCTAATCACAAATATAAAGAAAATGGAAGAACTCTCAGCTGTTATAATGAATGCTAATTGTTCTGCAGTGCTGTTGAATAAGATACTAGAAAAATTATCAGATCCAGGAAGTTTCACAATTCCATGTTTTCTGGGTAGTCTTAGTTCAATAGAAGCATTGGCAGACTTTGGTGCTAGTAATAATTTAATCCCATATTCACTATACGCTAAACCAGACCTTGGAGAATTGAAACCAACACGAATAAGCATACAACTAGCCGATCGATCAGTAAAATATCCTAGAGGGATAATGGAGAACATGCTAGTTAAAGTTGGTACTTTAGTATTTCCAGTAGATTTTGTTATTCTGGACATGGAAGAAGATTCTCGAGTTCCTCTCATATTAGGAAGACCATTCTTAAACACTGCTAAAGCAATAATAGACGTGTTCGGTAAGAAACTGACCCTAAGTATAGAGGACGAGAGTGTTTCCTTTTCTGTGGATAGAGCCATGCAACAACCGCAATCTACAGATGATACATGTTATTACATTCAAACTATAGATTCACATCAAGAATTGTTAGAGGAATTTCCAGAATTACAAGGAACAGGAGAATGTTCTTTAGGAGAAGGAACTGAACCAATTGATGAAGCTGAAATGTTAGCCACACTCATGGCTAATAATTACGAACTAACAACAGAAGAACTTCAAATGCTAAAAGAGGAAGACAAATATCGATACAAATCATCGATAGAAGAACCACCGACATTAGAGTTAAAGCTACTTCCAAACCATTTGGAATACGCTTATTTACATGGTAAACCTGAATTACCTGTAATAATATCGTCTTCTCTTACGAAAAATGAAAAATCTCAACTCATTTTTGTGCTAAAAGCTCATAAACCAGCTATTGCATGGAAAATTCATGATATTAAAGGAATAAGTCCTTCGTATTGCACACATAAAATCCTAATGGAAGAAGGCCATAAAACGTATGTGCAACGCCAACGAAGACTAAATCCTAATATGCAAGATGTTGTTAAGAAAGAAATTATTAAACTGCTAGATGCAGATTTAATTTATCCAATCTCTGATAGTCCATGGGTAAGCCCAGTTCAATGTGTACCTAAGAAAGGTGGCATGACTGTCATCACAAATGAAAAAAATGAGCTTATTCCTACTAGGACTGTAACAGGATGGCGAGTTTGTATTGATTATAGAAAATTAAATGACGCCACCAGAAAAGATCACTTTCCCTTACCTTTCATTGATCAAATGTTGGAAAGGTTAGTAGGGAATAGTTACTATTGTTTTCTTGACGGTTTCTCCGGATACTTTCAAATTCCAATAGCACCCGAGGACCAAGAGAATACCATGTTCACGTGCCCTTATGGTACACGACATGATAGAAGAATGCATGGAAGTATTCATGGATGACTTTTCAGTTTTCGGTGATACTTTTGAAACATGTCTAGTTAGTCTTGAACGAATGCTTATTAGATGCGAACAATCAAATCTAGTTCTTAATTGGGAGAAATGCCATTTCATGGTTAGAGAAGGCATCGTTCTTGGTCATAAAATTTCAAAGGAAGGAATAGAAGTGGATAGAGCTAAAGTAGATGTAATTGCTAAACTTCCACATCCCACCAATGTTAGAGGAGTTAGGAGTTTTCTAGGGCATGCCGGATTTTACCGACGTTTCATAAAAGATTTTTCTAAAATTGCCACTCCTATGAATAAACTCCTAGAAAAGGATGCTCCATTTATCTTTTCAGATGAATGCATCAAATCTTTTAATATTCTTAAAGAAAAACTCACTAATGCGCCGATCATGATAACTCCAAATTGGAATCTACCATTTGAACTCATGTGCGATGCAAGTGATTTTGCAATGGGAGCCGTTTTAGGACAAAGGATTGAAAAATGATTTCAACCTATCTATTACGCTAGTAAGACGTTACAAGGAGCATAAACAAATTACACAACTACTGAAAAAGAACTCCTTGCTATTGTCTTTGCTTTTGACAAATTTCGTTCATATCTAGTTCTATTTAAAACGGTGGTCTATACTGACCATTCTGCTCTTAGATACCTATTTTGAAAACAAGATGCCAAACCAAGATTAATCCGTTGGATCTTACTCTTACAAGAGTTCGATATTGAAATCCGAGATAAAAAGGGAGCAGAAAATCTCGCCGCTGATCATCTTTCTCGTCTTGAAAATCCCGAATTAGAAGTTCTAAATGAATCGACTATACAAGATAACTTTCCTGTTGAATATCTATTGAAGATAGATTATAATGAAATTCCATGGTTTGCAGACTATGCAAACTACTTAGTATGTGAATTCCTTGAAAAAGCGTTGTCGTACCAAAAACGAAAGAAATTCTTTAGTGATATAAAACACTATTTTTGGGAAGATCCACATTTGTTTAAAAGTTGTCCCGATGGAATAATACGCCGATGTGTATTCGGGGATGAATCTAGTCAAATCTTAAACCATTGTTGTAACAACCCAAACCAACCCGCGATTAAACCGTGTAAAATTACAAAAATAAAAAAAAAATTGCTGAACTGCCACCTGGCGCGGCGCGCCATATAGGCCGCGCGGCGCGCCAAACCTGACTGTCCGGAAAGTCTTTAAATGCGAAAATGTTTGACTAGTTCCCGACGTATTTAGACAAAACGCTTTTAACCGCATGTTCAATATATAAAAACTAGCGCGTTCCATTAATAAAATTTAGTTTACGAAGCGGGGCCCACATTGACCCAAATTACCCCTTAAGTACCAAAATACAATTTTCGACCCTACGACTTTTAATACAAAACAAAGCCGAGCATGGCGATTGGGGATACACTACCCAATCCTAATAAATCCAAAAGCAAGCCTTCTACGCAAACTATGCAAGTCCTCTAATCCTCGCGCTTACCCGAGCCACCATCCGCATGCAATCTATAAAAAGAGTCAACAACGAGAGGGTAAGCTAACGCTTAGTGAATGATAATATACTACATACATATATATGTATAAAATGGATACGCCACAAAATAACAAATACCGCATACCGAGGCATCCATATAAGGCACTACACTAAGCATACCGTACGATCTCTAAGCAACGAGCTAAAGATACAACAACAATATAAGTTCACCAACGACGATGTGAACAACGCCAAATAGCTACACCCGGAGGGTTAGCTACAACACAACAATACATTAATATAACAATATAAACGAACAAGGTTAACACCTTAACCCAATACCGAGAACCAAATACCACAATGAAGATTGGCCGAACTACACGAGCCTTAGTAATCCGAAACCACACGAGATTACTATCTTCACAACATCGAGGTTGGCCGAACTACACGAGCCTTAGTAATCCGAAACCACACGATATTACTACCTCAATAAGATGACCGAACTACACGAGTCACCATGAATCCGAACTACACGAGATTCATTTCCACAATACAATAAGATGACCGAAACCACACGCGTCATCGTGAATCTGAATACACACGCGATTCACTTCTCAATATTATACCCTTCGCCATTGGGGTTATATCAACCACATCACAACCACGTGTGATAATGTACACGCGAACGCGTACTTCGCCAAAGATGGTCAACCAAAATGCACAACCGTGCCAATTGGACTCATACAAAAGTCCATCAAATCCATCTATATGTGAAGTGAGCTCTATAGCCGAGAATCACTTCACCCGACCCGCACCCATCCTACACATATATATGCACATAGGATATTATCACTCACCTTGAAGTCTTGAAGAATGCTTCCAAGTAATCCGCAACTCGCCAATGGAAAGTACCTATTCCATTATCACAATTACAACAATACACTTAGAGTGGATTTACAAATCAACCCAATTCGTCACTTAGTGCAATTTCGACCCAAATGCACTTCCAAGCACAAACCGTGCCCAAAACTAACCAATAATCACTAAAACAAGTGAGAATGGTCCTAATACGCCAATTAAACCCGAACTCAAGTGTTAAACACGCGTCATACCCATTTTGACACTAAAACCCTAGTTTTGACCCATTAAGTCAAAATCTCACCATTTACAAGTTTTAACACCAAAACACATTTAACTCGGTTTAATACTTCAACTTAATCCATTTTAAGTTTATAAACCTCATTAAATCGCCAAATGGGTCATAATCACCACCAAACCCTAATTTGACCCAAAGTCACAATTAGTCAACCAAATAACCTTAAATGGGTTTCAATACTTCCATAATCACTAACTTAAGTGATTAAACTCAATTTCAAGTCCTAAACATGGCCAATTAGTTCACCAACCCAAAATCCACCAACAATTAACAATAAACCCAATTACTAGCATCACTAAACCCATTTCATCATCTAAAAGGGTTTTACAACAAACTAACTCAAAACCCTAACTTGAATAACAAATCCAATAAATGAAATTCGGAGTTTGAGCTTACCAATACTATCACCGCGTAGCCAAGAACGAGAGGAACAACTTTAGAACCCGAGCTTTTGATCCAAACGGCCTCCTTCTTCTCCAAAACCCCAAATCTCTCTCTAGAATCTCTCTCTCTCTCTGTAGATAGTTGGGAGTGATGAATGGATGTGAAAATGATCCAAAACTGATCCAAACCAGCTAATATGGCTCACAAATCCAGCCCCAAGTGAAATTACCCAAATACCCTTCATTTAAACCAATTAAAACAAAGGATTCTGTCAGCGCCAAATGGCGCGGCGCGCGACCCTACTGAAACAGTTTCTTTTGCATTTTAATTTATATACAATAAAACCCACACCCTTGAACACCATAATACACAAGTAAGTAAGATAATTATTCGGGTCTTACAACTCTCCCCCACTTAAACTCGATCACGTCCTCGTGATCCTCGTCACTTAACCAAACGGACCACACTCCACGGTCCTCAAACATACGTCCCAATCCGACTTTCCTAGGCAACTCTTCCCAATGAATCACCTCTAACAACCAAAATCGTCGCACGTGATTTAACAAATCACAATCCGAGCACTAAAACCATGCTCAATCCCTCACATCGGGAAACTCAACCAATCTCGAACCGAGATATCAACCCTCTAGCGCAACATTACCAAGTACAATGCTAAAAACAACCAAGTTTAAATCCTAAAGTCAACAATCCGAAACGATGAAGACCGAACCAAAACGAACCCTTACTGATTACACCAATCACTAAACATCCTTTGTAGTGCGCCATACGACCAATACGCAACCACCGTAACATCATAATCCAACGGCTAGAACCGATAGCGCCCAAAATGACTATGGAAACGCAAAACCCAAGGTGTACGAAATCAACCATCGTCACACCCGTAACAAACATGTGAGCGAAACACGGCTATCGCCTCACTAATCCCACAACATGGTCCTCACAACCCCACCATCGACGTATAAACGACCGATAGTTCCCGCAACATGGTCCTTACGACCCTACCATTGGTGTATCAAACAACCAATAGATCACACGACACGAAGGCTGGCCGAAAACACACGCGCCCTAGTGAATCCGAACTACACACGACTCACTACCTTCACCACAACAACAATCGGGAATGGCCGAACTACACGCGCCATAGTGAATCCGAACTACACGAGAGTCACTATCCCGGAGGAATGACCGAACTACACGAGTCATTTGTGAATCCGAACTACACGAGACTCACTCCTCAATACAATGACCGAAACCACACGAGTCATTTGTGAATCCGAACTACACGAGATTCACTTCCACAACATCGAGGTTGGCCGAACTACACGAGCCTTAGTAATCCGAAACCACACGAGATTACTACCTCAATAAGATGACCGAACTACACGAGTCACCATGAATCCGAACTACACGAGATTCATTCCAATAAGATGACCGAACTACACGCGTCATCGTGAATCCGAAAACACACGCGATCCACAATCTCAACACAGGAATGGTACTCGCATTTCCCACCGGTACTCGCATTTCCCGATAGTGTTACACCATACCGACATAACACTACTCCCTTGATGAAGTCAGCGGACCCCGAAGGTCATGCTCCACCAATCACAACACCGGATGAAGTCAGCGGACTCGAAGATCATGCTTCACCGATATAACACCACGCTGATGATGAAGTCAGCGGACCCCGAAAGTCATGCTCCACCAATCACGTATTCTCATGATGAAGTCAGCGGACCCTAAAGATCATGCTTCATCAAACAACCATACCATAATCGAGCAAGAACCACCTATACCAAACATAGGTACCAAACAATAATTCTCCACAAGAGAACCCGACACACACCTCCCTTAACTGGAGGATTTCACCTTGCTCGCCAAACACGTCCATTATCTCTCAACGAGATTTACCACGTTACCACCTCGGTGATGATTCAAATCCAAACCATAAGTACAATTTATCCGAAATTGTACTCTACCACAAATCGACCAAACCAGGTCTCGACAACATTTTCCGGATCTACCAAAAGCATCATCCGAAATCTCACACTAAAACTTCCTCGTGCGGGAGTGTAACTCCCCCACTTAGAACCACGTTCCATATCCATAACTCGTACAACCGCACAATGCTACCACAGGTAGACTTTACCAACAATTGGGCTCACACGACCCATTACCACATCTTACTCCAACCTTGAGCACACGAAGGATTTTAACCAACCCTTAAACACTTTGTAAGAAAAGTGTACCGCAACACAATCGGAGTCGAACACCACGCTAGTAGGTATAAAAGAGGCACCTAATGTCGCATCATAAAGACTCCATTACCAACACACATCGAGATTTAAAACACTCGATCTCAAGGGTTCCAACCAACCGACGGACCTCATGATTCGTCACTTCAACATAAAAGCGAACACGCGCTTAACAACCAAACACCAAAACCATTTCCGTGGCTTGGTAGAAACGTTTCCCAAATACTAGGGAATGCTTGGTTGCACCAAGTCTTACGCCCTTCGCCCGTCAATCAAACATCAACGTAGGGTACTTCCATTAGGAACGTCACCCATAGCATAACATGCACAACAAAGGCACGTAACTCAAACTCAAACAGCATTTAATAAATAATCAAAAGACATATTTATCAAAATTAAACGTACCTTAACGTCTCCTGGCCGCACCCTTCCCCGCTAACTTGGGACATTCCGACTTACGATGTCCTTCTTTTTGGCAATTGAAGCACACCATACCATCACCCTTTGGTACCGAACATTCCCAAGACTTGTGACCCCTCACGCCACAATTGTAACATCTAGCCGCACTAGAATCCGACATACCCGTTCGCGCACCACCCGTGCTCACACTCGGACCCTTAGCCCTCTTACTCGGAGCACCATAAGAAACAACCCTTCGCTCACTTGAAGATTCACCCTTTTTCGATCGTGAATACGACTCGAAACCTCTAGCCAAGTCGAATAATTCCGAAAACGATTTCGCTTGACCCCGGCTAATTTTACTTTTCAAGTCATCATTCAAGGTCCGATAGAAATCTCCCATCAACAAACGATCATTCCCCAAATACTCCGGACAAAAACGAGCCTTTGCCATAAAGGTCGTCTTGAGAGTACTCAAATCCATAGATCCTTGTCGCAAATTTCGCAACTCATTACGCAATTCCCACAAATCGGCCGAAGTCCGGAACTCCTCGAAGAATTCCTCCTTAAAGTCGTCCCACGATAAAGCCATAAACGTCTCGCCACCGACAAGATCAATCTTACCATCCAACCAATCCCTTGCCCTACCCCGCAACAAACTCGTAGCGAGTCTCGTCTTTCTCTCGGGAGGGCAATCAATAGTACGGAAACACCCTTCGACGTCCGAAATCCAAGTTGTGCTTACCAAAGGATCCGGATTTCCGTCATACATCGGGGGTTTAGTCCTCATGAAGCTCTTAAGATAACGCTCCATTTCACCACTACTTTGAAGTTCGGAATACCTCCTTTCCATTCTTTCTTCTAACGCACCCATTTGCTCCGCAACGGCGGCCGCAACCCTAGCGTTAAACTCCACGTCATTCGCCTCGGTCTCGTTTCGCGTCGTCATTCTAAAGAATGCAAAACGATTAGTCCACGAACGTGTAAAACCGTACGCACGACACAGCCCCATCTTGCTAAACACTCATCGTACATCACTTGTTAGACACGATTTGCACCTGTAATAAGCTTTGCAAGTTCTTATTACGCACACATGCCGTATCGACTCGTTAGTACAACGACCGTCTCGCTCGATGATATACACAAACACAACCAAAATTCTACGCGGTACAAACACACGCGAGAATTATTATCACAACACAACAACATATTAATAATATCCGCATTACTAATATAAACGTTAGTCAACCTATAGCCAAGGCACTAACCAAACCCATTCCGACCCGTAATCCTACAAGTCCCGCAACAATTTAAGCACACACAAGTCTAAGTCTAGGCACCTATCTCAAGTCACCTAAATCCCTTAGACCATGCTCTGATACCACTTGTAACAACCCAAACCAACCCGCGATTAAACCGTGTAAAATTACAAAAATAAAATTTTTTTTTGCTGAATTGCCACCTGGCGCGGCGCGCCATATAGGCCGCGCGGCGCGCCAAACCTGACTGCCCGGAAAGTCTTTAAATGCGAAAATGTTTGACTAGTTCCCGACGTATTTAGACAAAACGCTTTTAACCGCATGTTCAATATATAAAAACTAGCGCGTTCCATTAATAAAATTTAGTTTACGAAGCGGGGCCCACATTGACCCAAATTACCCCTTAATACCAAAATACAATTTTCGACCCTACTACTTTTAATACAAAACAAAGCCGAGCATGGCGATTGGGGATACACTACCCAATCCTAATAAATCCAAAAGCAAGCCTTCTACGTAAACTATGCAAGTCCTCTAATCCTCGCGCTTACCCGAGCCACCATCCGCATGCAATCTATAAAAAGAGTCAACAACGAGAGGGTAAGCTAACGCTTAGTGAATGATAATATACTACATACATATACATGTATAAAATGGATACGCCACAAAATAACAAATACCGCATACCGAGGCATCCATATAAGGCACTACACTAAGCATACCGTACGATCTCTAAGCAACGAGCTAAAGATACAACAACAATATAAGTTCACCAACGACGATGTGAACAACGCCAAATAGCTACACCCGGAGGGTTAGCTACAATACAACAATACATTAATATAACAATATAAACGAACAAGGTTAACACCTTAACCCAATACCGAGAACCAAATACCACAATGAAGATTGGCCGAACTACACGAGCCTTAGTAATCCGAAACCACACGAGATTACTATCTTCACAACATCGAGGTTGGCCGAACTACACGAGCCTTAGTAATCCGAAACCACACGAGATTACTACCTCAATAAGATGACCGAACTACACGAGTCACCATGAATCCGAACTACACGAGATTCATTTCCACAATAAAATAAGATGACCGAAACCACACGCGTCATCGTGAATCCGAATACACACGCGATTCACTTCTCAATATTATACCCTTCGCCATTGGGGTTATATCAACCACATCACAACCACGTGTGATAATGTACACGCGAACGCGTACTTCGCCAAAGATGGTCAACCAAAATGCACAACCGTGCCAATTGGACTCATACAAAAGTCCATCAAATCCATCTATATGTGAAGTGAGCTCTATAGCCGAGAATCACTTCACCCGACCCGCACCCATCCTACACATACATATGCACATAGGATATTATCACTCACCTTGAAGTCTTGAAGAATGCTTCCAAGTAATCCGCAACTCGCCAATGGAAAGTACCTATTCCATTATCACAATTACAACAATACACTTAGAGTGGATTTACAAATCAACCCAATTCGTCACTTAGTGCAATTTCGACCCAAATGCACTTCCAAGCACAAACCGTGCCCAAAACTAACCAATAATCACTAAAACAAGTGAGAATGGTCCTAATACGCCAATTAAACCCGAACTCAATTGTTAAACACGCGTCATACCCATTTTGACACTAAAACCCTAGTTTTGACCCATTAAGTCAAAATCTCACCATTTACAAGTTTTAACACCAAAACACATTTAACTCGGTTTAATACTTCAACTTAATCCATTTTAAGTTTATAAACCTCATTAAATCGCCAAATGGGTCATAATCACCACCAAACCCTAATTTGACCCAAAGTCACAATTAGTCAACCAAATAACCTTAAATGGGTTTCAATACTTCCATAATCACTAACTTAAGTGATTAAACTCAATTTCAAGTCCTAAACATGGCCAATTAGTTCACCAACCCAAAATCCACCAACAATTAACAATAAACCCAATTACTAGCATCACTAAACCCATTTCATCATCTAAAAGGGTTTTACAACAAACTAACTCAAAACCCTAACTTGAATAACAAATCCAATAAATGAAATTCGGAGTTTGAGCTTACCAATACTATCACCGCGTAGCCAAGAATGAGAGGAACAACTTTAGAACCCGAGCTTTTGATCCAAACGGCCTCCTTCTTCTCCAAAACCCCAAATCTCTCTCTAGAATCTCTCTCTCTCTCTCTAGATAGTTGGGAGTGATGAATGGATGTAAAAATGATCCAAAACTGATCCAAACCAGCTAATATGGCTCACAAATCCGGCCCCAAGTGAAATTACCCAAATACCCTTCATTTAAACCAATTAAAATAAAGGATTCTGTCAGCGCCAAATGGCGCGGCGCGCCCCAAACCCGCGCGGTGCGCGACCCTACTGAAACAGTTTCTTTTGCATTTTAATTTATATACAATAAAACCCACACCCTTGAACACCATAATACACAAGTAAGTAAGATAATTATTCGGGTCTTACAATTGTCACACAAGACCAACAGGAGGGCATTATGGGCCTCAACTCACAGCAAGGAAAGTCTACGACGCTGGATTCTATTGGCCTACAATTTTCAAAGACGCACACCTTCTTTGCAAATCATGTGATGCTTGTCAAAGGGCCGGAAAAATAAGTCAACGTGATGAAATGCCACAAAATGTCACTCAAGTATGTGAAGTATTTGACGTTTGGGGTATTGACTTTATGGGTCCATTTTCAAAATCTCATAATAATCTCTACATTCTCGTTGCCATTGATTATATATCTAAATGGGCGGAAGCACAAGCTCTCCCAACTAACGATGCACGAGTTGTAGTCAATTTTTTAAAACATCTTTTTGCAAGGTTTGGAACACCGAAAGCTTTAATAAGTGATCGGAGTACTCATTTCTGTAATAATCAACTTGAGAAAGTTCTCAAAAGATATGGAGTAACTCATAAAATCTCAACCGCTTATCATCCACAAACAAGTGGACAAGTTGAAAATACCAACCAGGCTTTAAAACGTATTCTAGAGAAAACCGTAGGATCAAATCCAAAGGAATGGTCCATGAAATTGGAGGATGCACTCTGGGCTTTTAGAACAGCCTACAAAACTCTAATTGGAACCACACCTTTTAAACTCGTTTACGGAAAAGCATGTCATCTTCCAGTAGAAATTGAGCATAAAGCATTTTGGGCTTTGAAGACATGTAATCTTGATTTGCATGAAGCCGGACGTCTACGGTTAAGTCAACTAAACGAATTAGAAGAATTAAGACATGAAGCATACAAAAATTCGTTAATCTATAAAGAAAGAACGAAGAAATGGCATGATAAAAGAATTAGAAGTTCAAAAGAATTTAAGGAAGGAGACCGAGTTCTTCTTTTCAATTCACGATTCAAGCTATTTCCTGGAAATTGAAATCAAGATGGTCTGGACCATTCATAGTCAAAAGAGTTTTCCCATACGGAACAATAGAGTTAATAGATTCAAATGTGACTGAATTTAAAGTTAATGGTCACAGAGTTAAACATTACATACATGGTCCAATGGAAGTTGACAATGAAGTTAATCACAATTTCAACACCACAGCTAACTAAGTGTGGGGAGAATCAAGTCTTTTTAAGGATAATATTTATTTCTGTTAGAGTTAGATATTCTGTTTTCGTGTAGTTCTCGAGAATGGAATCCGAATGGTCTTTCCCTAGCAGACCCTAAAGAACTAGTCTTCTCCCTCCATTCTGAATTTTTATTTTTTTAGGTTTTACGAGATGAAAAATTCCTTTGATCTTAACCATGGTCTGCTACTAAACGCTATGATTACTAAACGTAATAATAACATCTTTCCGAGTGAACTGGTATCATTCATAAGAGGAAAAATGGACGAAGTAAGGAAAGAACTCAGGAAAGATCATCATAAGATACATTTTGGTAAATAAAAATCAAAATCCGCAACAAAAAGAAGAGCACAACACCTTGAAAGATGTCATAAATGCGGAAAATGGTCACACGAAGGTAAATGTTCGAACAATCAAACATATTCAAATACTGAATTTGTTACTCTATGCAGAGAAGGACCGTTCATATGTTTAGAAGAAAAGTTATTGAAGAATCGAGGTTACGCTTATGTAGCTATGGAAAACCAAATCACACGACTCTCCTATGAGTCGGCTAAAGAAGGTCTATGAGAATTCTTTCTCATAGGTAAGTATGTACAGTTTTTATTTGTTTTTATTTATTGCTTTTAACCTTTTGATAATAAACGCTGAATCGTTCGCTATAAAGTATTAAATTGATATTCAATAAAATTAGGTATGCGAAACCGAAATTATTGATATCATACAAAAATTTATTACATCACTGCGAAATTTACCGTTTATTCTTAAGGTATAAATATCTTTAATCAATCAATCCAAAATATTTCAGAAATTCGTCAGGAGTAAAACTTGGTAATATAGCCGAAATTACTTTACCCAAAAGAGGGGCGTATATTTTTGATAATATTTGATTGATTAAAGTGGGATAAAAGACCAAAAAGATTTTTAATTTTATTTTTACCTTGTTTTTAAAATTAATATATAAATATTAAATTATTATTGTAAATCTTTTTAAATCAATATATTTAAGTTTTTAAATATTTTAAAAATTAATATTTTCAATATAAAGTTTGTAAAATTAATGTATAAAAATATTAATAATATTAATATGAATTTTTAATTTTATGCATTTTAAATTTAAGTTTGGTGTAAATTTAAAAACAAAAATTTACTTTATTTCATTAAGTAAAAATTTGATATTTAAAATTCGTCGTGAGTTGAAGAGTAGGTCGTTGAACCGAAATTGCTTTACCCAAGGGAGGGACGAGAAATTTTGTTATCATTATTTTTAATCTTATTGATTTAAAGTATGCCAAAAACATTTAAAAAACCCAAAAATCTTTGCTTTTAAAACAAACGCTTTAAAATGACAAATTTTAAAATTTTGTCAAGGGACGGACTAGGTGTAACAGACTGAAACCCGGGCTAGTTGTAAGTTGCCTATTTTGCCCTTAGGGTTTGTGCTTAGTCTTAAGTGCTTTTATTTTAATTATTTTATTAGTGTTTTATTATAATTGTGTTGTGACCAGTTTGTGAAAAGGGTCCCAGAACAGGTTTGTTTATTTTATTTGGACCTCTTTTGGGCTACCTAATCTTGTGCGAAAGATTTTAAATAACTGGTAAATACCCGTGTGTGATGGGGTATGGGATTTTAACCCCAAATAAGTGTCTAAGAGCTGCTCATTTATCTCATTTCCACCTTCTCTCTAAAAACACACCGTACCTAATTTTCACCTCCTTGAAAACCCTAATTTGATTTTGTGAGCTTTTGGATTAATTGAAGTTAGCAATCGATTCCTTGTGTTCTTGTGATCATCTTAAGGTAAGTATTACAAAGATTTATGTATTAATCTTGTTGAAAATTGGGTTTTGGGTGTAAATGGGTTTTTGATGAATTTTGAGCTTGAATCTTCATATTATGTGTTTGTTATGCTTAATTGATGTTAGAAATAGGTTGTATATATGTTTAGTAGCTTCCATGTGCTTAAAAACGGATCAAAAACACTCAAAAATCGAGTTTTGGGCGAAAAAATCGCAAAAACAGCGAACTGCTTCGAAACCCAGTTGATATAGTATTTTGCTACAGTATTTTGCTACAGTATTTTTGCTACAGTACCGAACTGCTACAGTGCCACTATTTGCTACAGTGTCACTATTTGTTACAGTGTCACTATTTGCTACAGTACCGAGTTGCTACAGTCACGAGTTCCTACAGTGCCCCCGAGTTGCTACAGTGCCCCCGAGTTGCTACAGTGCCGAGTTGCTACAGTGTCACTATTTGCTACAGTACTTTTATGAAATTGAAACGGGCGTAACTTTCAAAACGTAACTCCGTTTTTAATGAATAAACTATCGTTAGAATCGTAATAAAGAATACTTTTCAATGGTGAACTTTTAAGAAACTAGATCAAACTGTTTTTGTGCCGGAAAAGGAGTTTTAGTGTGTATGTCGTGTTTTGCACGCACTTGTAAGCCATTATTGAGTGGAGTCATGATGTAGACTCATAAAATTATGAATATATGGTGTTATGACCTAGTTAATCGTATGAAATGATTATATTATTTATTGGATATGTATATTAACTTTGTTTGTGTTGTTCTCAGGTTATAAGGACAAGGAGGAAGCTCAGAAATAATAACTGAGCAGTTGCTGGTAATTGGTGAGTGGGTCTATCTCCGGATAGAGTTTAAGTAGCATATCATGCTACTGTGGTTGACTCTTTTACCATGCATAGTGTAGAAATTGCCATGTTAGAATAATATAGTATGCCTGATGTTGTATGTGATTTATGTGAACACTGTGTGAATGGCACCAGTCGGGCTTAGGGAGACTGGGGACTCGAGACCATGCCTAGGAGAGGTTAGAGTCCGTATGAGTTCAACCGTGCCTAGGGGAGGTTGGGTCCATAGGCTACTGATTGTAAAGTATAGTGTGAACGATGCATCCCCTGCATCTGGATAATTATACTGTGAATTGAGTAGCAGGGACTATCGGTAGACTCAGGCCCGATCAGCTGGGAGTCGTGTGCTCGTACAAGCCGCCGATCCTCGTATTGTCTTATTGTATGCTAGTTGGTAGTTAGCATGTGTTGTTGTTAGTATATAGCTTGTGTGTGACTTAAGCTATATCTGTTAGATAGATTCCATTCACTTAGCGGTGCGCTAATCCCCCACATATTCTCCCCTTGCAGGTTTAGGTACTGCTAGTCGGGATGGGTGCTGATGCAGAAGACATGTTGACAACCCAACTCTGATGTGGACTTTTGTATAAATAATGTTTTGAGATAACGTAACACCGTTGTGTAAACTTAAACGTAATGACGTGACTTATATTGTGTTTGTTAATAAAGTCTTCCGCTGTGTTTTTAAAAAAAAAATTGCCGGTGTTACACTAGGTAAACGTACCGAAACAACCTCGTCCTAAATAAAAAGGAAAATAAAATTTTAAAGGTAATTAATTGTTTTATTATTAAAGATTTTATATATATAAAAAACAAATTCAGCACTCGCGAAACTTGAAAGGGACCCACATATGCACTCGCGGAGTTTGAAAAACCCAGATGGGGTTAACTGGTTGAACAGACCAGTCCCCAACACACCACACCCATATTTTCTGCGAAAAACACACATAAAACGCTCTCAAATTCGAAATTTTCCACCGTTAATCATCAAATTTTTTGCTAAAATCATGTTGAGAAGGATCCTACTAAGAAGTTACTCAAGGAGATCGGTAATTTCTACATCTAAACACTCTTAAATTCGGATTTTTAGTGTTCTTGAATAAATTTATACCTAATTTGATTTTGATGATTTCTAGTTTAATTATGCTTAAATTGTTTGTGTATTATGCTTGTATAACCTAGATTGATGCTATTTAACATGATTAGAAGCCTTAAACTTCAAATTTTGAGTAATGTAGGGTTTGTGTTCTTGAGCAAAATTGGGGCTTTTTGATATAATCTGTTATGGCCGAATTTTGTTGTTAGTTTATACTAAATTGAGTAGTGTAACATGTTTAGGTTGCTAAATGATCAAAACTTTGATCCTAAACATGATTTTTAAGTATTAAAGTAGACTTTTTGAGTCAAAAATGCATGAACTCAATTTAATTGATATGAATGCCATTTGTGAAATGCCCCGTTCATATTGATTATAAACGTTCCATATTAATTGATTTCGTTGCGAGGTTTTGACCTCTATATGAGATGTTTTTCAAAGACTGCATTCATTTTTAAAACAACCATAACCTTTATTTTATCTATAAAGGTTTAAAAGCATTACGTAGATTATCAAATAATGATAATCTAAAATATACCGTTTACACACGACCATTACATAATGGTTTACAATAAGAATATATTACATCAAAAATAAGTTTCTTGAATGCAGATTTTACATAATATCATACAAGCATGGACTCCAAGTCTTGTCCTTATTTTAGTATGCAACAGCAGAAGCTCTTAATAATCACCTGAGAATAAACATGCTTAAAACATCAACAAAAATGTTGGTGAGTTATAGGTTTAACCTATATATTATCAAATCATAATAATAGACCACAAGATTTCATATTTCAATATACATCCCATACATAGAGATAAAAATCATTCATATGGTGAACACCTGGTAACCGACATTAACAAGATGCATATATGAATATCCCCTATCATTCCGGGAAATCCTTCGAACATGATAAAAACAACATCGAAGTACTAAAGCATTCGGTACTTTGGATGTGGTTCGTTAGGCCCAATAGATCTATCTTTAGGATTCGCGTCAATTAGTAGATCGGTTTACTAATTCTTAGGTTACCAATCAAAAGGGGCATATTCGGCTTCGATCATTCACCCATATAAAGTAGTTTCATTTACTTGTGTCTATTTCGTAAAACATTTATAAATTTGCATGTATTCTAATCCCAAAATATTAGATTTTAAAAGTGGGACTGTAACTCACTTTCATAGATATTTACTTCATCGGGAAGTAAGACTTGGCCACTGGTCGTTTCACGAACCTATAACAAATATGTACATATATATCAAAGTATGTTCAAAATATATTTACAACATTTTTAATACGTTTTAATGTTTTAAGTTTATTAAGTCAGCTGTCCTCGTTAGTAACCTACAACTAGTTGTCCATAGTTAGATGTACAGAAAATAAATTGTTATATATTATCTTGACCCAATCCACGACCCAGTGTATACACGTATCAGGCTAGATCACAACTCAAAGTATATATATTTTTAGAATCAAACTCAACCATGTATAGCTAACTCCAACATTACTGCATATAGAGTGTCTATGGTTGTTCCAAATAATATATATATAGATGGGTCGATATGATATGTCAAAATATTTGTATACGTCTCTATGGTATCCCAAGATTACATAATATATTAGAATACATGTATAATACAATACAAGTTAGCTAGGATATGATTTGTATAGAATTGTTACAATATTTCCCGTAGCTACAACAATCAAAAAATATCCAATCTTGTTTTACCCATAACTTCTTCGTTTTAAATCTGTTTTGAGTGAATCAAATTTCTATGGTTTCATATTGAACTCTATTTTATGAATCTAAACAGAAAAAGTATAGGTTTATAGTTGAAAATATAAGTTACAAGTCATTTTTGTAAGAGGTAGTCATTTCTGTCGAAAGAACGACGTCTTGATGACCATTTTGAAAAACATACTTCCACTTTAAGTTTAACCATGATTTTTGGATATAGTTTCATGTTCATAAGAAAAATCATTTTCCCAGAAGAAAAACTTTTAAATTAAAGTTTATCATAGTTTTTAATTAACTAACCCAAAACAGCCCGCGGTGTTACTACGACGGCGTATATCAGGTTTTACGGTGTTTTTCGTGTTTTTAGGTTTTAAATCATTAAGTTAGCATATAATATAGATATAGAACATGTGTTTAGTTAATTTCAAAAGTCAAGTTAGAAGGATTAACTTTTGTTTGCGAACAAGTTTAGAATTAACTAAACTATGTTCTAGTGATTATATGTTCAAATCTTCGAATAAGATGTTATGAACATCATTACTACCTCAATTTTAGTAGGTAAAACTACTGGAAGTGACAAGAAATGATCTAGCTTCAAAGGATCTTGGATAGCTTGAAATTTCTTGAAGTAGAATCATGACACAAAAACAAGTTCAAGTAAGATTATCACTCGAATTAAGATAGTTATAGTTATAGGAATTGAATCAAAGTTTGTATATGAGTATTACCTTGATTTAGAATGATATCTTACTATAAAAAATAAGGATTTCTTGAGGTTGGATGATCACTTTACAAGATTGGAAGTGAGCTAGTAAACTTGGAAGTATTCTTGATTTTATGAAACTAGAACTTGTAGAATTTATGAAGAACACTTAGAACTTGAAGATAGAACTTGAGAGAGATCAATTAGATGAATAAAATTGAAGAATGAAAGTGTTTGTAGGTGTTTTTGGTCATTGGTATATGGATTAGATATAAAGGATGTGTAATTTTGTTTACATGTAAATAAGTCATGAATGATTATTAATATTTTTGTAATTTTATGAGATATTTCATGCTAGTTGCCAAATGATGGTTCCCACATGTGTTAGGTGACTCACATGGGCTGCTAAGAGCTGATCATTGGAGTGTATATACTAATAGTACATACATCTAAAAGCTGTGTATTGTACGAGTAAGAATACGGGTGCATACGAATAGAATTGTTGATGAAACTGAACGAGGATGTAATTGTAAGCATTTTTGTTAAGTAGAAGTATTTTGATAAGTGTCTTTAAGTCTTTCAAAAGTGTATGAATACATATTAAAACACTACATGTATATACATTTTAACTGAGTCGTTAAGTCATCGTTAGTCGTTACATGTAAATGTTGTTTTGAAACCTTTAGGTTAACGATCTTGTTAAATGTTGTTAACCCATTGTTTATTATATCTAAAGAGATGTTAAATTATTACATTATCATGATATTATGATATATTAATATATCTTAGTATGATATATATACAGTTAAATGTTGTTACAACGATAATCGTTACATATATGTCTTGTTTCGAAATCATTAAGTTTGTAGTCTTGTTTTTTTTTTTACATATGTAGTTCATTGGTAATATACTTAATGATATTTTTACTTATCATAATATCATGTTAACTATATATATATATATATATATATATATATATATATATATATATATATATATATATATATATATATATATATATATATATATATCCATATATATGACATCATATAGTTTTTACAAGTTTTAACGTTCGTGAATCACCGGTCAACTTGGGTGGTCAATTGTCTATATGAAACCTATTTCAATTAATAATGTCTTAACAAGTTTGATTGCTTAACATATTGGAAACATTTAATCATGTAAATAACAATTTCATTTAATATAAATAAACATGGAAAAGTTCGGGTCACTACAGTACCTACCCGTTAAATAAATTTCGTCCCGAAATTTTAAGCAGTTGGAGGTGTTGATGTATCTTCTGGAAATAAGTGCGGGTATTTCTTCTTCATCTGATCTTCTCATTCCCAGGTTAACTCAAGTCCTCTACGAGCATTCCATCAAACTTTAACAATTGGTATTTTGTTTTGCTTAAGTCTTTTAACCTCACGATCCATTATTTGGACGGGTTCTTTGATAAATTGAAGTTTTTTGTTGTTTTGGATTTCGTCTAACAGAATTGTGAGATCTTCTTTAGCAAAACATTTCTTCAAATTCGGGACGTGGAAAGTGTTATGTACAGCCGCGAGTTGTTGAGGTAACTCAAGTCGGTAAGCTACTGGTCCGACATGAACAATAATCTTGAATAGTCCAATATACCTTGGATTTAATTTCCCTCGTTTACCAAATCGAACAACGCCTTTCCAAGGTGAAACTTTAAGCATGACCATCTCTCCAATTTCAAATTCTATATCTTTTCTTTTAATGTCAGCGTAGCTCTTTTGTCGACTTTGGGCGGTCTTCAACCGTTGTTGAATTTGGATGATCTTCTCGGTAGTTTCTTGTATTATCTCCGGACCCATAATCTGTCTATCCCCCACTTCACTCCAACAAATCGGAGACCTGCACTTTCTACAATAAAGTGCTTCAAATGGCACCATCTCAATGCTTGAATGGTAGCTGTTGTTGTTAGAAAATTCTGCTAACGGTATATGTCGATCCCAACTGTTTCCGAAATCAATAGCACATGCTCGTAGCATGTCTTCAAGCATTTGTATCGTCCTTTCGCTCTGCCCATCAGTTTGTGGATGATAGGCAGTACTCATGTCTAGACGAGTTCCTAATGCTTGCTGTAATGTCTGCCAGAATCTTGAAATAAATCTGCCATCCCTATCAGAGATAATAGAGATTGGTATTCCATGTCTGGAGACGACTTCCTTCAAATACAGTCGTGCTAACCTCTCCATCTTGTCATCTTCTCTTATTGGCAGGAAGTGTGCTAATTTGGTGAGACGATCAACTATTACCCAAATAGTATCAAAACCACTTGCAGTCCTTGGCAATTTAGTGATGAAATCCATGGTAATGTTTTCCCATTTCCATTCCGGGATTTCAGGTTATTGAAGTAGACCTGATGGTTTCTGATGCTCAGCTTTGACCTTAGAACATCAGCTTTCATATCTGGCCACCAAAAATATTTCTTGAGATCCTTGTTGATGTGTAATTTCGTACTCTAAATTATTAGCTAAATACCTATCGATTATCACACAATACAGGCAACTGTAACCAGTTCGTGTAGTAATTAAACAAGTATTTGACCAATTCGTTCCACAGAGAGTAGGTAATTGAAAACTTGAACTATTAATTATTCTAAGAATTAAAAAGGGGGGTTTTGTTGTAAAACTGATTAAACGCGAAAGTAAATTAAACTTAATTCAATAAGAAGCAAAGGTATCCAGTTAGCTTCAATTCCTTAGGCTAGGATTGCTCGTTAAACTCATTAAGTAAACAATTATAATGATGTGACACTGTATTTATCTGTCGATTCCTACAGTTTAAGACTAATAACCTAAGTATAACTGTCGTTAACCTAGAGTTACTAACCAATTCACAATGATATTACTCAAGGTTATAATCTAACTTAGGTTGGTTTGGTGTCCCTTACAACCTCACAAGTATTGCAACTAATTTCAAGTTCAACCACTATACGATTAATTTTATTATCGGCGTCCCTCATAAAATCTCACGTATTCCTAAATTATTCACGTTCAATAATCTAGTAAAAGCTATTAATCAATTTAACTGTCGTTGGTTAATTAATAACTTCCGTGATTTAACAATCAATAAGCTTTAATAACGGTGGATCTTAGCTAGACATAAACTTGTGTAATTTTAATTAATTGTTATTAACCAAAAGATCGCAATCCATCACCTAGGTTCATGCATCTAAGTGAATATTAAATATTTAGCTACTCATGGTAAAGCAAAGAACAAATAAATAAGAAGAACAATTAAACATAATCATTGAATTGAATGAAGAACAAATTAATAAAAGTAATTAAACTAACCAAGAATGATATTGTAGCTTAAACCCTTGTAAAATAATGAAGAAAGACAAAGAAATTCGTAACTAATGTTGCTGTGGAAGAAAATTCGTAAATAAAACTGCATACCCTAAATTGGGGTAAAATTCGTCCATTTATAGAATCTGGAAAAAACAGCTGAAACTGACTCATGTCGCGTTCCGCGACACACCATCGCGATCCGCGACAACCTCATCGCGTAACGCGATGACCAGGATGCGACAAAGCTGATTCAAATGCGATAGAATGGTCAGAACGGCCCCTTTTCCATATCGCGTTCTGATGCACTTCATCATGTATCACGATGACCAAAACGCGATAAAACTCATCCTGAAGCGATGGAAACTGACTTTTTCACCCGGGGCACATTTATCTTTAACTCTAACTCCTTTTTGGCTATATCTTCAATAAAAAACATCATTAACGAGCTAACGAACCATATCTTGACACTTTCTTCATTTTAAACTCAAATAACTCGATTTCTCCATCAAAGTCTTTAAAATATCAACAAATGGAACAAGATAACGCCCAAAATAAATGTATAAAAATGGCGTTATCAAAATCCCCCACACTTGAACCTTTCTTGTCCTCAAGCAAGTCAATCTCGAACCAATAAATGTACGAATAATCTTCAACAAAATTCCGCAAGATTCAAGCCTTCAAGTCAATCCTCCACAAGCTCTCGTACTCTTCATCTTTTCACGAATAAGCTTATTCTCTCACAAAACAACTCCTGACATTCCTGTCACTTACAAAACAACATACAAACCATCAAAATCACCCCCTTTCTCCCCCCATTTTCATTCAAACACTTTTTCAAAAACAATATCCTAAGTGGCTGAAATGTCCCGTTCTTATTGATTAAAAACGTTCCATATTAATTGATTTCGTTGCGAGGTTTTGACCTCTATATGAGACGTTTTTCAAAGACTGAATTCATTTTAAAACAAACCATAACCTTTATTTCATCAATAAAGGTTTAAAAAGCTTTACGTAGATTATCAAATAATGATAATCTAAAATATCCTGTTTACACACGACCATTACATAATGGTTTACATTACGAATATGTTACAACAAAATAAGTTTCTTGAATGCAGTTTTTACACAATATCATACAAGCATGGACTCCAAATCTCGTCCTTATTTAAGTATGCGACAGCGGAAGCTCTTAATAATCACCTGAGAATAAACATGCTTAAAACGTCAACAAAAATGTTGGTGAGTTATAGGTTTAACCCACAAGATTTCATATTTCAATACACATCCCATACATAGAGATAAAAATCATTCATATGGTGAACACCTGGTAACCGACATTAACAAGATGCATATATAAGAATATCCCCATCATTCCGGGACACCCTTCGGATATGATATAAATTTCAAAGTACTAAAGCATCCGGTACTTTGGATGGGGTTTGTTAGGCCCAATAGATCTATCTTTAGGATTCGCGTCAATTAGGGTGTCTATTCCCTAATTCTTAGATTACCAGACTTAATAAAAAGGGGCATATTCGATTTCGATAATTCAATCATAGAATGTAGTTTTACGTACTTGTGTCTATTTTGTAAATCATTTATAAAACCTGCATGTATTCTCATCCCAAAAATATTAGATTTTTAAAGTGGGACTATAACTCACTTTCACAGATTTTTACTTCGTCGGGAAGTAAGACTTGGCCACTGGTTGATTCACGAACCTATAACAATATATACATATATATCAAAGTATGTTCAAAATATATTTACAACACTTTTAATATATTTTGATGTTTTAAGTTTATTAAGTCAGCTGTCCTCGTTAGTAACCTACAACTAGTTGTCCACAGTTAGATGTACAGAAATAAATCGCTAAATATTATCTTGAATCAATCCACGACCCAGTGTATACGTATCTCAGTATTGATCACAACTCAAACTATATATATTTTGGAATCAACCTCAACCCTGTATAGCTAACTCCAACATTCACATATAGAGTGTCTATGGTTGTTCCGAAATATATATAGATGTGTCGACATGATAGGTCGAAACATTGTATACGTGTCTATGGTATCTCAAGATTACATAATATACAATACAAGTTGATTAAGTTATGGTTGGAATAGATTTGTTACCAATTTTCACGTAGCTAAAATGAGAAAAATTATCCAATCTTGTTTTACCCATAACTTCTTCATTTTAAATCCGTTTTGAGTGAATCAAATAGCTATGGTTTCATATTGAACTCTATTTTATGAATATAAACAGAAAAATTATAGGTTTATAGTCGGAAAAATAAGTTACAAGTCGTTTTTGTAAAGGTAGTCATTTCAGTCGAAAGAACGACGTCTAGATGACCATTTTAGAAAACATACTTCCACTTTGAGTTTAACCATAATTTTTGGATATAGTTTCATGTTCATAATAAAAATAATTTTCTCAGAATAACAACTTTTAAATCAAAGTTTATCATAGTTTTTAATTAACTAACCCAAAACAGCCCGCGGTGTTACTACGACGGCGTAAATCCGGTTTTACGGTGTTTTTCGTGTTTCCAGGTTTTAAATCATTAAGTTAGCATATCATATAGATATAGAACATGTGTTTAGTTGATTTTAAAAGTCAAGTTAGAAGGATTAACTTTTGTTTGCGAACAAGTTTAGAATTAACTAAACTATGTTCTAGTGATTACAAGTTTAAACCTTCGAATAAGATAGCTTTATATGTATGAATCGAATGATGTTATGAACATCATTACTACCTTAACTTCCTTGGATAAACCTACTGGAAAAGAGAAAAATGGATCTAGCTTCAACGGATCCTTGGATGGCTCGAAGTTCTTGAAGCAGAATCATGACACGAAAACAAGTTCAAGTAAGATCATCACTTGAAATAAGATTGTTATAGTTACAGAAATTGAACCAAAGTTTGAATATGATTATTACCTTGTATTAGAATGATAACCTACTGTAAGAAACAAAGATTTCTTGAGGTTGGATGATCACCTTACAAGATTGGAAGTGAGCTAGCAAACTTGAAAGTATTCTTGATTTTATGTAACTAGAACTTGTAGAATTTATGAAGAACACTTAGAACTTGAAGATAGAACTTGAGAGAGATCAATTAGATGAAGAAAATTGAAGAATGAAAGTGTTTGTAGGTGTTTTTGGTCGTTGGTGTATGGATTAGATATAAAGGATATGTAATTTTGTTTTCATGTAAATAAGTCATGAATGATTACTCATATTTTTGTAATTTTTTGAGATATTTCATGCTAGTTGCCAAATGATGGTTCCCACATGTGTTAGGTGACTCACATGGGCTGCTAAGAGCTGATCATTGGAGTGTATATACCAATAGTACATACATCTAAAAGCTGTGTATTGTACGAGTACGAATACGGGTGCATACGAGTAGAATTGTTGATGAAACTGAACGAGGATGTAATTGTAAGAATTTTTGTTAAGTAGAAGTATTTTGATAAGTGTATTGAAGTCTTTCAAAAGTGTATAAATATATATTAAAACACTACATGTATATACATTTTAACTGAGTCGTTAAATCATCGTTAGTCGTTACATGTAAGTGTTGTTTTGAAACCTTTAGGTTAACGATCTTGTTAAATGTTGTTAACCCAATGTTTATAATATCAAATGAGATTTTAAATTATTATATTATCATGATATTATCATGTATGAATATCTCTTAATATGATATATATACATTAAATGTCTTTACAACGATAATCGTTACATATATGTCTCGTTTAAAAATCATTAAGTTAGTAGTCTTGTTTTTACATATGTAGTTCATTGTTAATATACTTAATGATATGTTTACTTATCATAGTATCATGTTAACTATATATATATATCCATATATATGTCATCATATAGTTTTTACAAGTTTTAACGTTCGTGAATCACCGGTCAACTTGGGTGGTCAATTGTCTATATGAAACATATTTCAATTAATCAAGTCTTAACAAGTTTGATTGATTAACATGTTGAAAACATTTAATCATGTAAATATCAATCTCAATTAATATATATAAACATGGAAAAGTTCGGGTCACTACAGTACCTACCCGTTAAATAAATTTCGTCCCGAAATTTTAAGCTGTTGAAGGTGTTGACGAATCTTCTGGAAATAGATGCGGGTATTTCTTCTTCATCTGATCTTCACGCTCCCAGGTGAACTCGGGTCCTCTACGAGCATTCCATCGAACCTTAACAATTGGTATCTTGTTTTGCTTAAGTCTTTTAACCTCACGATTCATTATTTCGACGGGTTCTTCGATGAATTGAAGTTTTTCGTTGATTTGGATTTCATCTAACGGAATAGTGAGATCTTCTTTAGCAAAACATTTCTTCAAATTTTAGACGTGGAAAGTGTTATGTATAGCCGCGATTTGTTGAGGTAACTCAAGTCGGTAAGCTACTGGTCCGACACGATCAATAATCTTGAATGGTCCAATATACCTTGGATTTAATTTCCCTCGTTTACCAAATCGAACAACGCCTTTCCAAGGTGCAAATTTAAGCATGACCATCTCTCCAATTTCAAATTCTATATCTTTTCTTTTAATGTCAGCGTAGCTCTTTTGTCGACTTTGGGCAGTTTTCAACCGTTGTTGAATTTGGATGATCTTCTCGGTAGTTTCTTGTATTATCTCCGGACCCGTAATCTGTTTATCCCCCACTTCACTCCAACAAATCGGAGACCTGCACTTTCTACCATAAAGTGCTTCAAACGGCGCCATCTCAATGCTTGAATGGTAGCTGTTGTTGTAGGAAAATTCTGCTAACGGTAGATGTCGATCCCAACTGTTTCCGAAATCAATAACACATGCTCGTAGCATGTCTTCAAGCGTTTGTATCGTCCTTTCGCTCTGCCCATCAGTTTGTGGATGATAGGCAGTACTCATGTCTAGACGAGTTCCTAATGCTTGCTGTAATGTCTGCCAGAATCTTGAAATAAATCTGCCATCCCTATCAGAGATAATAGAGATTGGTATTCCATGTCTGGAGACGACTTCCTTCAAATACAGTCGTGCTAACTTCTCCATCTTGTCATCTTCTCTTATTGGTAGGAAGTGTGCTGATTTGGTGAGACGATCAACTATTACCCAAATAGTATCAAAACCACTTGCAGTCCTTGGCAATTTAGTGATGAAATCCATAGTAATGTTTTCCCATTTCCATTCCGGGATTTCGGGTTGTTGCAGTAGACCTGATGGTTTCTGATGCTCCGCTTTGACCTTCGAACACGTCAAACATTCCCCTACGTATTTAGCAACATTGGCTTTCATACCCGGCCACCAAAAATGTTTCTTGAGATCCTTGTTAATCTTCCCCGTTCCAGGATGTATTGAGTATCTGGTTTTATGAGCTTCTCTAAGTACCATTTCTCTCATATCTCCAAATTTTGGTACCCAAATCCTTTCAGCCCTATACCGGGTTCCGTCTTCCCGAATATTAAGATGCTTCTCCGATCCTATGGGTATTTCATCCTTTAAATTTCCCTCTTTTAAAACTCCTTGTTGCGCCTCCTTTATTTGAGTAGTAAGGTTATTATGAATCATTATATTCATATATTTTACTCGAATGGGTTCTCTGTCCTTCCTGCTCAAGGCATCGGCTACCACATTTGCCTTCCCCGGGTGGTAACGAATCTCAAAGTCGTAATCATTCAATAATTCAATCCACCTACGCTGCCTCATATTCAGTTGTTTCTGATTAAATATGTGTTGAAGACTTTTGTGGTCGGTATATAAAATACTTTTGACCCCATATAACTAGTGCCTCCAAGTCTTTAATGCAAAAACAACCGCGCCTAATTCCAAATCATGCGTCGTATAATTTTGCTCGTGAATCTTCAATTGTCTAGACGCATAAGCAATCACCTTCGTTCGTTGCATTAATACACAACTGAGACCTTGCTTTGATGCGTCACAATAAATCATAAAATCATCATTCCCTTCAGGCAATGACAATATAGGTACCGTAGTTAGCTTTTTCTTCAATAATTGAAATGAATTCTCTTGTTCATCCTTCCATTCAAATTTCTTCCCTTTATGCGTTAATGCAGTCAAGGGTTTTGCTATTTTGGAGAAATCTTGGATGAATCTTCTGTAGTAACCAGCCAATCCTAAAAATTGACGTATATGCTTCGGATTTTTTGGGGTTTCCCACTTTTCAACGGTTTCGATCTTTGTCGGGTCCACCTGGATACCTTCTATGTTCACTATGTGACCGAGGAATTGAACTTCTTCCAACCAAAATGCACACTTTGCAAACTTAGCGTACAGTTTTTCTTTCCTCAATACTTCTAGCACTTTTCTCAAATGTTCTTCGTGCTCTTGATCATTCTTTGAGTAAATAAGTATGTCATCGATGAAAACAATGACAAACTTGTCAAGATATGGCCCACACACTCAGTTCATAAGGTCCATGAACACAGCTGGTGCGTTAGTCAATCCAAACGGCATAACCATAAACTCGTATTGACCATAACGCGTCCTAAAAGCAGTTTTTGGAATATCAGCTTCTTTCACCCGCATTTGATGATACCCGAAACGTAAGTCAATCTTTGAATAAACAGACGAGCCTTGTAGTTGATCAAATAAGTTGTCGATTCTCGGTAGTGGGTAGCGGTTCTTGATGGTAAGTTTGTTCAACTCTCGGTAGTCGATACACAACCTGAATGTACCATCTTTCTTCTTGACAAACAAAACAGGAGCTCCCCACGGTGATGTGCTTGGTCGAATGAAACCATGCTCTAAAAGTTCTTGTAATTGGCTTTGCAGTTCTTTCATCTCGCTGGGTGCGAGTCTGTAAGGAGCACGAGCTATTGGTGCAACTCCTGGTACAAGATCTATTTGAAATTCAACGGGTCGATGTGGGGGTAATCCCGGTAATTCTTTTGGAAATACATCGGGAAATTCTTTTGCAATGGGAACATCATTGATGCTCTTTTCTTCAGTTTGTACTTTCTCGACGTGTGCTAGAACAGTATAGCAACCTTTTCTTATTAGTTTTTGTGCCTTCAAATTACTAATAAGATGTAGCTTCGTGTTGCCCTTTTCTCCGTACACCATTAAGGGTTTTCCTTTTTCTCGTATAATGCGAATTGCATTTTTGTAACAAACGATCTCTGCTTTCACTTCTTTCAACCAGTCCATACCGATTATCACATCAAAACTCCCTAACTCTACTGGTATCAAATCAATCTTAAATGTTTCGCTAACCAGTTTAATTTCTCGATTTTGACATATATTATCTGCTGAAATTAATTTACCATTTGCTAATTCGAGTAAAAATTTACCATCCAAAGGCGTCAATGGACAACTTAATATAGCACAAAAATCTCTACTCATATAGCTTCTATCCGCACCCGAATCAAATAAAACGTAAGCAGATTTATTGTCAATAAGAAACGTACCCGTAACAAGCTCCGGGTCTTCCTGTGCCTCTGCCGCATTAATATTGAAAACTCTTCCGCGGCCTTGTCCATTCGTGTTCTCCTGGTTCGGGCAATTTCTAATAATGTGGCTCAGTTTTCCACATTTATAATAAACTACATTGGCATAACTTGCTCCGACACTACTTGCTCCGCCATTACTCGTTCCGACACCATTTGTTCCTTTTGTTCTATTAACCCCTGGTCCGTAGACCTCACACTTCGCCGCGCTATGACCATTTCTTTTACACTTGTTGCAAAATTTGGTGCAGAACCCCGAGTGATACTTTTCACACCTTTGGCATAGCTGCTTCTGATTGTTGTTGTTGTTGTTGCGGTTATTATTGTTGTTGGGATGATTGTTGTAGTTGCTGTTGTTGTTGTTGTTGTTGTTGGGCCGTTTGTTGTAGTTGCGATTGATGTTGCGATTGTTGGGATAATTGTTGCGATTATTGTTGTAATTGCTGTTGTTGTTGTATTGGTGATTCTTATCACCGTTTTTCTCCCACTTTCTTTTGACTGGCTTCACATTGGCCTCTTCAGCAGTCTGTTCTTTAATTCTTTCTTCAATCTGGTTCACTAGTTTGTGAGCCATTCTACATGCCTGTTGTATGGAGGCGGGCTCGTGTGAACTTATATCTTCTTGGATTATTTCCGGTAATCCTTTCACAAACGCGTCGATCTTCTCTTCCTCATCTTCGAATGCTCCCGGACACAATAGGCACAATTCTGTGAATCGTCTTTCGTACGTGGTAATATCAAATCCTTGGGTTCGTAACCCTCTAAGTTCTCTCTTGAGCTTATTGACCTCGGTTCTGGGACGGTACTTCTCGTTCATCAAGTGCTTGAATGCTGACCACGGTAGTGCGTACGCATCGTCTTGTCCCACTTGCTCTAGATAGGTATTCCACCATGTTAACGCAGAACCTGTGAAGGTATGCGTAGCGTACTTCACTTTGTCCTCTTCAGTACACTTACTTATGGAAACACCGATTCGACCTTCTCGGTCCACCGTTTCAATCCGATCGGTCCTTCGGTTCCATTAAATTCCAAAGGTTTGCAGGCAGTGAATTCTTTGTAGGTGCATCCTACACGATTTCCTGTACTGCTAGATCCAAGGTTATTGTTGGTATGTAGCACAGCCTGTACTGTGGCTATGTTTGAAGCTAGAAAAGTACGGAATTCCTCTTCATTCATATTCACGGTGTGTCGAGTGGTCGGTGCCATTTCCTTCAAAATAGTTAAATGGAACAAGTTAATCATACAGAATATTAAGAGTAGTTAATAGTATTTCGTAGCATAATATGAACTCATTTATAAAAGCTTTTTCTTCATATTAGCGTTTTATAAGTTTAAATTCGGGTAGTACCTACCCGTTAAGTTCATACTTAGTAGCTAATATACAATTCAGCTACTACAATTCTATATGAAAAACTGATTATAATAATATTTCGCGTTCAAACTTTTACACAATATTTTACAAACTTACAATACCGTTTATTTTACATATAGCATGAAATATAGCACACAATAAATTTGATACAAGATGGTTGTGAAGATAATTCTAGCTAGTACACAAGTCGTTCAGCAAAGGCAATAAAGACACGTAATTCATACATCCAGAAACAAGTCATGCATTCTGGTTTTACTAGGATTACTTCCCATCCTTGGTCTTGTGGAACATAACCGTTATGGCCGTTGATAAGACAGCGTGTTGTAACGTCGTCAAAGGGACGAGGGTTACGTAATGTCCAACAGTCCCGTAACAATCTAAAAACCTCATTTCTTACCTCAATTACCGACTCCGTCACTTGTGGGAATGTTTTGTTTAATAGTTGTAGCCCGATGTTCTTGTTCTCACTTTGGTGAGAAGCGACATTACTAATCCGTAAGCATAACATGCTTCTTTATGTTGCATGTTAGCTGCTTTTTCTAAATCACGAAGTCCAATATTCGGATATATTGAGTCAAAATAATTTCTTAACCCATTGCGTAAAATAGCATTTGGGTTCCCCGCAATATATGCGTCAAAGTAAAAACATCGTAACTTATGGATTTCCCAATGTGATATCCCCCATCTTTCGAATGAAAGCCTTTTATAAACCAAGGCATTCTTGGAACGTTCTTCGAATGTCTTACAAACTGATCTCGCCTTAAATAGTTGTGCCGAAGAATTCTGACCGACTCTAGACAAGATTTAATCAATCATGTCTCCGGGTAGGTCTCTTAAAATATTGGGTTGTCTATCCATTTTGTGTTTTTATACTGTAAAATAGAAAAGAGTTAGATTCATAAAAAAAAATACTTATTAATACAAGCAATTTTTACATATATCATAAAGCATAAGAACACTATATTACATATATTACACCACACGAATACAACTATCTTATTCCGACTCGCTTGTTTCTTCTTCTTCTTCGGTTTTGGTTCGTTTTGCCAAGTTTCTAGGGATATATGATGTTCCCCTAATACGAGCCGTCGTTTTCCACATTGGTTTAGAAAAACCTGGTGGTTTAGAGGTTCCCGGGTCATTGTTACAACTTAAGGACTTCGGGGGTTGACGATACATATAAAGTTCATCGGGGTTGGAATTAGATTTCTCTATTTTTATGCCCTTTCCCTTATTATTTTCTTTTGCCTTTTTAAATTCCGTTGGGGTAATTTCTATAACATCATCGGAATTCTCGTTGGAATTCGATTCATCGGAGAATTGGTAATCCTCCCAATATTTTGCTTCCTTGGTAGAAACACCATTGACCATAATTAACCTTGGTCGGTTGGTTGAGGATTTTCTTTTACTTAACCGTTTTATTATTTCCCCCACCGGTTTTATTTCTTCATCCGGTTCCAATTCTTCTTCCGGTTCCGATTCTTCTTCCGGTTCCGACTCTTCTTCCGGTTCCTCTTCGGGAACTTGTGAATCAGTCAACGAATCATTCCAATTTACATTTGACCCTTCATTATTATTAGGTGAGTCAATGGGACTTGTTCTAGAGGTAGACATCTATCACATAATATCAAACGCGTTAAGAGATTAATATATCACATAATATTCACATGTTAAAAATATATAGTTTTCAACAAAATTTGTTAAGCAATCATTTTTCAAGTAAACACGGTCGAAGTCCAGACTCACTAATGCATCCTAACAAACTCAATAAGACACACTAATGCAAAATTCTGGTTCTCTAAGACCAACGCTCTGATACCAACTGAAATGTCCCGTTCTTATTGATTAAAAACGTTCCATATTAATTGATTTCGTTGCGAGGTTTTGACCTCTATATGAGACGTTTTTCAAAGACTGCATTCATTTTTAAAACAAACCATAACCTTTATTTCATCAATAAAGGTTTAAAAAGCTTTACGTAGATTATCAAATAATGATAATCTAAAATATCCTGTTTACACACGACCATTACATAATGGTTTACATTACGAATATGTTACAACAAAATAAGTTTCTTGAATGCAGTTTTTACACAATATCATACAAGCATGGACTCCAAATCTCATCCTTATTTAAGTATGCGACAGCGGAAGCTCTTAATAATCACCTGAGAATAAACATGCTTAAAACGTCAACAAAAATGTTGGTGAGTTATAGGTTTAACCTATATATATCAAATCATAATAATAGAGCACAAGATTTCATATTTCAATAAACATCCCATACATAGAGATAAAAATCATTCATATGGTGAACACCTGGTAACCGACATTAACAAGATGCATATATAAGAATATCCCCATCATTCCGGGACACCATTCGGATATGATATAAATTTCGAAGTACTAAAGCATCCGGTACTTTAGATGGGGTTTGTTAGGCCCAATAGATCTATCTTTAGGATTCGCGTCAATTAGGGTGTCTGTTCCATAATTCTTAGATTACCAGACTTAATAAAAAGGGGCATATTTGATTTCGATAATTCAACCATAGAATGTAGTTTCACGTACTTGTGTCTATTTTGTAAATCATTTATAAAACCTGCATGTATTCTCATCCCAAAAATATTAGATTTTTAAAGTGGGACTATAACTCACTTTCACAGATTTTTACTTCGTCGGGAAGTAAGACTTGGCCACTGGTTGATTCACGAACCTATAACAATATATACATATATATCAAAGTATGTTCAAAATATATTTACAACACTTTTAATATATTTTGATGTTTTAAGTTTATTAAGTCAGCTGTCCTCGTTAGTAACCTACAACTAGTTGTCCACAGTTAGATGTACAGAAATAAATCGATAAATATTATCTTGAATCAATCCACGACCCAGTGTATACGTATCTCAGTATTGATCACAACTCAAACTATATATATTTTAGAATCAACCTCAACCCTGTATAGCTAACTCCAACATTCACATATAGAGTGTCTATGGTTGTTCCGAAATATATATAGATGTGTCGACATGATAGGTCGAAACATTGTATACGTGTCTATGGTATCTCAAGATTACATAATATACAATACAAGTTGATTAAGTTATGGTTGGAATAGATTTGTTACCAATTTTCACGTAGCTAAAATGAGAAAAATTATCCAATCTTGTTTTACCCATAACTTCTTCATTTTAAATCCGTTTTGAGTGAATCAAATTGCTATGGTTTCATATTGAACTCTATTTTATGAATCTAAACAGAAAAACTATAGGTTTATAGTCGGAAAAATAAGTTACAAGTCATTTTTGTAAAGGTAGTCATTTCAGTCGAAAGAACGACGTCTAGATGACCATTTAAGAAAACATACTTCCACTTTGAGTTTAACCATAATTTTTTGATATAGTTTCATGTTCATAATAAAAATAATTTTCTCAGAATAACAACTTTTAAATCAAAGTTTATCATAGTTTTTAATTAACTAACCCAAAACAGTCCGTGGTGTTACTACGAAGGCGTAAATCCGGTTTTACGGTGTTTTTCGTGTTTCCAGGTTTTAAATCATTAAGTTAGCATATCATATAGATATAAAACATGTGTTTAGTTGATTTTAAAAGTCAAGTTAGAAGGATTAACTTTTGTTTGCGAACAAGTTTAGAATTAACTAAACTATGTTCTAGTGATTACAAGTTTAAACCTTCGAATAAGATAGCTTTATATGTATGAATCGAATGATGTTATGAACATCATTACTACCTTAATTTCCTTGGATAAACCTACTGGAAAAGAGAAAAATGGATCTAGCTTCAACGGATCCTTGGATGGCTCGAAGTTCTTGAAGCAGAATCATGACACGAAAACAAGTTCAAGTAAGATCATCACTTGAAATAAGATTGTTATAGTTATAGAAATTGAACCAAAGTTTGAATATGATTATTACCTTGTATTAGAATGATAACCTACTGTAAGAAACAAAGATTTCTTGGGGTTAGATGATCACCTTACAAGATTGGAAGTGAGCTAGCAAACTTGAAAGTATTCTTGATTTTTATGTAACTAGAACTTGTAGAATTTATGAAGAACACTTAGAACTTGAAGATAGAACTTGAGAGAGATCAATTAGATGAATAAAATTGAAGAATGAAAGTGTTTGTAGGTGTTTTTGGTCATTGGTGTATGGATTAGATATAAAGGATATGTAATTTTGTTTTCATGTAAATAAGTCATGAATGATTACTCATATTTTTGTAATTTTATGAGATATTTCATGCTAGTTGCCAAATGATGGTTCCCACATGTGTTAGGTGACTCACATGGGCTGCTAAGAGCTGATCATTGGAGTGTATATACCAATATTACATACATCTAAAAGCTGTGTATTGTACGAGTACGAATACGGGTGCATACGAGTAGAATTGTTGATGAAACTGAACGAGGATGTAATTGTAAGAATTTTTGTTAAGTAGAAGTATTTTGATAAGTGTATTGAAGTCTTTAAAAAGTGTATAAATACATATTAAAACACTACATGTATATACATTTTAACTGAGTCGTTAAGTCATCGTTAGTCGTTACATGTAAGTGTTGTTTTGAAACCTTTAGGTTAACGATCTTGTTAAATGTTGTTAACCCAATGTTTATAATATCAAATGAGATTTTAAATTATTATATTATCATGATATTATCATGTATGAATATCTCTTAATATGATATATATACATTAAATGTCTTTACAACGATAATCGTTACATATATGTCTCGTTTAAAAATCATTAAGTTAGTAGTCTTGTTTTTACATATGTAGTTCATTGTTAATATACTTAATGATATGTTTACTTATCATAGTATCATGTTAACTATATATATATCCATATATATGTCATCATATATTTTTTACAAGTTTTAACGTTCGTGAATCACCGGTCAACTTGGGTGGTCAATTGTCTATATGAAACATATTTCAATTAATCAAGTCTTAACAAGTTTGATTGATTAACATGTTGAAAACATTTAATCATGTAAATATCAATCTCAATTAATATATATAAACATGAAAAAGTTCGGGTCACTACAGTGGCCCTTATCGCAAACAAATTTTCATAAAACATTCTTTCTAAGTCATGAATTGAGATGTAAAGACAATTTGGGTTGAGAACTCAAACTTCAAAAGTTTCCACAACTTTACTTCTTAACACAAACCTTTCATCTCAAAGCCTAAACTCTTTTCACTTAACTTTCCCTAAAAATCACATTACTAGGCTTTCAATATCCTTCTTTTCTTTGCATCAATCAACCCTTAAGACCTACTTTCCAACCTCAATAACTAATCACCAATAAACATTCAAATTCCTACACATCGTGTCAAAAGAAACACACATTTTCGGGTTGTTTCTACGCCTGTGTTTATTTAATGAGGTAGGTATAACTCGGATAATAATTGGTGTAAAAATGATTTCAAATGGTAAAACAATCTTACGTTATAAGATTTAGTATTTGTAACATGACCCTTATTCGCATCAAGATAGCCTACTAACAATATTTAAGGCGCTATTGCAAATACCAATACTTCACAATTTAATCAAAGATCCAGTTATAAATAGATTCATACCTGTGTTTATGTAGGGAAATCCGTTTAACTTTTTAACTCTCTTGATTCCATTTCATGCTGATAATTTCTAAATATGCAAGCTATCCACATACTAGTCACATTTCTCTTATCCAAAGTACCCCACAAAGGTAACTCTTCCCAAGGTCTAGTCTTACTAGACATTTCCCACATCATGAGCCAAAGATGATCACTGCTGCATAAGTATGAGACGAGTACCTAAAGATGATCACCTTGCCTTGAGATAGTAACGTCCTTGACCCGTGTAGCGAACCTTCAACCAACCGATCCCAAACCGGAAAAAGGTCTTAGGTGGTTAGGTGATCTAGCACCCCAAAGGATCTATCGGCTCGAGTCTTAGAAATTACTACTTAAGCTTGGATCTCATAAGCATTTTTTTATATTTTTTTTTTTTCATAATAGTATTCGTCTTCAATTTGTGATTTTGTAGAACCCGCAATGTATGATGTAGCGGATGGATAATGATGTGATCGATAATGATGAATGATTTGTTGTAAGAAGTCTTTAACTCATGACATTAAGCAATACCATTCAGACCATAGTCGATAACAGCCACCCCTTAAAGGGTCCATTGGAGTCAGAGATTTGTGATTGTTCCTTTTCAAGCTTACATACCTAGCACTTATGAGTATAACACTTCTTTAAGAGAGTCAAAAAGCCATAAACACAAAATATGAAGCCATTTATATCCTAATCTCTAATTTAACCATTTTTCTCGCATTTTACCCTAAAGCCCTAAATACCGTTATTCTTCATTTCTTGACACAAATAAGTTGCATTGTCATCTTTGAAACAAATACTAAACTAGATTAAATAAGATTAAATTTTTAACATTTTTAACCAAATTTATCCAACATTTATCCCTTTTTACTTTCAACCTTTCATCAATTATCTTTCCTCAAGCACTTATACACTCAGAATTCCTAAGTCATGGTCAAAAAGGTCATTCATAATTAACAAACCACTAACAATTTGTTTAAAACTAATAAACCTCACCGGCCAAAACCAAAAATTCCAGGTCAATCCCTAATCACTACGGGTGCTCTCATGGGTAAACATCTCAATTATAACCTTAAAAAGTTTAAAAACTCCACAAATTTTGACCACTAGGTAATTAAAACATGCAAAAATTTCAAAAATCCGCGAGAATTTATCTCTCCCCCCACACTTAAGATCATGTAATGCCCTCATTTACATGAAATCAGAAAATCAAAAATAAATTCGAGAGGACAAAATAGTGAAAAAGGGAAAAGAAAAGAAAAGAAAAACCCAGATTTTTAGATCCGTAGATCGCGGAAAGACGGTGCACGATGGCGCTGAACTTACTGCCAGCATAAGAACATCAGTATCCACTCGATCACCAAAACATCATAATCAAGTAAGGTGCTGAACTTACTGCCAGACTTTGAAAAATAATAAAGCACAACCACCGTGGAACCTGAAACGAAAACATACCATAACTAATGGGGTGGTACCACCACGGTACCGAAACGCCCCATTAAAAATCTAAAGTATTAAGTTTAAACACTAACAACTACCATCATCCTAATTAAGATTAAAGTCATCCAAAATAAAAAACAATTAAACGATATTAAAAAGTTTTTCTTTTGCTTGCCACCACACAATCACCACCGCATCCAATCACCAAGGGTTATACCCTCCATAAGAGCCATCATACTGCCCACCATAAGGACCTCCACCACCTGACTGACCTCCCTGGTTACCTTCATCATACTGAGAACTAGAACCTGCTCCTCGTCGAACCATATCCTCCCAAACTTCCTGAGCTGTTGTGCGATCATAAACCCGATAAGGACCTGTTGACTCCGGAGTCCATGGAACACGAGTGCCATAAGGAGTAAAGATGGTATTAGGAGAAACAAGTTCCATGTTGTGTCGATGCCAATCGTGATGATACGTAACCTCACTAATGCCATATGCAATCTGACTTTTCGAGCGTGCTCGGGTTTCCTCATTATAAAGCTGCATATTACGCATCTGTTCCATTAAATCTCGGTTAGTAAAACGTTGACCCCTGACACTTTGACCCGCATCTTGACCACCTTCGGCCATCTCTTCATCCTCCTCCTGTGCCCCCTGCGCATCTCGGGGATGACGACGAACCCTATACGGAATAACCTGACCATGCTCAATAGATATTACTCTTGCTCCTCGAAAAACATTTTCTCCTAACACAACCGCCTCAGTAATAATTCGCTCCATATCCGATCTATCAATCTCAAAAACCGATGCAATTCTCGTGATAAAATGACCACCTCTAATCGGACTTCCCCCAGAACGAAGTCCACTACCCTGATGTTTTAGAAATTAAGCCACTCCATAAGCAACCGAAGTAGGTGTTTTGGTTCAGAATTGGTTCACATACCAAAGATCCGGTAAAGAGACCTTCTCGTTCCCACTTCTTCTATGTGTAATAGTATGCGCAACCATTCGTTGAATTGCACGAAGAGCGGGATCCATGATGTTAACACAAGGGCAGTTACTCGGGCTCCATTCAGAATCAGAAGCAATATCCCCCCAAACTCTAGCTGCATCAAATTCACAAGGATCAATCATATCAATAACCCTTTCAGCAATCCAAAGATAATCTCGAAAACTAACTCGTGTTCGTTCTTCATCGGTATAAATTCCCAAACAAATAGCCAATTGAAATAATGACATAGAGCGGTTAACACCACCCAATTGAAAAGTCATAAACGTTGGATCATCAACATTTTCAGGGTGAAGGTTCATCACATATGTGGCGTAATATTCAATAACCAACTCCCGGTAAACTATTTCATGGATACCAAAGAAAGCAACCCAATCATTATACACATTACCACGCCATTCCAACTACAAATACTCCATAACCGTAGCATGTAAACCACCCCTTTGCAAAACATTCCAATCAACCACCTGATGTGGTTCAAATTCTTTCCGAATCAATTCTTGAACATCCGCCTTTCTTTGCTTAATAACCTCCGATCGACCATTAAACCGTAAATTCACATGTAACTCTGTTTGAGGAATTGGAGGTTGCGGTTGAACCTCCTCAGCTGCATCGGCTGCAGCACCGAAACTTGAAGCACCCCTAGCACTAGCACGTCCTCCTGTCTGTAAAACAAACACAATAACAAACCAAAAAGATATATCTCAAAGGACATGTTAGCGTTAGCTATAACCTGCATTCTTTCAAAAAGACACTTAAGGCTCACAATGTCAATGGTCACTTAAAAACATGCCAAAAGCAATAATCATATAAAACTCAAACAACTATCATGCATTTAGAACCAATTTCTCATCTTTCATACATATAAAATCATGTAAGCAATTTTAACACATGGACGTCAAATCAAGTCAACATACATCAATGCAATAATGTCATCCTCGCAACAAGATATGCAACTCTAACAAAGTAAATCAACAATCAAAACACGTAATCAAAGCATACATATCATCAGCACATGTTAAACACAATCCAAAATTCAAACTGAGTCAAACCCAGTCAACCAAGTCAAAATCCCTAATTACACATGAACCCTAGAATACAAAAATCAAAATCAAGACAATTTAAACATGCATTCATGGTATTTATACTCAATTAACAATTATACCACATTCAAAACATATCAATTTAACTCACAAATTCAAAACCCCCCAATTAATCATACCTAAGAACCCTAGAAATCAAAGAACGAAATTATAGAACAACAGGCATGAAAATCGAAGTAAGAACACGTTAAGCATACATAATCTCCAATAAAAATTGAAAAATAACACATAAACACACCCCACACTTGTTTTTCACTTAAACCCTAATGAAATTCGAAATTAATCATGAGGAAAAAGAAAAACAAGCAAGAAGAGGTTAAATCATACCCTAGCCATGATATTAGTTTTGATTAGATGAAGATTCGTGAGTAAATTGAAGATTTAATTGATGGGTTATAGTGTATTGAGAGCAGAAAATACGAAAGAGACAAAAAGAATTAAGTGGTGATGATGAAAAAGCTGGAAAAAAAAACGTATTTAATCTGATCTGCTGAACGTGTCGCGTTTCGCGACAAGGTATCGCGTTACGCGACAAACTGGATTCAAACGCGACAATGTAGCTTTAAACGCGACAACCTATGAGGTCCGAAATGATCATTCTGTCGCGTTTTGGTGGCTCCTGTGGCGTTTTGGTTTTTTTTTTTTTTTTAGATTTTATATTGTTTTTGGTTTTTTAAAGGTTTTCTAAAAATACACACAAATTACCTAACAACAATACAAAACTCTACACGATTTGATTTTTTAACGAGTCGTTTTCTCGACTCATGGCCATGCTCATGTGTCTTCCGGGTAGAGGGTGAGGTCCTCCCTCTCGGTGTTATCGAATGCCTCGTGATACAATTTTAACCTATGACCATTCACCTTAAAACTTCTACCCTCATTATCTAACAACTCCACGTGCCCGGCCGGAAAAGCTTTCTTCACCACAAATGGACCGGACCATCGTGACCTAAGCTTTTCGGCGGAGAATTTAAACTTAGATTGAAATAACAAAACTTTATCACCCGGTTCAAATTCTTTTCTCATCTTCAAACGCGCATCATGCCATAACTTCGTTTTCTCCTTATAAATGCGCGAATTCTCATAAGCATGGTTTCACAATTCCTCAAGTTCATGAATTTACAAAAACCGATGTTCACCCGCTTCATTAAGGTCCGTATTACACTTTTTAAGTGCCCAATACGCCTTATGCTCCACTTCAACCGGTAAATGACACGCTTTTCCATAAATGAGATGGAATTGTGTAGTACCAATGGGCGTTTTATACGCAGTTCGAAATGCCCATAACGCGTCATTCATCTTCCGGTTCCAAATCTTAGGATTGTTTTTCACCGTTCTTTCAAGAATGCGTTTTAGCGTGCGGTTAGTATTCTCAACTTGGCCACTCGTTTGAGGGTGATAAGCCGTGGAGAAACAGTGGGTTACTCCATACTTCTTAAGCACCTTCTCTAGTAGTTGATTTGCAAAGTGCGTACCGCGATCACTAATCAAGGCTTTTGGAAGCCCGAAACGCGAAAAGAGATTTTTAAGGAAGTCAACGACGACTCTTGCGTCATTAGTAGGCAAAGCTTTGGCCTCGGCCCACTTTGACACATAGTCAACCGCCACAAGGATGTATTTGCATTTGTTGGATGCGGGAAAAGGTCCCATGAAGTCTATCCCCCAAATGTCAAATATCTCACAAACTTGAATACTCGTTTGGGGCATCTCATCTCTTTTGGAGATGTTTCCCGCCCTTTGGCAAGCATCACAAGTTTTGATAAAGGCACTAGCAACTTTGAAAATGGTAGGCCAATAGAATCCCGAATCGAAGATTTTCTTAGCCGTATAATTAGCTCCAAGATGCCCACCTGTGGGTCCTTGGTGACAATGTTCTAAAATTTGTCGAGCTTCCTTCCCATAAACACAACGACGAATCACTTGATCCGCCCCAATTCGAAAAAGATGTGGGGCATCCCAAAAGTAGAACTTAATATCCGCAAAGAATTTCTTCTTTTGTTGGTAAGTTAAACCTTTGGAAAGAATGCCCACGGCTAGATAATTAGCAATTTCGGCGAACCAAGGAGTTTCGGATTCAATTTTGATACCCATAAGGGACTCATCGGGGAATGTATCATGAATGTCCGATTCATTGAGTTCCTCTAGGTTTGGATTTTCAAGACGAGATAAATGATCCGTGGCTAAATTTTCGGCACCCTTTTTATCCTTGATCTCAATGTCAAATTCCGGGAGAAGAAGAATCCAACGAATGAGTCTAGGCTTAGCATCTTGTTTGAAGAACAAGTACTTAAGGGCCGAATGATCGGTGTAAACGACCGTTTTAGACAACACCAAATATGACCAAAATTTATCAAACACAAAGACGACCGCAAGAAGCTCCTTTTCCGTGGTGGTATAATTCAACTGAGCCCCCGTAAGTGTCTTACTCGCGTAATAAATAGGTTTAAAGTGATTAACGTGGCGTTGACCTACAACCGCGCCTAGCGCGAAATCACTAGCATCACACATAAGCTCGAAAGGTTGAGACCAATCGGGAGATACCATGATAGGAGTGTGTGTGAGCTTCTCTTTTAAGAAGTTGAAAGCGTTCTCACATTCGATATTAAAGTTGAAAGGAACGTCCTTCTCAAGGAGTTTGGTTAATGGTCGGGAAATCTTAGAAAAGTCCTTAATGAACCGTCTATAGAATCCCGCATGACCAAAAAAACTACGAATGGCTTTAACGTTTGTAGGTTTGGGAAGGCCCGAAATAACATCAATTTTGGCCTTATCAACCTCAATACCTCCACGAGAGATTTTATGCCCTAAGACAATGCCTTCCTTCACCATAAAGTGGCATTTTTCCCAATTAAGAACAAGGTTTGATTCCTCGCACCTTTTAAGCACTTTTTCAAGATTAGCAAGACACGAATCGAAAGAGTCTCCAAAGACAGAAAAATCGTCCATGAAAACTTCCATGAAGTCCTCGATCATGTCATGAAAGATGGCGACCATTCACCTTTGGAAGGTGCTCGGGGCATTGCATAGTGTCATAACCCGTCCTTAACCCTAAGAACGAGTTAGATAACGTATGATTTCATTGCGAGGTATTGACCTCTATATGAGACATTTTTAAAAGAAAACTGCATATATTTTACATTACAAACCACAAATCTTATTTTTGATACAAGCTTTAGACGATAGAAAGATGATTATCGTTTAGCGATAATCTTTGACTTACAAACTTTACAAATAATGATAACAACACGATTTCTAGTATATTTTACAACACAAATCCTCGGGTATGCAGTTTTATTTTTGACACAAATATGCGTACGCAAGATCCTGCTCAAATTCAACATAATGCAGCGGAAACTTCTAATTATCACCTGAGAATAAACATGTTTAAAACGTCAACATAAAGTTGGTGAGATATAGGTTTAGTGCCGGCAGCAATATATATATAGACCACAAGATTTCATATATAAACAGTTTAATAAAAATATTCTAAGTGGTTGAGCACTTGGTAACCATACTTAACATTTAATCACGTCGCATATTCCCTTTATTATGAAATCTTACTACACCGTACCAAGTGTAGTCACGAAACGAAGTACTGTGCAACCGTTGAATACTGGTCGTCCAGTCCGGTTGGGGTTGTCAGGCCCGATAGATCTATCAACAGGATTCGCGTTTACAATACCGCTGTAAATATTAGTTACCAAGCTACAGGGAAGTATGCCAGTGGTACAACTCAACGTAGAATATATTTTTCAGTTACTTGTGTCCATAACGTAAAACATAAAATACATGTATTCTCATCCCGAAATATTTAGAGTTTAAAAGTGGGACTATATACTCACTTTCGTCTTGAAGATATGTAATTTCGACTTGGTCTCCGATTGATATCACGAACCTATCCATATATAGTTTATCAATATATTTCTATTTTAAACAATCGTCACATATATATACTTTTTATACTTTTAATAGTTTTAATAATTTCTTAGTCCGTAGTTAGCAGTCCGATGTTAGTAATTCAATTTTAATGGTTCATTTTTAGGTGTTTAATAAACCCCCAATGAAATAAATAAAAACCCCCATCGTATATGTATTGGTCGAGATTAATCTTGACCCATGGTACCGGTGTTGTCAAATGACGTGTTGCGTACATAAAGTACCGGTGTTGTCAAATGACGTGTTGCGTACAATCATGGGATCTTATGATTAATCTTCTCGTATTGTTTACGGGTGATCCTGAACCATATAAAATTAAATTATGAGTACATATATATAAAATATCATGTTATTTTAAAAAGATGTGATTTATTTAATTTTCTCCAATTATTTTCGTAGCCAAACTAGTCTTAGATATCCGATCTCGTTTTGGTCATAGTTTCTTCGTTACAACTCCGTTTTCGTTGATTCAACTTGCCACTTCCTTGGATTGAGTCCCTCTTTAAGACTATGAACTGTAAATACCTTAGTTTGTATTCGAAATCACAGGTCATAGGTCAAACTTTAGTGAAACTTATGAAGTTAATCATTTTCCATCATGTAAACAACCTTAAATGATTATTTTTCTAAAAATACTTATACTTTGAGTTAAATCATGAAATTTTTATGTGTTATCATATTCATAGTAAAAATCATTTTTCCAGAAAATAAACCTCCAATTCAAAGTTTAAGATGGTTTTTAATTATCCAACCCAAAACAGCCCCCGGTTGCACTCCGACGTCATAAAAACAGTTTTTAAGGTGTTCTTTGAAAAACCAAGTCATACCTTGTTAAATTAGCATATTTTTAAGTTATATTACAGTCTTGAAGTATTTTAAAAGTTAAGTTAGAAGGATCTATTTAGTTTGCGAACAAGTTTGAAATCATTCAAACTATGTTCTAGTTTATAAACTCTTATATATATAGCTATAAATATATGAATTGAAAAAGAGTTGAAGTAGAGTTTTTACCTCAAGTTTAAAATGTAAAGTTGCTGGAAAGAAGTAGTAAAATAAAAGTTGAGAGAGTTCTTGCAAGTGTGTGTGAAAATTGGAAGTAAAATTTGGAAAATGAATGTGTAAAAATGAGTTAGAAATGGTGCTTATTTATAGGCTTGAAAATTTGGTTTTTAGTGAAAATATCTAAGATAAGTTAAAATTTATTATGTCATGAATGACATATTATTCCAATAATTGAAGATTTCTATTGGTATATACCAATAGTAAATACTTCTAGAAGCTGTGTATAGTACCCTAGATATACGTATAGGATTATTGAGGAAACGGAACGAGAATTCAAATATAACTATCTTTTGTAAATATACTTATATTGTTTTATGTATAAAAGCCCTTTAAAAATGATTAAATACATTACTTATACGATATATGTATAAACATTATAAATCATCAGTATTTATGTCAAATAACGTTACGTATGGTTATTGTTTTGAAAACTTAAGTTAGTAGTTTCAAAATATACTTATGACTTTTTGTTATTAATACAAAATGAGATATTAAAACATCCTTAGATCATGTTAAATATGTATGTATAATTATCATATATTGTATAGTTCGTGATATCATCGGTCAAACTAGACGGTCAAACGTTGTGTAAAACTCTTTTCAAAAACATAAATCTTAACAATTTGGATTGCTTATCATGTTGGTAAGGTTTAATTTATATAAATATTAATCTTATAAGTATAGAACGATCGAAAAAGTGCGGGTCATTACAGTACCTACCCGTTAAATAAATTTCGTCCCGAAATTTTAAAATTGTACCTATTTTGCGTCATCGGAAAACAAGTGTGGATATTTTTGTTTCATTTGATCCTCTCGTTCCCAAGTAAACTCGGGACCCCTTCGAGCATTCCAACGAACCTTAACGATCGGTATGTTGCTCTGCTTGAGCCGTTTAACTTCACGATCCATGATTTCGATTGGTTCTTCGATGAATTGTAGTTTCTCGTCGACATGGATTTCTTCAAGAGGAATGGTGAGGTCTTCCTTTGCAAGACACTTCTTAAGGTTTGAGACGTGAAAGGTATTATGTACTCCGGCGAGTTGTTGCGGTAACTCGAGTCGATAAGCTACCGGTCCAATGCGTTCGATGATCTTGAACGGGCCTACATACCTTGGGTTTAGTTTACCACTTTTTCCAAAACGTATTACACCTTTCCAAGGTGACACCTTTAACATAACCATGTCACCGATCTGAAACTCTAATGGTTTCCTTCGAACATCGGCGTAGCTCTTTTGGCGACTACGGGCTGTTTTCAATCTCTCCTTGATTTGTACTATCTTCTCAGTCGTTTCGTGTATGATCTCGGGACCAGTTAATTGTCGATCTCCTACTTCATTCCAACAAATAGGAGATCTACACTTCCTTCCGTACAATGCTTCGAATGGCGCAGCTTTAATGCTCGCATGATAACTATTATTATACGAGAATTCTGCTAATGGTAGATATTTATCCCATCCGTTTCCAAAATCGATCACACATGCCCTGAGCATGTCTTCAAGAGTCTGAATCGTTCTTTCACTCTGCCCGTCGGTTTGCGGATGATACGCGGTACTCATATCCAAACGAGTTCCTAGGGCCTCCTGTAGTGATTGCCAGAACTTTGATGTAAATCTACTATCACGATCGGATATAATGGAAATAGGTATTCCATGCCTTGAAACAACTTCCTTTATATACAATCGTAATAGTTTCTCCATTCTATCCGTTTCCTTTATAGGCAAGAAGTGTGCAGACTTGGTGAGACGATCAACAATCACCCAAATGGTGTCGTATCCCCAGGCAGTCTTTGGTAACTTCGTGATGAAATCCATGGTAATACCATCCCATTTCCATTCTGGGATTTCTGGTTGTTGAAGTAACCCTGACGGCTTCTGGTGTTCAGCTTTGACTTTGGAACAAGTTAAACATTCCCCAACATATGTTGCAACGTCTGTCTTTAAATTAGGCCACCAATAATGTGTCTTAAGATCTTGGTACATCTTTCCAACTCCAGGATGTATCGAGTATCTTGTCTTATGTGCCTCATTTAATATCAACTTCCTTAATCCACCCAACTTCGGTACCCAAATACGATTTGCAAAATATCGAATTCCATCTTCCCGCATAACGAGTTGCTTCTCATACTTCTTCATTATTTCATTTCCTATATTTTCTTTAGTAAGTGCTTCTCGTTGAACTTCTTTGATTTGTGAGTTGAGATTCATGCGAATTTTTATGTTCATCGCTCGTACTCGAATTGGTTCTCGTTCCTTTCTGCTTAAAGCATCGGCCACCACGTTCGCCTTCCCGGGATGATAACGAATTTCACAATCATAGTCGTTTATTAACTCGACCCACCTACGTTGTCTCATGTTCAGCTGTTTCTGATCAAAAATATGTTGAAGGCTTTTATGATCAGTAAACACAGTGAATTTAACCCCATACAAGTAGTGTCTCCATATCTTCAATGCAAACACGACTGCTCCCAGTTCTAGATCATGCGTCGTATAATTCCGCTCGTGAATCTTCAATTGTCGGGATGCGTATGCAATAACTTTCTTTCGTTGCATAAGAACGCAACCAAAACCTTGTCGCGAAGCGTCACAATATATTTCAAAATCATCGTTCCCTTCTGGTAACGATAAAATAGGCGCCGTAGTTAACTTCTTCTTTAGTAATTGAAATGCACTCTCCTGCTCAGAAGTCCATTCATATTTCTTCCCTTTTTGAGTTAACGCTGTCAACGGCTTAGCTATTCGGGAAAAATCTTGAATAAACCTTCTATAATAACCGGCTAAACCCAAAAATTGACGTATCTGCGTTGGTGTCTTAGGAGTCTCCCATTTTTCAATGGCTTCAGTTTTTGCTGGATCAACCTGAATTCCTTTGCTACTAACAACGTGGCCAAGAAATTGAACTTCTTTCAACCAAAAAGCACACTTAGAAAATTTAGCATATAGTTGTTCTTTTCTCAACAACTCTAATATCAACCTTAAATGCTCTTCATGCTCTTGCTCACTCTTGGAATAGATAAGAATATCATCAATGAAAACGATAACAAACTTATCTAAATACGGACTACAAACTCGATTCATGAGGTCCATGAATACAGCTGGCGCATTCGTCAATCCAAACGGCATAACCAAAAATTCGTAATGACCATAACGTGTCCGAAAAGCAGTTTTCGGTATATCTTCTTCTTTGACACGTAATTGATGATAGCCCGACCTTAATCAATTTTTGAGTACACACATGATCCTTGGAGTTGATCAAATAAGTCGTCAATTCTCGGTAGTGGATACCGATTCTTGATAGTTAACTTATTTAATTCACGATAATCTATACACATCCTAAAAGATCCATCTTTCTTTTTAACAAATAGAATCGGAGCTCCCCACGGTGAAGTACTTGGTCGTATGAATCCATGATCCAGTAATTCTTTTAACTGACTCTGAAGTTCTTTTAACTCGGACGGTGCAAGTCTATATGGAGCACGAGCCACTGGTGCAGCTCCTGGTACTAAATCTATTTGAAATTCTACAGATCTAAATGGAGGTAATCCCGGCAACTTTTCCGGAAAGACTTCAGGAAAATCTCTTGCCACAGGCACGTCATTGATGCTCTTCACTTTTTCCTTTGTTTCGACTTTATTAACATGTGCTAAGATAGCATAGCACCCTTTCTTCAAGCACTTTTGAGCTTTCAAATAACTAATGAGTTTTAGCTTTGAGTTACCCTTCTCTCCATAAATCATTACTGGCGTTTTATCCTTACGAGGAATGCGAATTGCCTTCTTGGCGCACACAACTTCAGCTCCTATTTTGGACATCCAGTCCATGCCGACTATTACATCAAAACTTCCTAATTCTACGGGTATCAAGTCAATTTTAAACGTTTCTCCGGCTAAATTTATTTTACAATCACGGCAAATTTTATCGGCTTTAATTAGTTTACCATTAGCTAACTCAATCATGTACTTAGCATCGAGAGGTAATGATGAACAATTCAATTTAGCGTGAAAGTCTCTACACACGTAACTTCTATCAGCACCAGTATCAAATATAATAGATGCGGATAAGTTATTAATGGTAAACGTACCCGTAACAAGCTCCGGGTCTTCACATGCCTCTTTAGCATTAATAACAAATGCTCTTCCACGTGCAGGTCCGATATTCTTCTCTGGATTCGGGCACTGGCTCTTATAGTGGCCTTGTTTTCCACACCCAAAACAAGTAATGGTAGCCAAAGCAGATCTATTTGCGTTGGTGGCAGGAGTCTTGGCACCATTTGTATTCGTAACGAGAGCCCTACAATCTTCAGCAAGATGACCCTGTCGATTACATTTGTTGCATACCACACTACAGTAACCAAAGTGATGTTTGTGACATCGGTTGCATAAAGGACTTTGTCCTTTGTAACCAAAACCTGAACCACTACCCGCACCTTTCGGGGTTTCTTGTTTCTTAAAAGTTTGTTGTTGATTACCTCGATCATAGCTTCCATTCCACTTTCTCTTGTTACCTGATACCTTCACATCAGTATTGAATGCTTTCTTATCCAAAATGACCTGATCCATTAGCTCGTTTGCCATGGTTATAGCTTCATGAATTGTCTTAGGTTTCGATGCTGTAACATTTGCCTTGACCTTTTTGGGCAAACCATCTTTGTACATTTCAATCTTCCGTTCTTCGGTTGGAACCAATTCAGGACATAGCAAAACTAATTCCATGAATCGCTGATTGTAGTTGGTGATTTCAGTACCAATAACCTTCAGACTTCGTAACTCATCTTCCAACTTCCTAACCTCGTTCCTTGGACAATATTCATTGATTAACATTGTTTTGAATTCTTCCCACGGAGTATCATAAGCTACATCTCCTCCTACAGCCTTCACATAATTTTTCCACCACGTGAGTGCACTATCTTGTAAAGTGCACGATGCGTATTTGGTCATGTCCTTTTCAACACAACCACTGATTTTGAACACAGTTTCCATCTTTTCTATCCACCGGGTTAAACCGATCGGTCCTTCTATTCCACTGAATGATGAGGGCTTGCAAGCTTGAAAAGTTTTGTAAGTGCACCCCACACGAGGATTTGGGTTAACTGCAGCACCTCTTGCAGCCTCGACCCATAACATTCTGTCGTTCACTCGCTGATTGATGAGTTCCTGGATTTCTTGTTCCGTCATTCGGTTCAATCGCGCCATATTCTTCTATAAGAATGAAAAGAAAATAATTATTCACATGGAATATTATAGATGTAGTGTATATTTACAGTACATTATAGCTTATTAATAATATGAACCAGGTATTATTATAAAAGCCTTTTCTTCTTATTAGCGTTTTATAATTATATCTAGGGTAGTACCTACCCGTTAATGTTCATACTTAATAGCTTAGTACCGAACCAATTACTACAATCTAAATAATACTTAACCATGGAAAATTATTGCATTTCACACTTCACTATTTCACATATGCTTATCTTACATCGAACATTAAGCAAACCACACTAATAATATTATACAAAACATTATATGATCCCATGGTTTAATACGGCAGCGCATCGTTTGGTCTATTTTCTAGGACGTTTAGTTCCAATGAATGGCCTAACGCTTATCCTAGCTGTCTGCCTATATTTTGGCGGTGGGGCTGAAGAACTAGATGCCGGGACAGCACGAATAGGAATAGTGGGAATAGGGGTGGTAGTGTTTAGTGGAGTTGGTGCCACATCATCCTCCCTAAACTCGGGATTTGAATTTTCTAATTCATTAGCTTTTCGTTTCTTTCCTTGTTCGAACTTGTCTTTCGTAATTTCCTCGGGTTCACTTTCCTCCTCGGGTTCACTTTCCAGATTTTCTATAGTTGGTTCATCCGGAATTTGTGAGTCTTCCCCAAAGATATTATTTTCGTCATCGGATAGGTTAATGACTGGAACACCATCTGAAGATTCTGATTCGGAGTCGCTGAATGTGATAATAAGTTTTGAGCCCGACATCTATCACACCACAACTAACTCATTAGTACTACATAATATTTACATATAAATTTTAACCAACAGTGATAAGCAATGGTTTTTGAAATCAGACCCGGTCAAAGTCCAGACTTACTAATGTATCCTAACGACTTATCAGTTAGACACACTAATGCAAACCTGGTTCGCTAAGACCACCGCTCTGATACCACATGTCATAACCTGTCCTTAACCCTAAGAACGAGTTAGATAACGTATGATTTCATTGCGAGGTATTGACCTCTATATGAGACATTTTTAAAAGAAAACTGCATATATTTTACATTACAAACCACAAATCTTATTTTTGATACAAGCTTTAGACGATAGAAAGATGATTATCGTTTAGCGATAATCTTTGACTTACAAACTTTACAAATAATGATAACAACACGATTTCTAGTATATTTTACAACACAAATCCTCGGGTATGCAGTTTTATTTTTGACACAAATATGCGTACGCAAGATCCTGCTCAAATTCAACATAATGCAGCGGAAACTTCTAATTATCACCTGAGAATAAACATGTTTAAAACGTCAACATAAAGTTGGTGAGATATAGGTTTAGTGCCGGCAGCAATATATATATAGACCACAAGATTTCATATATAAACAGTTTAATAAAAATATTCTAAGTGGTTGAGCACTTGGTAACCATACTTAACATTTAATCACGTCGCATATTCCCTTTATTATGAAATCTTACTACACCGTACCAAGTGTAGTCACGAAACGAAGTACTGTGCAACCGTTGAATACTGGTCGTCCAGTCCGGTTGGGGTTGTCAGGCCCGATAGATCTATCAACAGGATTCGCGTTTACAATACCGCTGTAAATATTAGTTACCAAGCTACAGGGAAGTATGCCAGTGGTACAACTCAACGTAGAATATATTTTTCAGTTACTTGTGTCCATAACGTAAAACATAAAATACATGTATTCTCATCCCGAAATATTTAGAGTTTAAAAGTGGGACTATATACTCACTTTCGTCTTGAAGATATGTAATTTCGACTTGGTCTCCGATTGATATCACGAACCTATCCATATATAGTTTATCAATATATTTCTATTTTAAACAATCGTCACATATATATACTTTTTATACTTTTAATAGTTTTAATAATTTCTTAGTCCGTAGTTAGCAGTCCGATGTTAGTAATTCAATTTTAATGGTTCATTTTTAGGTGTTTAATAAACCCCCAATGAAATAAATAAAAACCCCCATCGTATATGTATTGGTCGAGATTAATCTTGACCCATGGTACCGGTGTTGTCAAATGACGTGTTGCGTACATAAAGTACCGGTGTTGTCAAATGACGTGTTGCGTACAATCATGGGATCTTATGATTAATCTTCTAGTATTGTTTACGGGTGATCCTGAACCATATAAAATTAAATTATGAGTACATATATATAAAATATCATGTTATTTTAAAAAGATGTGATTTATTTAATTTTCTCCAATTATTTTCGTAGCCAAACTAGTCTTAGATATCCGATCTCGTTTTGGTCATAGTTTCTTCGTTACAACTCCGTTTTCGTTGATTCAACTTTCCACTTCCTTGGATCGAGTCCCTCTTTAAGACTATGAACTGTAAATACCTTAGTTTGTATTCGAAATCACAGGTCATAGGTCAAACTTTAGTGAAACTTATGAAGTTAATCATTTTCCATCATGTAAACAACCTTAAATGATTATTTTTCTAAAAATACTTATACTTTGAGTTAAATCATGAAATTTTTATGTGTTATCATATTCATAGTAAAAATCATTTTTCCAGAAAATAAACCTCCAATTCAAAGTTTAAGATGGTTTTTAATTATCCAACCCAAAACAGCCCCCGGTTGCACTCCGACGTCATAAAAACAGTTTTTAAGGTGTTCTTTGAAAAACCAAGTCATACCTTGTTAAATTAGCATATTTTTAAGTTATATTACAGTCTTGAAGTATTTTAAAAGTTAAGTTAGAAGGATCTATTTAGTTTGCGAACAAGTTTGAAATCATTCAAACTATGTTCTAGTTTATAAACTCTTATATATATAGCTATAAATATATGAATTGAAAAAGAGTTGAAGTAGAGTTTTTACCTCAAGTTTAAAATGTAAAGTTGCTGGAAAGAAGTAGTAAAATAAAAGTTGAGAGAGTTCTTGCAAGTGTGTGTGAAAATTGGAAGTAAAATTTGGAAAATGAATGTGTAAAAATGAGTTAGAAATGGTGCTTATTTATAGGCTTGAAAATTTGGTTTTTAGTGAAAATATCTAAGATAAGTTAAAATTTATTATTTCATGAATGACATATTATTCCAATAATTGAAGATTTCTATTGGTATATACCAATAGTAAATACTTCTAGAAGCTGTGTATAGTACCCTAGATATACGTATAGGATTATTGAGGAAACGGAACGAGAATTCAAATATAACTATCTTTTGTAAATATACTTATATTGTTTTATGTATAAAAGCCCTTTAAAAATGATTAAATACATTACTTATACGATATATGTATAAACATTATAAATCATCAGTATTTATGTCAAATAACGTTACGTATGGTTATTGTTTTGAAAACTTAAGTTAGTAGTTTCAAAATATACTTATGACTTTTTGTTATTAATACAAAATGAGATATTAAAACATCCTTAGATCATGTTAAATATGTATGTATAATTATCATATATTGTATAGTTCGTGATATCATCGGTCAAACTAGACGGTCAAACGTTGTGTAAAACTCTTTTCAAAAACATAAATCTTAACAATTTGGATTGCTTATCATGTTGGTAAGGTTTAATTTATATAAATATTAATCTTATAAGTATAGAACGATCGAAAAAGTGCGGGTCATTACACATAGCCCGAATGGCATTCGCCGATAAGCAAAGGTACCGAAAGGACAAGTAAATGTGGTTTTATCTTGGTCCTTCGGATCAATGGGGATTTGGAAGTAGCCTAAAAATCCATCTAGGAAACAATAGAACTCCCTTCCCGCTAAACGCTCAAGCATTTGATCAATAAATGGGAGCGGAAAGTGGTCCTTCCTAGTGGCATCGTTCAAACGACGATAATCGATACAAACTCTCCATCCCGTGATAGTACGAGTAGGGACAAGTTCATCCTTCTCGTTGAGAACAACAGTCGTGCCACCATTTTTGGGCACAACTTGAACAGGGCTTACCCACGGGCTGTCCGAGATGGGATAAATTAACCCGGCATCGAGCAATTTAACCACCTCTTTTTTAACGACCTCTTTCATCTTCGGGTTTAGACGACGTTGCCTGTGTACCAAGGTTTAAAATCATCTTCCATTAGGATTCAATGAGTACAAAAGGCCGGATTGATGCCCGGTATGTCCTAGGTTTTCCAAGCTATTGCCCTTTTGTGGGATTTGAGAACGGAAACCAACCGACCCTTTTAGTCGCCGGTAAGTGTCGAAGAAATAATAACAGGAAATTGGGATGTACCTTGAAGATAAGCATATTCCATGTGAGATGGAAGCTCCTTAAGCTCCAAGGTGGGCGGTTCTTCGAGAGATGTTTTGATGCGGAATTCATTTTTCAACCGGATAGTTTCAAATGATTCCGATTCTTTAAGCTCATCCTCTTTTAGCAAATCCTCCAATTCAACTTCCGGGTCAAAGTCACCATTGACTTCACCCATCATGATTACATTCGACGTGTCTACACTTAACAATTCCTGCAAATCATGCTCAACACAATCGTCAATAACATCAATAGAAAAACATTCATCATCGGTTGAAATAGGGTGTCTCATGGCTTTATTAATGTGACAAATCACCCTCTCATTCCCAACACCTAAGCTAAGTTGTTCTTTTTGAACGTGGATGATAGCGTCCGCGGTGTTAAGGAATGGTCGACCTAGAATAATGGGCAACTTAGTGTCCTCTCTCATCTCTAAGATCACGAAATTAACTGGAAATACAAGTGACTCAACCTTTACCAATATGTCCTTGGCTATTCCAATGGGGGTATCAAAAGAGTGGTTCGCTAAGCGAATCCCCATTCTCGTTGGTTTCAAGTCACCTAGGCCGAGTTTAAGATATAACGAATATGGCATAAGGTTTACACTAGCACCTAAGTCGGCGAGTGCATCGTACACTTCCGAATTACCCATAGCACAAGGGATAAGAAAACTACCTGGGTCGCCCAATTTTAGAGGCATCTTGCTCTTTTTCAAGATGGCCGAACATTCCTTATGGAGGAATGCGGCGGATACCTCATGGTACTTACCTTTCTTGGAGATAAGATCTTTGAGAAACTTCCCATAGTTAGGCATCCCTTGAAGCACTTCCGCGAGTGGCATGTTCACGCTAATCTGCTTAATCATGTTTGCAAATTTCTGATATTGACTAGCGAGCTTATCTTTTTTAACGCTTTCGGGTAAGGAATTGGTGCTTTATATTCCTTCAACGGCGGTGATTTAGTTATGATCTCCGGCGGATCATCTTCCTTTTTCTCTTCGTCAGGCAAATTTTCTAACTCGGGCTCTTCCTCCTTTTCCTCCTCATTAATAGGTACCTGCAAAACATTAGAAGAAACAATAGGAGAAGACTTCGGAGTCTCCTTGTTAGTAACCAAACCACTCCGAGTGGTTATAGCATTCACGTGTTCATTTCTAGCCGGCATCTTGTTGTTGGGATTGGATTGCGTATTAGCTGGGAGAGCACCCGGTGGTCTCTCCGATAATGATTGAGCAATACGTCCCACATCCTGTTCCAAGTTCTGAATAGAAGCCTGCTGATTTCTAACTTGCTATTTTGTAGATTCCCCATCTTGCCTCAAAGCAGTGATACTCTCATCTATTTTCATAATAAAACCCCTTAGCAATTCTTCTAACGGAGGCATCTTATTTTCTGGCTGCTGAACTTGTGGCATAGGCTGCTGGAAATTCCTAGGTGGTGCTTGCGGATTTCTATTATTAAACCCAGGCGGCCTGTACGGATATACCTTCTGATTGCCCTGATAACCCTGATTACCTTGATAAACTTGATTACCACTCTGATAATTGTTACCACCCGTATTGCTCGCCTGATTGAAAAACTGTCTTCCACCCGGAAATTCACCAAGGGCAAAATCACCCTTCTTAACATAACCCAGATAATTATCCTGTTCCTCCATTGACGCTTGATCACAATCTTTGGTAAGATGCGGTCCTTGACATAATTCACAACCCACCTTCATAGCATGCATCTCTTTAGTCATCGATTCCATTTGTCTTTTAACAGTTGCTAGTTGTGCTCTAAACGATGCGAGCTCATCACTAGTTTCGGTACTAGCGACATGAGAAGAGCGAGAAACATCTAATTCTTGATGCCAATCATACGAATGAGTGGCAGTATCTGAGATGATTTCGTAAGCGTCATCTGGAGTCTTTTTCATCAAAGAACCACCTGCAGCAATATCAAGTTCTTTCCTTGTTGGCACATTAACACCTTTGTAGAATATTTGGACCTTATTGAAGTTATTCAACCCGTGTTGACGACAATTACGTAACATTTTTCCGAATCGTGTCCAAGCATCATAAAGTGTCTCATGTGGCTTCTGAAAAAAGTGGTTAATTTCGCTCTGCAGTTGAGCGGGCTTTGCGGCGGGAAAGAAACGTTGCAAAAATTTATCTTCCATTGTAGCCCAACTATCAATTTCACCTTCAGGCAATGAGTCTAACCAATCCTTGGCGTCATCTTTCAAAGACCAAGGAAAAACCCTCAAATAGATAACTGTCTCCGCGATATTTGCAATCTTGAACAAGTTGCAAATGCTTTTAAAGTTCCGAAGATGCTTAAATTCATCCTCTTTCGGTGTACCCCTGAACTGACATTGATGAGTTATCATATTAAGAATCTGTCCCTTGACTTCAAAATCTGTAGTGACTGGTGGTTGTCTGATGGCGTGTCCGTTACCAGCCCTTGTGGCTTTCATCAATGCTTCCATAGTCTGTCCTGCTGCTCCTTCAGCCATGTTAACTTCTTCCTTAATATACTCAAAATTCGGAATATAAAAAGGTAACTCAGCGAAATCCTCGGTGATTTCCTGTTCTTCTTTCGCTTTGCTGCGTATGTAGTAAACTCTAGACCGTTCCAGAGTTATTTGTACCTAACCTGCGATCACACCATAACAAAATCGCGCGTAAAATCAAACAAAAATAACAGAAAAGGAACTTTTGCAAGAATTGCTTCTCACAAAAGGATCGAATAATCAAAAGCTTAACCAAATTTCCAATAATTACACCGCTACCCGGCAGCGGCGCCAAAAAGTTGATGTGTAATTTCGTACTCTAAATTATTAGCTAAATACCTATCGATTATCACACAATACAGGCAACTATAACCAGTTCGTGTAGTAATTAAACAAGTATTTGACCAATTCGTTCCACAGAGAGCAGGTAATTGAAAACTTGAACTATTAATTATTCTAAGAATTAAAAAGGGGGGTTTTGTTGTAAAACTGATTAAACGCGAAAGTAAATTAAACTTAATTCAATAAGAAGCAAAGGTATCCACTTAGCTACAATTCCTTAGGCTAGGATTGCTCGTTAAACTCATTAAGTAAACAATTATAATGATGCGACACTGTATTTATCTGTCGATTCCTACAGTTTAAGACTAATAACCTAAGTATAACTGTCGTTAACCTAGAGTTACTAACCAATTCACAATGATATTACTCAAGGTTATAATCTAACTTAGGTTGGTTTGGTGTCCCTTACAACCTCACAATTATTGCAACTAATTTCAAGTTCAACCACTATACGATTAATTTTATTATCGGCGTCCCTCATAAAATCTCACGTATTCCTAAATTATTCACGTTCAATAATCTAGTAAAAGCTATTAATCAATTTAACTATCGTTAGTTAATTAATAACTTCCGTGATTTAACAATCAATAAGCTTTAATAACGGTGGATCTTAGCTAGACATAAACTTGTGTAATTTTAATTAATTGTTATTAACCAAAAGATCGCAATCCATCACCTAGGTTCATGCATCTAAGTGAATACTAAATATTTAGCTACTCATGGTAAAGCAAAGAACAAATAAATAAGAAGAACAATTAAACATAATCATTGAATTGAATGAAGAACAAATTAATAAAAGTAATTAAACTAACCAAGAATGATATTGTAGCTTAAACCCTTGTAAAATAATGAAGAAAGACAAAGAAATTCGTAACTAATGTTGCTGTGGAAGAAAATTCGTAAATAAAACTGCATACCCTAAATTGGGGTAAAATTCTTCTATTTATAGAATCTGAAAAAAAACAGCTGAAACCGACTCATGTCGCGTTCCGCGACACACCATCGTGATCCGCGACAACCTCATCGTGTAACACGATGACCAGGACTCGACAAAGCTGATTCAAACGCGATAGAATGGTCAGAACGGCCCCTTTTCCATATCGCGTTCTGATGCACTTCATCATGTATCACGATGACCAAAATGCGATAAAACTCATCCTGAAGCGATGGAAACTGACTTTTTCACCCGGGGCACGTTTATCTTCAACTCTAACTCCTTTTTGGCTATATCTTCAATAAAAAACATCATTAACGAGCTAACGAACCATATCTTGACACTTTCTTCATTTTAAACTCAAATAAATCGATTTCTCCATCAAAGTCTTTAAAATATCAACAAATGGAACAAGATAACGCCCAAAATAAATGTATAAAAATGGCGTTATCACTTGTACATCTTCCCCGTTCCAGGATGTATTGAGTATCTGGTTTTATGAGCTTCTCTAAGTACCATTTCTCTCATATCTCCAAATTTTGGTACCCAAATTCTTTCAGCCCTATACTGGTTTCCGTCTTCCTGAATATTAAGATGTTTCTCCGATCCTTTAGGTATTTTATCCTTTAAGTTTCCCTCTTTTAAAACTCCTTCTTGCGCCTCCTTTATTAGAGTAGTAAGGTTAGTGTGAATCATTATATTCATAGATTTTACACGAATAGGTTCCCTGTCCTTTCTTCTCAAAGCGTCGGCTACCACATTTATCTTCCCCGGGTGGTAACGAATCTCAAAGTCGTAATCATTCAACAATTCAATCCACCTACGCTGCCTCATATTCAGTTGTTTCTGATTAAATATGTGTTGAAGACTTTTGTGGTCGGTATATATAATACTTTTGACCCCATATAAGTAGTGCATCCAAGTCTTTAATGCAAAAACAACCACGCCTAATTCCAAATCATGCTTCATATAATTCTGTTCGTGAATCTTCAATTGTCTAGACGCATAAAAAATTACTTTCGTTCGTTACATTAATACACAACCGAGACCTTGCTTTGAGGCGTCACAATATATCACAAAATCATCATTCCCTTCAGGTAATAACAATATAGGTGCCGTAGTTAACTTTTTCTTCAATAACTGAAACGCTTTCTCTTGTTCATCCTTCCATTCAAATTTCTTCCCTTTAATGCAGTCAAGGGTTTTGCTATTTTGTAAAAATCTTGGATGAATCTCCTGTAATAACCAGCTAGCCCTAAAAATTGGCGTATGTGTTTCGGAGTTTTCGGGGTTTTCCACTTTTCAACGGTTTCAATCTTTGCTGGATCCACCTGAATACCTTCTTTGTTCACTGTATGACCGAGGAATTGAACTTCTCCCAACCAAAATGCACACTTTGAAAATTTAGCGTACAGTTTTTCTTTCCTTAACAACTCTAGCACTTTTCTCAAATGTTCTTCATGCTCTTGGTCATTCTTTGAGTAAATAAGTATGTCATCGATGAAAACAATGACAAACTTGTCAAGGTATGGTCCACACACTCGGTTCATGAGGTCCATGAACACAGCTGGTGCGTTAGTCAACCCAAATGGCATAACCATAAACTCATAATGACCGTAACGCGTCCTAAAAGCAGTCTTTAGAATATCATCCTCCTTCACCCGCATTTGATGATACCCAGAACGTAAATCAATCTTTGAATAAACCGACGAGCCTTGTAGTTGATCAAATAAGTCGTCGATTCTCGGCAGTGGGTAGCGGTTCTTGATGGTAAGTTTGTTCAACTCTCGGTAGTTGATACACAACCTGAATGTACCATCTTTCTTCTTGACAAACAGAACAGGAGCTCCCCATGGTGATGTACTTGGTCGAATGAAACCACGCTCTAAAAGTTCCTGTAATTGACTCTGTAATTCTTTCATTTCGCTGGGTGCGAGTCTGTATGGAGCACGAGCTATTGGTGCAGCTCCTGGTACAAGGTCTATTTGAAATTCAACGGATCGATGTGGGGGTAATCCCGGTAATTCTTTCGAAAATACATCGGGAAATTCTTTTGCGACGGGAACATCACTGATGTTCTTTTCTTCAGGTTTAACTTCCTCGGTGTGTGCTAGAATGACATAACAACCTTTTCTTATTAGTTTTTGCGCCTTCAAACTACTAATAAGATTTAATTTCGCGTTGTTCTTTTCTCCGTACAACATTAAAGGTTTTCCCTTTTCACGCATAATGCGAATCGCATTTTTGTAACAAACGACCACTGCTCTCACCTTTTTCAACCAGTTCATGCCAATTATTATATCAAAACTCCCTAACTCGACTGGTATTAAATCAATTTTAAACGTTTCATCCCCCAGTTTAATTTCTCTATCCCGACATATATTATCTGCTGAAATTAATTTACCCTTTGCTAATTCGAGTAAAAATTTACTATCCAAAGGCGTCAATGGGCAACTTAACTTAGCACAAAACTCTCTACTCATATAGCTTCTATCCGCACCCGAATCAAATAAAATATAAGCAGATTTATAATCAATAAGAAACGTACCCGTAACAAGCTCCGGGTCATCCTGCGCTTCTGTCGTATTAATATTGAAAACTCTTCCGCGGCCCTGCCCATTAGTATTCCCCTGATTCGGGCAATTACTTCTAATGTGACCCGTTTTTCCACATCCATAACAAACAAAGGCGGCATTACTTGTTTCGCCACTATTTGTTCCTTTAGTTCTGTTAAACTTTGGTCCGTAGACCTCACACTTTTTAACACCATGGCCAGTTCTTTTACACTTGGTGTAAAATGTCGTACAGAACCCATTCTGGTGGTACTCTTCACACCTTTGGCATTTTTGGTTTTTGTTGCCGTTGTTGTTATTGAGGTTGTTGTTGAGATTGTTACTGTTGTTGGAATGGTTGTTGTAGTTGTTGTTGTTGTTGGGATGTTTGTTGTAGTTATTACTAGGGTTACGGTTATTGTTGCGATTGTTGTTGTGGTTGTTGGGATAGTTGTTGCGATTGTGGTTGTAATTAATGTTGTTGTTGTTGTACTGGTGACTCTCGTCACCGTTTTCCTCCCACTTCCTCTTGAGTTGTTTCGTGTTAGCTTCTTCGACCGCCTGCTCTTTAATTCTTCCCTCAATCTGATTTATGAGTTTATGAGCCATTCGACTTGCCTTCTGTATAGAAGCGGGCTCGTGTGAACTCGCATCTTCATGAATCCTTACCGGTAACCCTTTTACAAACGTGTCGATCTTCTCTTCTTTATCTTCGAATGCTCCCGGACACAATAGGCACAACTCCGTGAATCGTCGTTCATATGTGGTAACGTTGAACCCTTGTGTTCGTAACTCTCTAAGTTCTGCCTTGAGTTTATTGACTTCGATTCTAGGACGGTACTGCTCGTTCATCAATTGCTTGAATGCCGACCACGGTAGTGCGTAAGCAGCATTTTGTCCTACCTGTTCAAGATAGGTGTTCCACCACGTTAACGCAGTACCTGTGAAGGTATGCGTAGCGTACTTAACTTTGTCCTCTTCAGTACACTTACTTATGGCAAACACCGATTCGACTTTCTCGGTCCACCGTTTCAATCTAATTGGTCCTTCAGTTCCATCAAATTCCAAAGGTTTGCAGGCAGTGAATTCTTTGTAGGAGCATCCTACACGATTTCTTGCGCCGTTAGCTGCTTTGCTAGATTCAGAGTTATTGTTGGTATGTAGCGCAGCCTGTACTGCGGCTATGTTTACAGCAAGAAAGGTACGAAATTCCTCTTGCTCATATTCATGGTGTGTCGAGTAGTTGGTGCCATTTCCTTCAAAATAGCTAATTGAATCGAGTTAATCATACAGAATATTAAGAGTAGTCAATAGTATTTCGTAGCATAATATGAACTCATTTATAAAAGCTTTTTCTTCATATTAGCGTTTTATAAGTTTAAATTCGGGTACTACCTACCCGTTAAGTTCATACTTAGTAGCTAATATACAATTCAACTACTACAATTCTATATGAAAAACTGATTATAATAATATATCACATACAAATATTCTTCAAACTTACAACTTCGCTATATTACATATAACATGAAATATAGTACACTTTGATACATGACAGTTTTGAAGATAAACCTAGTTAATATGCAAGTTGTTTAGCAAAAGAAATAAAGACACGTAATTCATAAGTCCAGAAACAAGTCATGCATTCTGGTTTTACTAAGACGACTTTCCATCCATGGTTTTGTGGAAAGTAACCGTTATGACCATTGGCTAGGAAGCATGTTGTAATGTCGTCAAAAGGACGAGGGTTTCGTAATGCCCAACTGTAGTGACCCGAACTTTTCTGAACCTTTCTATGATTATATGTTTAATGAAAACTATATTTACATGATTAAATGTTTCCAACATGTTAAGCAATCAAACTTGTTAAGACTTGGTTAATTGAAACGGAAATTTTGTAAACGTCTGATTACCCAGTTTGACCAATGATTCACGAACGCTATAAGTTGTATATGACATGATGATACATAAATGAATAAATATATATGTTTAACATGATATAATGATCATCAAGTATCTCATTAAAAATAGTAACAATAAGTTATATACTTAAAAAGGAGACTATTGACGTATGAAACTCGAAACGATACATATAACGATTATCGTTATAACCACGTCTTACTAAATATATATGAAGCATATTAATACATTGTTATATTATATATAACATGATAATATGATAATTAAATATATTATTAAGTGTATTAACAATGAACTACATAAGTAAAAACAAGACTACTAACTTAAGGATTTCGAAACGAGACATATATGTAACAATTATCGTTGTAACGACATTTAAATGTATATATCATATTAAGATATATTAATATATCATAATATCATGATAATATAATAATTTAAAATCTCATTTGATATTATAAACTTTGGGTTAACAACATTTAACAAGATCGTTAACCTAAAGGTCTCAAAACAACACTTACATGTAACGACTAACGACGACTTAACGACTCAGTTAAAATGTATATACATGTAGTGTTTTAATATGTATTCATACACTTTTGAAAGACTTCAAGACACTTATCAAAATACTTCTACTTAACAAAAATGCTTACAATTACATCCTCGTTCAGTTTCATCAACAATTCTACTCGTATGCACCCGTATTCGTACTCGTACAATACACAGCTTTTAGATGTATGTACTATTGGTATATACACTCCAATGATCAGCTCTTAGCAGCCCATGTGAGTCACCTAACATATGTGGGAACCATCATTTGGCAACTAGCATGAAATATCTCATAAAATTACAAAAATATGAGTAATCATTCATGACTTATTTATATGACAACAAAATTACATATCCTTTATATCTAATCCATACACCAATGACCAAAAACACCTACAAACACTTTCATTCTTCAATTTTCTTCATCTAATTGATCTCTCTCAAGTTCTAACTTCAAGTTCTAAGTGTTCTTCATAAATTCTACAAGTTCTAGTTACATAAAACAAGAATACTTTCAAGTTTGCTAGCTCACTTCCAATCTTGTAAGGTGATCATCCAACCTCAAGAAATCTTTGTTTCTTACAGTAGGTTATCATTCTAATACAAGGTAATAATCATATTCAAACTTTGGTTCAATTTCTATAACTATAACAATCTTATTTCAAGTGATGATCTTACTTGAACTTGTTTTCGTGTCAAGATTCTGCTTCAAGAACTTCGAGCCATCCAAGGATCCGTTGAAGCTAGATGCATTTTTCTCATTTCCAGTAGGTTTATCCAAGGAACTTAAGGTATTAATGATATTCATAACATCATTCGATTCATACATAAAAAGCTATCATATTCGAAGTGGTAAACTAGTAATCACTAGAACATAGTTTAGTTAATTCTAAACTTGTTCGCAAATAAAGTTAATCCTTCGAACTAAACTTTAAAATTCAACTATACACATGATCTATATCTATATGATATGCTAACTTAATGATTTAAAACCCGGAAACACGATAAACACCATAAAACCGGATTTACGCCGTCGTAGTTACAACCGGGGGCTGTTTTGGTTTGGATAATTAAAAACTATGAAAAACTTTGATTTAAAAGCTATACTTCTAGGAAAATGATTTTCCTTATGAACATGAAACCATATCCAAAAATCATGGTTAAACTGAAAGTGAAAGTATGTTTTTCAAAACAGTCATCAAGATGTCGTTCTTTCGACGGAAATGACTACCTCTTTCAAAAATGACTTGTAACTTGTATTTCCGACTATAAACCTGTACTTTTCTGTTTAATTTCATAAATTCAAGTTCAATACGAAACCGTGTCCTCTTAAATCACTCAAAACGGATTAGAAACGAAGAAATGGCGAGCAAAACAAAATTGGTAAAAACTACTCATTTTAGCTACGTGAAAATTGGTAACAAATCTATTCCAACCATAACTTAATCAACTTGTATTGTATATTATGTAATCTTGAGATACCATAGACACGTATACAATGTTTCGACCTATCATGTCGACACATCTATATATATTTTGGAACAACCATAGACACTCTATATGTGAATGTTGGAGTTAGCTATACATGGTTGAGGTTGATTCCAAAATATATATAGTTTGAGTTGTGATCAATATTGAGATATGTATACACTGGGTCATGGATTGATGCAAGATAATATATATATCGATTTATTTCTGTACATCTAACTGTGGACAACTTGTTGTAGGTTACTAACGAGGACAGCTGACTTAATAAACTTAAAACATCAAAATGTATTAAAATTGTTGTAAATATATTTTGAACATACTTTGATATATATGTACATATTTGTTATAGGTTCGTGAATCGACCAGTGGCCAAGTCTTACTTCCCGACGAAGTAAAAAATCTGTGAAAGTGAGTTATAGTCCCACTTTTAAAATCTAATATTTTTGGGATGTGAATACATGCAGGTTTTATAATTGATTTACAAAATAGACACAAGTACGTGAAACTACATTCTATGGTTGAATTATCGAAATCGAATATGCCCCTTTTTATTAAGTCTGGTAATCTAAGAATTAGGGAACAGACACCCTAATTGACGTAAATCCTAAAGATAGATCTATTGGGCCTAACAAACCCCATCCAAAGTACCGGATGCTTTAGTACTTCGAAATTTATATCATATCCGAAGGGTGTCCCGGAATGATGAGGATATTCTTAAATATGCATCTTGTTAATGTCGGTTACCAGGTGTTCACCATATGAATGATTTTTATCTCTATGTATGGGATGTGTATTGAAATATGAAATCTTGTGGTCTATTATTATGATTTGATAATATATAGGTTAAATGTAGCGACCCGACCAAATCATGTTTGACGGCGCCGACTACTTCGGTCCCGTTGCGTGGTCATAAGTCTTTATTATGACGTTTGACCAAAATATGTCGCATTCATTTCATAAGTAAAAGGATGTTTCAAGTTTACAAATGTAGTTCAAAAGATTAGTTACAATACAAAGTTTAACGTACGAATGAAACCTATGCGACACAATTTAAAGTAGTTAAAAGACGCTCCAACTATGCATGCATACTCAACATCCAAGCAAGTATCAAAAAGAGTGCGGAAGCATGTATCAAGTAGCTTTCAAGGACCTGAGAAAACATATAGAAACTGTCAACGAAAATGTTGGTGAAATCATAGGTGTTTTAGTAAACGTTGCATTTGAACCACAAGATTTAATATATAATATGATTATCAAAATCATTTGCATTCCAAAGTTGTTATTTGTTTCGCGGGCACCCAATTATCAAACTTAACTATTTTGCACCCTTTGCATAGTGTTAGAACATACACTAGACCCAAAAATATATTTTATCCGCTAACGGTAGCGAACCGTCCGAATGAGGCTCGTCAAGCCCATGTGATCACATAATATAAGTTCACGTTTACACCCTGCAAGTGTAACTAATGATAATTGAATTGAGGATTTTCGTTCAAACCCGTACTTGGAATGTTCGTTTTTGTACTTGTGTTCAATGTATAAAAGTATGATACGTACATGTTTCTCATCCCATAGTTTAAAGCATAAAATTTGTTTGAAAGATGGGACTATGATCTCACCTTGAGTGCACGTATGAAAAGTACTTCACAAAGTAACGTTTGCGAAGGATAGTGCTAGTCTTGACCTAAACAAATAGGTCGTATCAATAACGGTAAACACGATAGGTCAAAGATGTTCAATTAGTCCTATGGTTCGTTACGACTCGATTATGTAGCATGTGAAATCAAATTGTCAAGTTTCATGCAAGATACAAGTATAGAAACAAGTTAGGAAGGTTGCATAATCATTTGGTTAAGTTTGACAAAAAGTCAAACTTTGGTCGGTCAAAGTCAACGAAAAAGTCAACACGTCCGGGTCGGGTCCCGAACTATTTTTCTGAGGTTTTTAATCATATATGAGTATGTTAGAACAAGTTACATGTGAATCAGAGGTGCGTAGCATAGCAAACATTATTCTAAAATCGACAAAGTTGGACAGACCACTTTGGCGCGCCGCGCGGGTATATGGCACGCCGCGCCATTACCTGTGTAGAGAATTCTGACAGTTTTTAAGTTTTATGCACGAACCTAACTTCAACCAATCACCATTTATGACCCGCAAACAACCAAAGCATGTATCTTATATCATCGGAAAGGTATTTTGACAAGGAAAACAACTAAACACATTTCATCCATCACATTTACTTTTACAACAACCAAAATCACATTCAAAGCTCCTCATTAAATGTACTCAAGTTCATAAATGAAATTCGATGATTCGGCAACCAATTTACATGAATGATATGCCGTTTCGAAGGTGATCAAGCATACAATACAACCTAACACTTACAAATAACATTTCATGTCATTCAAAGCATCAAAAGTTCATTTCAAGTTCATCAAACCCTAACCCAAATCCACCAAAACCAATAATCAAGTTTATGAAGTTTTCTAAAACAACCTACACATCAAATTGAAGCTAGTGCTACTAGTAACACATTTAATACTTGCACTTTACCATAACAACAACATTTAAGCAACTAAATTACCAAATCAAACACACCAAAGTTCATATTCAAGCTAGTTACTTCAAATAACGAAATCGAGCATATAAATCATATAATCATGTTAGACTTGAGCCATAGACACTAATTAACAACTTTATAAGTTAAAAACATCAAGAACACAAAATCTAGTGATTTTAGAAAGTTATCCAAACTTGATGAAATTGGTATGGAATCGAAGAGGAAGATGAGAGGATTCCGAATATGCAATTTGTTTAGATGGATGCTTGCTCGATTTGATTTAGATGATGATTCTTGAAATTGGAGAATTGAGAGAAAATATGGAAGTAGAAGAAGAAAAGGGAAATGAAAAAGAAAAGATGGGGGTGGGGGTTGACTAGTCAAAGGCTAGTCACCTCTTTGGCATTTTGGCGAAACTAGTCCCTCAAGTTCGTTTGCGGGTGCGTGAAATACCTAGACGAGATATTTTTAAAACACGTATTAACCGGAGATGTTATAAACATATAACGGGATTTAAATAGTTAAACGGAAAAGTAAACGGAAAAAGGTTGGATGTTACATTACCTACTCCTTAAAAGAAATTTCGTCCCGAAATTTAAGTAGGCGTAGTAGTCGTTGTTTCTTCCTCGGGATCTTGCGTTTCCGGAGCAGGGAATAAATGAGGGTATTTCTTTTGCATTTGATCTTGCCTTTTCCAAGTAAACTCGGGTCCCCTATTGTTTCAATGTCTTGACGGAGGTGTCCACAATTTCAACCGGTTCCTCCACAAAATGAAGTTTGTCATCAATAGTAAGTTCCTCGAGAGGGATGATGATATCGGGTTCGGCAAGACACGTTTTCAAGTTAGATATATGGAAGGTAGGATGAACGGAGTTCAATTGAGGCGGAAGATCTAAACGATAAGCAACGGTTCCAATACGCTCCAAGATTTCGAAAGGACCAATATACCGCGGATTTAGCTTCCCGCATTTCCCAAAACGGATTACACCCTTCCAAGGTGCGACTTTTAACATGACGCAGTCACCGACTTGAAATTCAAGGTTGTTGCGTCTTTTGTCGGTATAGCACTTTTGACGACTCCGGGTCGTCCAAAGCCTATCTCGGATTTGAACGATCTTCTCGATGGTTTCGTGAATGAGTTCGGGTCCGGTGATTTGTACGTCGCCTACTTCGGCCCAACAAAGAGGAGAACGGCATTTTCGGCCATATAATGCTTCGAATGGGGCAGCTTTTATACTCGCGTGATAACTATTGTTGTAAGAGAACTCGGCGAGAGGTAAGTGCTTGTCCCAAGCTTTTCCAAAATCAACCACGCAAGCTCGTAACATGTCCTCTAAGGTTTGAATTGTACGTTCGCTTTGTCCATCGGTTTGAGGATGATATGCGGTGCTCATGTCTAAACGCGTTCCCAACGCTTCTTGCAAGGTACGCCAAAATCTAGAAACAAAACGGCCATCTCGATCGGAGATAATCGATAAAGGTACACCATGTCGGGCTACGATCTCCTTGATATAAAGTCGTGCAAGTTTCTCCATTTTGTCGGTCTCCTTCATGGCGAGAAAGTGTACGGATTTGGTGAGACGGTCAACAATAACCCAAATGGTATCATAACCGCCCGTCGTTTTTGGTAGTTTGGTGATAAAATCCATTGTTATTCTTTCCCACTTCCATTGCGGGATTTCGGGTTGTTGAAGTAATCCGGACGGTCTTTGGTGTTCGGCTTTGACTTTGGAACATGTCAAATACTTGGAAACATAAGTAGCTACGTCCCTTTTGATGTTCCGCCACCAATATAGTTGTTTAAGGTCGTGGTACATCTTATTGGGACCGGGGTGAATCGAGTATCGCGACTTATGGGCTTCATCTAAAATAAGGCTTCGTAGGTCCCCATAACTAGGCACCCAAATCCTTCCGGCAAAATATCGGAGTCCGATCTCTCTAATTTCGAATCGAGTGACGAGAATGTTCAAGAGCTCGTGTGAAACGTTTTCATCCTTGAGAGCCTCATCGTGGGCTACCCGAATTTGGCTATTAAGGTTGGTGTGGATGGTGACGTTTAAGGCTCGGACACGAAGAGGCACCGCTCTTTCTTTTTGACTTAAGGCATCGGCTACTACATTTGCCTTCCTGTGATGGTAATGAAGCTCGCAATCGTAATCGTTTAAGGTTTCAATCCACCTTCGTTGTCGCATGTTTAGTTGCTTTTGGTCGAAGATGCGTTGGAGACTTTTGTGATCGGTAAAGATAGTACTCTTGGTTCCATAAAGATAGTGTCTCCACATTATAAGTGCAAGGACAACAGCTCCGAGTTCGAGATCGTGTGTCGTGTAGTTTCGTTCATGAATTTTGAGTTGTCGAGAAGCATAAGAAATGACTTTCGTTCGTTGCATCAACACACACCCAAAACCATGTTTCGAGGCGTCGCAATACACAACAAAATCGTCATTGCCTTCGGGAAGTAACAAGATAGGAGCGGTGGTTAGCTTTGTTTTCAAGATTTGAAATGCGGATTCTTGTTGGGTCGCCCAATTGAATTTCTTTCCCTTGTGAGTTAAAGCGGTTAGAGGATGAGCAACCAAAGAGAAATCCTTGATGAATCTACGTTAGTATCCGGCGAGATCCAAGAATTAACGAATGTGAGTAGGAGTAGTGGGAGTCTCCCATTTACTAATGGCTTCGATTTTCGTTGGATCGACTTTAATACCTTGGTCACTTACAACATGACCAAGAAATTGAACTTCCTTCAACCAAAATTCACACTTGGAGAATTTGGCATAGAGTCGTTCTTGTCTTAAAAGTTCAAGCACGAGCCGGAGGTGTTCCACGTGTTCTTCTTCGCTTTTAGAATAAACCAAAATATCATCGATGAACACGATAACGAATTTGTCAAGATACGGTTTGCACACGCGGTTCATAAGATCCATGAACACCGCCGGTGCGTTAGTGAGACCAAATGGCATTACAAGAAATTCATAACTACCATAACGAGTTCGGAAATCGGTTTTGGAGACATCTTCCCCCTTAACCCTTAATTGATGATAACCTGAGCGGAGATCGATTTTTGAATATACACAAGACCCTTGTAGTTGATCAAAGAGGTCATCGATGCGAGGAAGAGGATATCGGTTTTTAACCGTCAATTTGTTTAGTTCACGATAATCAATGCACATTTGTAGGGATCTGTCTTTCTTTGTAACAAACAAAATCGAAGCGCCCAAAGGTGAATGGCCAGGTTGGATAAAACCACGATCAAGTAGTTCTTGGATTTGACTTTGCAATTCTTGCATCTCGGATGGAGCGAGTCTATAAGGTGCACGTGCTACGGGTGCGGCCCCCAGAATAAGATCGATTTAGAATTCAACCGGTCGATGAGGTGGAAGACCCGGCAATTCGTCGGGAAATACATCGAAATAGTCACTAACAATTGGCACATCATCTATGTGCTTCTCATCGGACTCGACTTTCTTAACGTGAGCAACGATCGCAAAACAACCCTTACGGAGTAGTTTTCTAACTTTAATACACGAAACGAGGTTGAGTCTGGTGCAACTCTTATCGCCATAGACGATCAAAGGTTCACCATTCTTGATAGGGATTCGGATTGCGTTAAGATCACAAAGGATGTGAGATTTCGTTTTGGCTAGGCAATTCATACCGATTAATACATCGAAGCTTCCTAGTTCCATGGGTATCAAGTCAATTTCAAACTCATTACCCAAAATGTTTAACGTACACCCCCGGTAATATGTGTCGGCACTCAATAGTTTTCCGTTGGCCACTTCAATGGTATAAGTGGTATCTAGTGGGAGTGGTGGAGTATTAAAAGAATGAGTCAAAGTCTTGGATACAAAAATCTTATCGGCACCCGAATCGAATAAACAAGTAACATAAGTGTTGTTGAGGAGAAACGTACCCGTGACTAATTCATTGTCATCTCGGGCTTCCTCGGTGTTGATGTTGAAAGCTCGGCCGCGTGTGTTGGGGTTGGCATTCTTCTTCGGACATGCATTTTTAAAATGTCCCGTTTGGCCACATTCATGACAAGTACCCGGTTTTGGTGCATTGGGCACCTTTTGAGCGACGGCGGCGGCACTTCTACAATCGTTGGCCACATGACCACCCCTTTGGCACCGGTGGCAAAATAGATTGCTACATTCACCATAGTGGTGCTTGTGGAATTTGTTGCAAAAGGGTTTATTTCCGCCATAACTTTTCTTGGCGTCGGAGGTGTAAGGCTTCTTAGCAAAGTTGTTGTTGCTTGATTAGGAGGGTTCCCACTTTCTTTTGTTGCCGCCCGATTTATCCTCGGCCTTAGGTGCCGGAACTACGATTTCATCAACCGTTTTGATGAATTGGCGGGCCATGTTCAATGCTTGTTGTAGGTTAGTGGGTTTGGATGACATCACCCCTTGTTTGATGCTCTTTGGAAGACCATACATATAAAGTTCGACCCTTTGAGATTCGGGGTTCACGAGGTTGGGACACATCAAGGATAGTTCAGCGAATCGTTGATTATAGGCCTTGAGATCGTTTCCGACCGCCTCTATGGTTCTTAGCTCTTGTTCGAGCTTTCGGGTTTCTTCGCGAGGGAAATATTCGATGACCATCTTTTCCCTTAAATCGGCCCAAGAGAGGGCGTGAGCTTCATCGGTACCCACCGATTGTACATAAGTATTCCACCATGTAAGAGTGACACCGGCGAAGGTGTGAGTGGAGTATTTGACCTTGTCTTGGTCCCGACAACCGCTTATGCTAAAGACGGCCTCCGTTTGTTCGAACCATCGAGTAAGAGTAACCGGTCCCCCGGTTCCATCAAAAGTGTGAGGTTTGTACCCCATGAAGGATTTGTAGGAGCACCCTTTGTTTGAGTTACTGGCTCCATTGTTGTTGTTGTTGTGGTTGTTGTGGTTGTTGTTATTGTTGGAGGAGTGATCGGCCATGACCGCTTCCATGGCGGTGGCTATCATTCATTGTAGAGCTTGTTCGGGAGTCTCATGGCATGGCACACGACGAGGAGGCATTGTTCCTTCAAAACACAAGAATACCGTTGATTAGTATACTTAATAATACAAACCATGATATGGAATAAGGATAGAGAAAAATTTTCCTTGACTCGCCTTAAATTCTTTATGTCATAATGTCGGAATGTTCATATGAGTCACCGTAATATAATCCCGGAAATTATATTACCCTAATTCATATGTGTATTCGACACTAATTCATATAGTCAAGGTGGCGCGTCAATTAAATTAAGTAACGTAAGATTAAGGTTGAATAAGAATTTGATGTGATAGATGAGTTCGAGTATAATGCACAAGTAGTCAAGTAATTCCTACTTCAAGTCTATATACCGGTTGTAGTCTAGACTCACCAATGTACCCTATGACTCGGGGTTGACACCAATGAACTCTAAATCCCTACAACCAACGCTCTGATACCATCTGTAGACCCGACCAAATCATGTTTAACGGCGCCGACTACTTCGGTCCCGTTGCGTGGTCATAAGTCTTTATTATGACGTTTGACCAAAATATGTCGCATTCATTTCATAAGTAAAAGGATGTTTCAAGTTTACAAATGTAGTTCAAAAGATTAGTTACAATACAAAGTTTAACATACGAATGAAACCTATGCGACACAATTTAAAGTAGTCAAAAGATGCTCCAACATGAGATTGACCACCCAAGTTGACCGGCAATTCACGAACGTTAAAACTTGTAAAAATGACATGACGATATATATATGGATATACATATGATTAACATGAGATTATGATAAGTAAGTATCTCCATAAGTATATTAACAATGAGTTATATACATATAAACAAGACTACTAACTTAAGGATTTCGAAACGAGACATATATATAACGATTATCGTTGTAACGACATTTAAATGTATATATATCATATTAAGATATATTAATATATCATAATATCATGATAATATAATAATTTAACATCTCATTAGATATAATAAACAATGGGTTAACAACATTAATTGAGATCGTTAACTTAAAGGTTTCAAAACAACACTTACATGTAACGACTAACGATGACTTAACGACTCAGTTAAAATGTATATACATGTAGTGTATTTAGATGTATTAAAATACTTTTGGAAGACTTCAAGACATATATCAAAACACTCATACTTAACGAAAATGGTTACAGTTACTTTCCCATTCTTTTCTTTCATCAAGAATTCTAGTCGTTTTCTTACCCGTATTATACACAGCTTCAAAACGTACTTACTATGGGTATATACCAATAGGAACTAGCATGGGATTCCACTCTTGATTATGTCATGTATGACTAATCAATTTTAACTTCTACCATGAGCAAGTCAACTAACTAGAACTCCTTTTAACCCCACTCACCACTCACCAATTACCACTCATCATTCACTCCATTTCACTTCCAATTCTCTTTCTAATTCTCTCTCAACACACACACACACACACTATTATGAACGTATTTTTCCAGTAGTTAATCATCATCTTCATCAAAAATCACTTCAAGAATCAAGCTATAATCATCATAGGAAGAACACTTCAAGAACACTTCAAAAATCCCTTCAAGTTTACTAATTTACTTCCAAGCTTTCTAATCCATTCCAAGTAATCATCTAAGATCAAGAAACCTTTGTTATATACAGTGTATTCAAGGTAATATTCATATTCAAACTTTGATTCAATTTCTATAACTATAAACTATCTTAATTCGAGTAAAAATCTTACTTGAACTTGTTTTTGTGTCATGATCCTACTTCAAGAACTTTCAAGCCATCCAAGATCCTTTGAAGCTAGATCATTTCTTGTCACTTCCAGTAGGTTTACCTACTAAACTTGAGGTAGTAATGATGTTCATAACATCATTCGATTCATATATATAAAACTATCTTATTCGAAGGTTTAAACTCGTAATCACTAGAACATAGTTTAGTTAATTCTAAACTTGTTCGCAAACAAAAGTTAATCCTTCTAACTTGAATTTTAAAATTAACTAAACACATGTTATATATCTATATGATATGCTAACTTAATGATTTAAAACCTGGAAACACGAAAAACACCGTAAAACCGGATTTACGTCGTCGTAGTAACACCGCGGGCTGTTTTGGGTTAGTTAATTAAAAACTATGATAAACTTTGATTTAAAAATTGTTATTCTGAGAAAATGATTTTTATTATGAACATGAAACTATATCCAAAAATTATGGTTAAACTCAAAGTGGAAGTATGTTTTCTAAAATGGTCATCTAGACGTCGTTCTTTCGACTGAAATGACTACCTTTACAAAAATGACTTGTAACTTATTTTTCCGACTATAAAACTATACTTTTTCTGTTTAGATTCATAAAATAGAGTTCAATATTAAACCATAGCAATTTGATTCACTCAAAACATAATTAAAATGAAGAAGTTATGGGTAAAACAAGATTGGATAATTTTTCTCATTTTAGCTACGTGAAAATTGGTAACAAATCTATTCCAACCATAACTTAATCAACTTGTATTGTATATTATGTAATCTTGAGATACCATAGACACGTATACAATGTTTCGACCTATCATGTCGACACATCTATATATATTTCGGAACAACCATAGACACTCTATATGTGAATATTGGAGTTAGCTATACAGGGTTGAGGTTGATTCCAAAATATATATAGTTTGAGTTGTGATCAATACTGAGATACGTATACACTGGGTCGTGGATTGATTCAAGATAATATTTATCGATTTATTTCTGTACATCTAACTGTGGACAACTAGTTGTAGGTTACTAACGAGGACAGCTGACTTAATAAACTTAAAACATCAAAATATATTAAAAGTGTTGTAAATATATTTTAAACATACTTTGATATATATGTATATATTGTTATAGGTTCGTGAATCAACCAGTGGCCAAGTCTTACTTCCCGACGAAGTAAAAATCTGTGAAAGTGAGTTATAGTCCCACTTTTAAAATCTAATATTTTTGGGATGAGAATACATGCAGGTTTTATAAATGATTTACAAAATAGACACAAGTACGTGAAACTACATTCTATGGTTGAATTATCGAAATCGAATATGCCCCTTTTTATTAAGTCTGGTAATCTAAGAATTAGGGAACAGACACCCTAATTGACGCGAATCCTAAAGATAGATCTATTGGGCCTAACAAACCCCATCCAAAGTACCGGATGCTTTAGTACTTCGAAATTTATATCATATCCGAAGGGTGTCCCGGAATGATGGGGATATTCTTATATATATGCATCTTGTTAATGTCGGTTACCAGGTGTTCACCATATGAATGATTTTTATCTCTATGTATGGGATGTATATTGAAATATGAAATCTTGTGGTCTATTGTTACGATTTGATACATATAGGTTAAACCTATAACTCACCAACATTTTTGTTGACGTTTAAAGCATGTTTATTCTCAGGTGAATACTAAGAGCTTCCGCTGTTGCATACTAAAATAAGGACAAGATTTGGAGTCCATGTTTGTATGATATTGTGTAAAAACTGCATTCAAGAAACTGATTTCGATGTAACATATTTGTATTGTAAACCATTATGTAATGGTCGTGTGTAAACAGGATATTTTAGATTATCATTATTTGATAATCTACGTAAAGCTTTTAAACCTTTATTTATGAAATAAAGGTTATGGTTTGTTTTAAAAATGAATGCAGTCTTTGAAAAACGTCTCATATAGAGGTCAAAACCTCGCAACGAAATCAATTAATATGGAACGTTTTTAATCAATAAGAACGGGACATTTCAGTTGGTATCCGAGCGTTGGTCTTAGAGAACCAGAAAATTTGCATTAGTGTGTCTTATCGAGTTTGTTAGGATGCATTAGTGAGTCTGGACTTCGACCGTGTTTTCTTTAAAAATGATTGCTTAACATTTTTGTTGGAAACTATATATTTTTAACATATGAATATTATGTGATATATTAATCTCTTAACGTGTTTGATATTATGTGATAGATGTCTACCTCTAGAACAAGTCCCATTGACTCACCTAATAATAATGAAGAGTCAAATGTAAATTGGAATGATTCGTGGACTGATTCACAAGTTCCCGAAGAGGAACCGGAAGAAGAGTCGGAACCGGAAGAAGAATCGGAACCGGAAGAAGAATCGGAACCGGAAGAAGAAATAGAACCGGTGGGGGAAATAATAAAACGGTTAAGTAAAAGAGAATCCTCAACCAACCTACCAAGGTTAATTATGGTCAATGGTGTTTCCGCCAAGGAAGCAAAATATTGGGAGAATTACCAATTCTCCGATGAATCGGATTCCGACGAGAATTCCGATGACGTTATAGAAATTACCCCAACTGAATTTAAAAAGGCAATTGAAAATAATAAGGGAAAGGGCATAAAAATAGAGAAATCTAATTCCAACCCCGATGAACTTTATATGTATCGTCAACCCCCGAAGTCCTTAAGTTGTAACAATGACCCGGGAACCTCTAAACCACCAGGTTTTTCTAAACCAATGTGGACAACGACGGCTCGTATTAGGGGAACATCATATATCCCTAGAAACTTGGAAAAACGAACCAAAACCGAAGAAGAAGAAACAAGCGAGTCGGAATAAGATAGTTGTATTCGTGTGGTGTAATATATGTAATATAGTGTGCTTATGCTTTATGATATATGTAAAAATTGCTTGTATTAATAAGTATTTTTTTTATGAATCTAACTCTTGTCTATTTTACAGTTTAAAAACACAAAATGGATAGACAACCCAATATTTTAAGAGACCTACCCGGAGACATGATTGATGAAATCTTGTCTAGAGTCGGTCAGAATTCTTCGGCACAACTATTTAAGGCGAGATCAGTTTGTAAGACATTCGAAGAACGTTCCAAGAATGCCTTGGTTTATAAAAGGCTTTTGTTCGAAAGATGGGGGATATCACATTGGGAAATCCATAAGTTACGATGTGTTTACTTTGACGCATATATTGCGGGGAACCCAAATGCTATTTTACGCAATGGGTTAAGAAATTATTTTGACTCAATATATCCGAATATTGGACTTCGTGATTTAGAAAAAGTGGCTAACATGCAACATAAAGAAGCATGTTATGCTTACGGATTAGTAATGTTCGCTTCTCACCAAAGTGAGAACAAGAACATCGGCCTACAACTATTAAACAAAACGTTCCCACAAGTGACGGAGTCGGTAATTGGGGTAAGAAATAAGGTTTTTAGGTTATTACGAGACTGTTGGTCATTACGTAACCCTCGTCCCTTTGACGACGTTACAACACGCTGTCTTATCAACGGCCATAACGGTTATGTTCCACAAGACCAAGGATGGGAAGTAGTCCTAGTAAAACCAGAATGCATGACTTGTTTCTGGACGTATGAATTACGTGTCTTTATTGCCTTTGCTGAACGACTTGTGTACTAGCTAGAATTATCTTCACAACTATCTTGTATCAAAGTTATTGTGTGCTATATTTCATGCTTTATGTAAAATAAGCGGTATTGTAAGTTTGTAAAATATTGTATAAAAGTTTGAACGCGAAATATTATTACAATCAGTTTTTCATATAGAATTGTAGTAGTTGAATTGTATATTAGCTACTAAGTATGAACTTAACGGGTAGGCACTACCCGAATTTAAACTTATAAAACGCTAATATGAAGAAAAAGCTTTTATAAATGAGTTCATATTATGCTACGAAATACTATTAACTACTCTTAATATTCTGTATGATTAACTTGACACACCGTGAATATGAATGAAGAGGAATTCCGTACTTTTCTAGCTTCAAACATAGCTGCAGTACAGGCTGCGATACATACCAACAATAACCTTGGATCTAGCAGTACAGGAAATCGTGTAGGATGCACCTACAAAGAATTCACTGCCTGCAAACCTTTGGAATTTGATGGAACCGAAGGACCGATCGGATTGAAACGGTGGACCGAGAAGGTCGAATCGGTGTTTGCCATAAGTAAGTGTACTGAAGAGTACAAAGTAAAGTACGCTACGCATACCTTCACAGGTTCTGCGTTAACATGGTGGAATACCTATCTAGAGCAAGTGGGACAAGACGACGCGTACGCACTACCGTGGTCAGCATTCAAGCACTTGATGAACGAGAAGTACCGTCCCAGAACCGAGGTCAATAAGCTCAAGACAGAACTTAGAGGGTTACGAACCCAAGGATTTGATATTACCACGTACGAAAGACGATTCATAGAATTGTGCCTATTGTGTCCGGGAGCATTCGAAGATGAGGAAGAGAAGATCGACGCGTTTGTGAAAGGATTACCGGAAAGAATCCAAGAAGATATAAGTTCACACGAGCCCGCCTCCATACAACAGGCATGTAGAATGGCTCACAAACTAGTGAACCAGATTGAAGAAAGAATTAAAGAACAGACTGCTGAAGAGGCCAATGTGAAGCAAGTCAAAAGAAAGTGGGAGGAAAACGGTGATAAGAATCACCAATACAACAACAACAGCAATTACAACAATAATCGCAACAATTATCCCAACAATCGCAACATCAATCGCAACTACAACAAACGGCCCAACAACAACAACAACAACAACAACAGCAACTACAACAATTATCCCAACAACAATAATAATCGCAACAACAACAACAATCAGAAGCAGCTATGCCAAAGGTGTGAAAAGTATCACTCGGGGTTCTGCACCAAATTTTGCAACAAGTGTAAAAGAAATGGTCATAGCGCGGCAAAGTGTGAGGTCTAAGGACCAGGGGTTAATAGAACGAAAGGAACAAATGGTGTCGGAACGAGTAATGGTGGAGCAAGTAGTGTCGGAGCAAGTTATGCCAATGTAGTTTGTTATAAATGTGGAAAACCGGGCCACATTATTAGAAATTGCCCGAACCAGGAGAACACGAATGGACAAGGCCGCGAAAGAGTTTTCAATATTAATACGGCAGAGGCACAGGAAGACCCGGAGCTTGTTACGGGTACGTTTCTTATTGACAATAAATTTGCTTACGTTTTATTTGATTCGGGTGCGGATAGAAGCTATATGAGTAGAGATTTTTGTGCTAAATTAAGTTGTCCATTGACGCCTTTGGATAGTAAATTTTTACTCGAATTAGCAAATGGCAAATTAATTTCAGCAGATAATATATGTCGGAATCGAGAAATTAAACTGGTTAGCGAAACATTTAAGATTGACTTGATACCAGTAGAGTTAGGGAGTTTTGATGTGATAATCGGTATGGACTGGTTGAAAGAAGTGAAAGCAGAGATCGTTTGTTACAAAAATACAATTCGCATTATACGAGAAAAAGGAAAACCCTTAATGGTGTACGGAGAAAAGGGCAACACGAAGCTACATATTATTAGTAATTTGAAGGCACAAAAACTAATAAGAAAAGGTTGCTATGCTGTTCTAGCACACGTCGAGAAAGTACAAACTGGAGAAAAGAGCATCAATGATGTTCCCATTGCAAAAGAATTTCCCGATGTATTTTCGAAAGAATTACCGGGATTACCCCCACAGCGATCCGTTGAATTTCAAATAGATCTTGTACCAGGAGCTGCACCAATAGCTCGTGCTCCTTACAGACTCGCACCCAGCGAGATGAAAGAACTGCAAAGCCAATTACAAGAACTTTTAGAGCGTGGTTTCATTCGACCAAGCACATCACCGTGGGGAGCTCGTATTTTGTTTGTCAAGAAGAAAGATGGCACATTCAGGTTGTGTATCGACTACCGAGAGTTGAAAAAACTTACCATCAAGAACCGCTACCCACTACCGAGAATCGGCGACTTATTTGATCAACTACAAGGCTCGTCTGTTTATTCAAAGATTGACTTACGTTCCGGGTATCATCAAACGCGGGTGAAAGAAGATGATATTCCAAAGACTGCTTTCAGAACACGTTACGGTCATTATGCGTTTATGGTCATGCCGTTTGGTTTAACTAATGCACCAGCTGTGTTCATGGACCTTATGAACCGAGTGTGTGGACAATACCTTGACAAGTTTGTCATTGTTTTCATTGATGACATACTTATTTACTCAAAGAATGACCAAGAACACGGTGAACATTTGAGAAAGGTGTTAGAAGTATTGAGGAAGGAAGAATTGTACGCTAAGTTTTCAAAGTGTGCATTTTGGTTGGAAGAAGTTCAATTCCTCGGTCACATAGTGAACAAAGAAGGTATTAAGGCGGATCCGGCAAAGATAGAAACTGTTGAAAACTGGGAAACCCCGAAAACTCCGAAACACATACGCCAGTTTTTAGGACTAGCTGGTTACTACAGAAGGTTCATCCAAGACTTTTCCAGAATAGCAAAACCCTTGACTGCATTAAAGCATAAAGGGAAGAAATTTGAATGGAATGATGAACAAGAGAAAACGTTTCAGTTATTGAAGAAAAAGCTAACTACGGCACCTATATTGTCATTGCCTGAAGGGAATGATGATTTTGTGATTTATTGTGACGCATCAAAGGAAGGTCTCGGTTGTGTATTAATGCAATGAACGAAGGTGATTGCTTATGCGTCTAGACAATTGAAGATTCACGAACAAAATTATACGACGCATGATTTGGAATTAGGCGCGGTTGTTTTTGCATTAAAGACTTGGAGGCACTACTTATATGGGGTCAAAAGTATTATATATACCGACCACAAAAGTCTTCAACACATATTTAATCAGAAACAACTGAATATGAGGCAGCGTAGGTGGATTGAATTATTGAATGATTACGACTTTGAGATTCGTTACCACCCATGGATGGCAAATGTGGTAGCCGATGCCTTGAGCAGGAAGGACAGAGAACCCATTCGAGTAAAATCTATGAATATAATGATTCATAATAACCTTACTACTCAAATAAAGGAGGCGCAACAAGGAGTTTTAAAAGAGGGAAATTTAAAGGATGAAATACCCAAAGGATCGGAGAAACATCTTAATATTCGGGAAGACGGAACCCGGTATACGGCTGAAAGGATTTGGGTACCAAAATTTGGAGATATGAGATAAATGGTACTTAGAGAAGCTCATAAAACCAGATACTCAATACATCCTGGAACGGGGAAGATGTACAAGGATCTCAGGAAATATTTTTGTTGGCCGGGTATGAAAGCCGATGTTGCTAAATACGTAGGAGAATGTTTGACATGTTCTAAGGTCAAAGCTGAGCATCAGAAACCATCAGGTCTACTTCAACAACCCGAAATCCCGGAATGGAAATGGGAAAACATTACCATGGATTTCATCACTAAATTGCCAAGGACTGCAAGTGGTTTTGATACTATTTGGGTAATAGTTGATCGTCTCACCAAATCAGCACATTTCCTGCCAATAAGAGAAGATGACAAGATGGAGAAGTTAGCACGGCTGTATTTGAAGGAAGTCGTCTCCAGACATGGAATACCAATCTCTATTATCTCTGATAGGGATGGCAGATTTATTTCAAGATTCTGGCAGACGTTACAGCAAGCATTAGGAACTCGTCTAGACATGAGTACTGCCTATCATCCACAAACTGATGGGCAGAGCGAAAGGACGATACAAATGCTTGAAGACATGCTACGAGCATGTGTTATTGATTTCGAAAACAGTTGGGATAGACATCTACCATTAGCAGAATTTTCCTACAACAACAGCTACCATTCAAGCATTGAGATGGCGCCGTTTGAAGCACTTTATGGTAGAAAGTGCAGGTCTCCGATTTGTTGGAGTGAAGTGGGGGATAGACAGATTACGAGTCCGGAGATTATACAAGAAACTACCGAGAAGATCATCCAAATTCAACAACGGTTGAAAACAGCCCAAAGTCGACAAAAGAGCTACGCTGACATTAAAAGAAAAGATATAGAATTTGAAATTGGAGAGATGGTCATGCTTAAAGTTGCACCTTGGAAAGGCGTTGTTCGATTTGGTAAACGAGGGAAATTAAATCCAAGGTATATTGGACCATTCAAGATTATTGATCGTGTCGGACCAGTAGCTTACCGACTTAAGTTACCTCAACAACTCGCGGCTGTACATAACACTTTCCACGTCTCGAATTTGAAGAAATGTTTTGCTAAAGAAGATCTCACTATTCCATTAGATGAAATCCAAATCAACGAAAAACTCCAATTCATCGAAGAACCCGTCGAAATAATGGATCGTGAGGTTAAAAGACTTAAGCAAAACAAGATACCAATTGTTAAGGTTCGATGGAATGCTCGTAGAGGACCCGAGTTCACCTGGGAGCGTGAAGATCAGATGAAGAAGAAATACCCTCATCTATTTCCAGAAGATTCGTCAACACCTTCAACAGCTTAAAATTTCGGGACGAAATTTATTTAACGGGTAGGTACTGTATGTGACGACCCGGGAATTTTCGACCAAATTTAAACTTAATCTTTCTATGTTTCCAAGACGATAAGCAAAGTCTGTTAATCTGAGTCTCAAAATTTTTGGAACTGTTTCATATATTCAATTGACCTTCGACTGTTCTCAATGATTCACGAACAACTAATTGTAAATAGATACATGTATATATATATATATATATATATATATATATATATATATATATATATATATATATATATATATATATATATATATATATATATGTAATAATTTGAAATATTAATTAATATAATATATATATATATATATATATATATATATATATATATATATATATATATATATATATATATATATATATATATATATGTATGTATATAAATATGCATATAAATACTATTTGTAAATATATAAAATAATATTAAATCTATTTGTTTAAAAAAAAAATATATAACATATATGTATGTGATAAAACTTGTTATTTAAAACTGATTATATTTAGAGAGAGAGTAAATGGAAAATGAATGATCTCGAGCTTAATTAGTAAACGTCAGTAACACTCGGTTGATGTTTTATTAGTTTTAATATAGATATTGTACATGTCCATGAAGGATTGAAATAAAACTTGAACTGTAAATTGATTACGAAGATTTTAGATTTGTCAAAAATATTTTTACCCTTTTAAGATTAAATATTAGCACTCCGTACATATAAATTGGAACATAAAATAAATAATTATTGAACCTTTTTGATCAGGTTTCAAACAGTTAATGAGTGAAATAATTAAATATATTTAATCTAAAAGTTTGGGATTTTTAGGAACACTTTTATACGTTAACTGTTTAGCAATGGACACGCTCCGTAAAACTGTCGGTAGAAGAATCCAATACCTTTGGCTGCTGAACTGTTATCCACTGTACAATCAAGTTTACTTTTACTATTATGATTATTATTCTAGTGTTATATTTAATTATTAATATTACTATATAAAATAATATTTGTACTAAACCTACAACTCATTATTGTGTTGTCTTTAAATAAAACTTAACAATTGTGTGATCAACGTTGTTTTCCTCCAAGAAGCAAATGAAGCTCCTAACATTTTCTTCCATTGGGAGATAGTGACCATTGTAAGGCCATATTGCCTAAAAGTCGAGGTCGAGGTTAGATGATGGTTATATACAAAATCATAGTATGTATGTATTAGAGAGTTGTACCTCAAGAACGCCAACATGGGCCACCAATCTTCCGGAAACAGTGGTGGTACATGCAACCGACACCCATCACCACCGAAAACAACCACCAACACATTACCCTTACTACTAGGTGCGTTATTCTTTTGATTTTCCGATTCATGTTATTTTAGCTCGATCTAAACGACCACCTGCAGCCTCAATTTTCTGTTGTTGTTAGCCACCATGAACCACCACCATGTGCCACCCTAAACCGCCCCAAACAACACCTCAACAGTAGCTACTAAACTGTTTTTCTGTTACTCGCATTTATTTATTTATTTATTTTTTTTTCTTCCGTCGACAACCCCATCAATCACCACCACTAAATTACTATAAATGATGTTCGAACAAGGATTATCTCTGCAACTATTTACAGTTCCAAACATCACAAAAACCTTCATAAAATCGCTGCAGTAGCAGCTCTTTATTTAAACTGTTTGCTAATACCGTTGTAATACTTTTTATTTATGTTTCATGCTAACGTGGAGTATATAAAACATGTAAATGATTACATGGTCGGTGGTGATAAAGAGTATGTTGATTAGGATATATATGATTAAGAATAATGATGGTGGATAGTTATATATTTTTTTTTACATATAACGATGATGTAAAAAAAAAAAAAAAAAAACGAATGATATGATGATTATGATTATGATAATCATGGTGATCATGATAAGAATGATATGATTACGGTTGGAATGATGATGAAATGAAACTAAGAGGACGAGTTTGCGATGATGGGTGATGATAATTGGCGATGATGGTTGTGATTATGTTAGATGATGTTGTGTGTTGATCATGATAATAAAAAGATGATGATAAGAAGGATTATGATGCGAAGATGATGAAGACGAATGATCACGAGGTCATTAGATGATGATGAATAATTCTTGGGTTTTGTTTTGAAGAAGATGAAGGAGAAAAGGAGAAACATAAAAACGGGCTATGTAGATTTTAGGATGCCATAGTATCAGAAAAGTAATTATGGTCGAGTGGTTGGGGAGGTGGTTGTTTATTCGAGAGATCACTGGTTCGAATCTAGACCATGGTAATTTTTTATTAGCAATAAAAGTTAGTGTTGGGCCGAGACCTAAATTCCCTGTTGGGCCAGGAAGTGTGTTGGGCCGTATTAAAGAATTTGGGCTGCTGTTGGGCTGGAATAACTAGTTAGATTATTGCTGGTTATGATAATCTTGAATGATGTACAATTAAGACGAATAAATGATGATGATGAAGTTGTGAGATAGGTAATAACACAGATTTATAAGGCTTAAAAGAATTTAATGTTCAAGTTAAATCAAGAAGTAACATACAGCTCAATGGTTAGTAGTGTGGGTGTTTAAGTGAGAGGTCGCGGGTTCGAGTCCCGTCTCGGGCAGTTTACATCTTTTTAATGCTCCTGAGCTTTATGAATCCAAGGCGTTTAGTTTGAGGTAGTCTACTTTTATTATTATTATTATTATTATTATTATTATTATTATTATTATTATTATTATTATTATTATTATTATTATTATTATTATTATTATTATTATTATTATGAACATGTTAATAATATAACATATTTTTTTTTCAAAATTAATAGAAGATGATATGGTTAGGATTATGGAAAAAGATTATAATTATATTAACACATGTACGATAAAGATTATGATTATGAAATAGAACAAAAAGAGTTCATAATTATAATTTAGAAATTAGACGCGAAGATTATTACGACTATTAATATTGTTATTAGTATTATCATTATTATTTTATCATTATTATTAAAACTATCATTTTTATTAGAATTATCACAATTTTTATCACAATTAGTATTATTTTTATATAACAAATAAATATTTTATACTTATATTACAAATAAATTATATAATAAACATATTAACATTAATTATATAAATAATACATATAATAAATCATTGATTTTTGATATAATACCAATTACAAGAATATATAGATTAATATAACTATAGGTATGAATATTAATTAATTTACAAAACAAATATATATAACATAACAAAAATTAATATCTTTATATACAAAATAAATATATGAAGCATATATATATACTATTAATATAAAAAGGATGTAACAAATAAATTTGTATATATATTTGTTCGATTACAATTATGTATATTAATAAATAAATAAATGATATAGGTTCGTGAATCCGAGGCCAACCTTGCATCGTTTAGTTGTTCAATGTCGTTATATGTATTTTTACTACAAAATACAATACGGTGAGTTTCATTTGCCTTTTTACCCTTTATATTTTTGGGCTGAGAATACATGCGCAATTTTTATAAATATTTTACGAAATAGACACAAGTAATAGAAACTACATTATATGGTTGAATTATCGAAATCGAATATGCCCCTTTTTATTAAGTCTGGTAATCTAAGAATTAGGGAACAGACACCCTAATTGACGCCAACTCTAAAGATAGATCTATCGGGCCCAACAAGCCCCATCCAAAGTACCGGATGCTTTAGTACTTCGAAATTTATATCATGTCCGATGGAGGATCCCGGAATGATGGGGATATTCTTATATGCATATTGTGAATGTCGGTTACCAGGTGTTCAATCCATATGAATGATATTTTTGTCTCTATGCATGGGACGTATGTTTATGAGAAATGGAAATATGAAATCTTGTGGTCTATTAAAATTATGAAATGATTATTTATGTTAAACTAATGAACTCACCAACCTTTTGGTTGATATTTGAAAGCATGTTTATTCTCAGGTATGAAAGAAATCTTCCGCTGTGCATTTGCTCATTTTAAGGACATTACTTGGAGTCGATCATCGCTCTGGGATCAAATGTTGATGACTTCGTCCAGATGGATTAGGACGGGGCATTTCAGTTGGTATCAGAGCGGTGGTCTTAGTGAACTAGGTCTTGCATTAGTGAGTCTAACTGGGAGTTGTTTAGATGCATTAGTGAGTCTGGACTTCGACCGTGTCTGCATGTCAAAAGTTTTGCTTATCATTTCTAGTCGGAAATCATCTGCTTATCATCCTTAGGAAATTACCTGCTTATCATTCTTAAGTCTAGACACATCTTACTGCCTCTATTGCTTAGATAGTGTATAGACAAAACTCATATCTTAGCATATCTGCTAATACATATCTTAGCATATCTGCTAATCCATATCTTAGCGTATTTGTTACCATAAACTTTGCCTGATATATTTCGTAAATTTCTCCGTAAACTACGAAATCTTTTGTTCTATATATATAGATATTCTATATAATAAGAATATCATCCGATATCCGAAAATCATTTCATATTGAAAAATCCTTTATTCAATCCTACGCAATGAAACTCACAACTAGTTCAAGTCCCTCGGATTCCGATATGGAGTCCCACTCCAGCTCCGAAAGCAGCGTCACCAGGATGAATCAATCAATCAGCCATCCCCAATTCATCTGATGGGTTCGTAATCTACTTAATCATTGGAGACAATAAGAAGGCGATCCCTTCCATCCACCACATTCCCCTCTTGGCGAAGAACCTGAAGCACTTACCGGTGAACCTATTAGAAACACCATTTTCACCCTCATTTTCCGAATATCTCGTTATGATTATATACTATCTCAAATTCAAAATCTTATTCATCCTCTCGCTCCAACCGCCAATCATCCCGGTGTACTAGCAGAAGTCAACGAGCTTCACACCCGAGTTGTAGCCTTGAAAAATATGGTGCAAAATGTACCAGCTTCAGCAACATCAACAGTACCACCATCACCAACAGCAACATCCGCATCCCACACCTCAACATCACAATCTGTTCCACGAACATCAACATCATACGCATCATAGACACCAAGGAGTACCAACAGCAATGAACAATGAAGTATTGATCCAGAACTTCATTTATATTCTGCGAAGAATATGTGGATCCTAATAATTAACGATGAAGTATTGATCCATAATTCATCAATATTCTGCGAAGAATATGTGGATCCTAATAGTTTTAGAGATTACTTATTCTAGCTCAAACCGAAAATCAAATGAGTCTAATATTATATTGACTCATTAAATCCATGATTACATCTGAAGAAAATATATATGTATATATATTTTCATTCTTTCGTACAAAGTGTTAATTGTGAAAATATTTTAACGGGTAGGTAATACCCGAGGAATATTCAGATTTCACATTAATAAGTTACAATGTACATTCTTCGAAGCTGATTCAGCAGTCGTTTACTATTCTACTTACATCCACCGATATACAAATTCGTTCACCACAGAATAACCATATTCATCCAATTTCATATTTGGATTTTGATTTATCAGAATCCAACAAGTGGCATAATGAAGAAAACATTTGACAAAATAAAATTTGTTAGAAACAAACAAATTAACTATGAGAAATTTTGTTAAGAATCCACGCTAACTGTTTCCAGCTAACTGTTCCTAGCTAACTAATTACGTTTTATTTATCGCAGTTTATTTATTGCAATTTAATTATCGCAATTTTATTTATCGTCATTTAATTTCTGTTATTTATTTTACTCACTTTAAATATCGGGACACGTATACAAGGTTTTGACATATCATATCGACGCATATATATATATATATTATTTGGAATAACCATAGACACTCTATATGCAGTAATGATCGAGTTCTCTATACAGGGTTGAGGTAGATTCTACAATAATATATATACTTTGAGTTGTGATCGAGTCTGAGACATGTACACGGGTCACGATACATATTAATTCGAATATTATATATATAATATGAATTATTGAATTGCTAACTGTGGACTATCAACTGAGGACTATCAACATTGAACAATTAAAATGAATTAAAATATGGATTATAACATATGAAACTAAACAATTCTTCAAGTTTGCCACTTGATTTCATCTTAAACCTCATTTATATCTTGACGATTACAATCCACGTTCAAACCTTTCATGATTCTTGAAAACACCTCAATCGAGAGGATGAACCAACCACATTTCATCTATGGAAGAAAAGATTGATGCGTATAGTTATGCACCTGAAAACTCTCGAAAACTGAATAAACATTTAACGCGTAGCTGTGCTAATTCCTTTAGTGTTATTATTACCGAAAATAACTTTGCAATCTCTTTCCAAATTAGCCAATTTTGTCACAGCTCCAACAAGTCAACTTCGATTTTTTTCGTTCGAAACAACCTTATTATAACCTTGATATATATATGTGCTCATTTATTGCTACCATGGAACTTTTTATATTCCATCTTATTACCTACAAACGTACCAGCAACCTCGTTGCTCCTTGGCTTAAATCTCTTCGGCAAAACACTATATTTATCTATTGAAGTCTTATCATGAACTCATCCGCATCTTATAACAAGAATTGCCATACCAATTACAGGGAATCAGCAAATCTGTATTGTGAGTCTCGCAACGTTTCCACAACAACAGTTATATGTATCCATATCACATTTATCTCTTAGAACTATGATCTTCCATTCTGAAATTCAGAAAAGCACCCAGTCTGTGAATTAATACTCTGAATTTTGAAAAGTTGAATGAAGCAACAAAAACTGTAAACCACCTCAACAGCCAAAAGTTGATGATAAAGAGTTGTATGTTGGCAAAGCTCAGAAAAAGTTTGAAACTGAAAAACTGATTGAGCAAACTACGAAGGAGTCTCTGAACAAATCACAAGGACTAAACTTGTACATTAAGAATCCTGATGATTCTGTTTCTGATGAAATCTTTAGCGAATACCTTTCTTCTGACTCCAAACTCTTGAGGACAAATTTTCTTCACCATCCTTCGATATTAGAAATTCCAAGATATCAACGTATCTTTCATTATAAATATCCTCCATATTTCTGAAGATATTTTCATAACTCTTCTTATCTGAAATCATTAATCTATTAGTGCTATCAGTGTTACATCATATAGAAACTGTTAGTTTCTATATTCTGTAAACTTTCGAGCTTAAAATACGAATGTTATTTGTAGCGACCCATCCAAATCGTCATTGACGGCGCCGACTACTTAGGTCCCGTTACGTGGTCGTAGTCCCTATATGAGACTCGTTTGACCAAAATTATGTCGCATTCATTTGAAAAGTACAAGACTTACAAAGTTTAGTTTACCAAACGGATCGACAACAAGTTTAAGTTTACAAAAGTATAATGTATAAATGAAATAAACTTGCGACATAATATAAGTTGAAAGTCACGGTTGCTATAAATAGCGTAAGTATGTAAACAAATGTTTGAATCCAACGGTGCTATCACTAGCGTATGTAAGTATGCTTGACTCCAAGCAAGTAATCAAAGTGTATGCATGTATGCTTGACCCCAAGCAAGTATGAGTGTACGCGGAAGCATGTATCAAATAGCCACGTATGAACCTGAGAAACATATAGAAAACTGTCAACGAAAAACGTTGGTGAAATCATAGGTGTTTGTAAACGTTGTTTTTGAACCACAAGATTTAGTATTCCCATAGTTGATTATCAAAATCGTTTGCATTCCAAAAGTATTGTTCGCGAGCACCCAATTATCAAGACTTAACGTTTCCTCCATTGTATACCCCATCCATAGTGCTAGAACAAACACTGATTCTCGAAAATATATTTCATCCGTAGACGGTAGCGAACCGTCCGAAATGAGGATTTGTCAAACCCGTATGGCCACACAATATAAGTTCTCGCTTACACCCTGCAAGTGTAACTAATGATAATCGAATTGAGGATTTTTGTTCTAACTCGCTGTGGAATGTTTGTTTTCCTTGTACTTGTGTTCAAAGTATAAAAGTAAGTAGTACAAAATGTAACAAAGTATATGTTTCTCAGCCCACAATTTAAAGGTATAAAAAGTTGTTGAAAAGGTGGGACTATGATCTCACCTCGAGTGCACGAGTATAAATGTACTTCACAAAGTAAACGTGTGCATGAATGTTGCTTAGCCTTGACCTAAACAAGTAAGTTGTATCAATTAACCGGTTACGACACAAGGTCGGGTGAAATGTGTTCAATTAGTCCTATGGCTCGTTACGACTCGATTAAGTATAGCATGTGAATCACGTTGTCAAGTTTCATACAAGAAACAAGTATAAAAGCATGTTAGAATGATTGTATAAAAGTTTGGTTAAGTTTGACTAAAAGTCAAACTTGGTCAAAGTCAACGAAAAAGTCAACACGTTCGGGTTCGGTCCCGAACTATTTTTCTGAGGTTTTTATTCATATATAAGCATATTAGAACAAGTTTCATGTGAATCGGAGGTCGGTAGCTAGTCGAACATTTCGCGTGAAATGTGACAAAGTGAGCAGAATCTGGCCAGGCGATTCTGCGCGCCGCGCGGGGATGTGGCGCGCCGCGCCACTACCTGGGCAGAGAATTCTGGTCAGTTTTTCAAAGTATGCACGAACCAAACATCAAACATTCACCATTTATGATCCGCAAACAACCAAAATATGTATCTTATATCCTCGGAAAGGTATTTTGACGAGCAATACAACTAACCACATATCATCAAACAAAAACATCATTTACAATAACCGAAAACTCGTCAATTGATCAAGAAAGGTTTATTTTCAATGTTTCAAGTTCGTAAAACGTATTTTATGATTCGGGAACTTTTAACATACAAATGATATGCCGTTTTGAAGGTAATAACGCATACATTGCAACTAGACGCATATTCCAAGTTTCAATAAACATTTACTACGTCAAAATCACTAGCCACGTTATCGTTTCAAAATCAATTTCGACACAAATGAGACTTATGATTCACTAATCAAACGCTAGCATACATCACACCATTTCGAAGCTATTTACGCATACAATTTAACTAGTTAACTAGCATACATTCAAACAAGTGTCTCAACTAGCATTCAACCGCATCAAGTTCCTACCAAAACGATAATCGATTCACCAAAAACACATTTCATGTTATTGAGCTAGTTTTTCATCATCCAACATATCAAAACGAAGCTAAGGAAGTAACTAACACTTTTAACACATACACTTTATCTTATAACATCATTTGAGCAACCAAAACTCAAGATTAAGCTAGACCCATTTGGGTGTTCATGTCATATTTTCAAAACACGAAGAACGAGCATACAAATTACATACACGACATCCCTACGAGCCATAGACACTAACTAACACAATTTCAAGTCAAAAACACGAATTTATAGAAATCTAGAGTTTTAGAAATGTTACCCAAACTTGATGAAATTGGTACCAAATCGAAGAGGATGAAGAGAGGATCACGAATATGTAATTTGTTTTGATGTTTGCTTCTCCAATCGGATTTAGATGATGAATTAGTGAAGTTGGGAGAAATGGAGTTCTTGAGCTAGAGAGAAAAAGGAGGTGAAGATGGATGGAAATGAATGGATGAGAATGGTGGGTTGACTAGTTGACCTAGTCAACTAGTTTGCCCACTTGACAACTTTGGTCCCTCAAGTTTCAAAGCGGGTGCGGGAATTAACCAAACGAAATATTTTAAAAACGCTCGAGTAGACGAGTGGTGTTATAATTAAATAACGAGAATATTATAAACGTTAGTCAACGGAAATTGGGAATTTAAATAGCGAAAGATATTATTAAAAAAAAAGACGGTGTTAAAAATAAATTTAACGGAAAAACGCGGGATGTTACATTATCCACACCTCAAAAGAAATTTCGTCCCGAAATTTAGTTGGAAGTAGTAGTTGTTGAATCTTACTCGAGATCTTGCGTTGTAAATTCTACGAATAAGTGAAGGTACGTCCTTGAGTATTTCCACGAATTTTGACGGTCGGGATCATATGTTGTTTTAAGGTTTTTGTTTCACGATTCATGGTTTCAACCGGTTCTCCTAGGAAGTGAAGTTTATCGTCGATAGTAAGCTCATCAAAGAAGATAACAAGTTCTTGTTTCGCAAAACACGTCTTTAAGTTGATTCATCGAATGTAGGATAAACGGAGACTCAAAATGAGTCGGAAAATCTAAACGGCTAGCAACGGGTCCAAAACGCCCCAAGATTTCAAAAAGGGTCGAAATATAGCGGATTTAGCTTCCTACGTTTCCCGAAACGGATTGCACCTTTCCAAGGTGCGACTCTTAACGTGACGCGGTTTCCCACGTGGAATTTGAAATATTTACGTCTAACATCGGCGTAGCTCTTGGTGATTACGAGTCGCGTAGGGTTTTGCCTGAATATGAATAAATTCTCTCGATTGCTCATGAATAAATCCTCTCGGCCCCGGTGAATTGATCATCGTTTACTTGGTTTCGACAAAAAGGAGGATGATGTTTCCGGTCACATGTGGTTTCAAAAGGTGTGACGTTAAAACTCGAATGAAAATCATTGTAGTACGAGGATTAAGCTAAAGGAAAATACTTTTCTCAAGTAAATTTGAAGTTGGTAATACAAACTTGTATTATGGTTTCCAAGGTTTAAATCGCATGTTTGTTCGGTCCGTCGGGTTGTGGATGGTACGCGGTACTCATGTCTAAACGCGGTCCCGAGGCTTTTTGTAAGGTACTCCAAAATCTAGAAGTGAAACGAGGATCTCGATTCGAAACGGGGTACATTTCCCTAAGGCATATTGAACAAGTTTGCTAGGAATTGAAAACGTTAGCTAGGACAAGTTTCTCAAGAAAATTCGCGTCGCGGAAGATTTATCGGTTTCCAAGAACGTTCGTCGGGGCAAGTTCTCCTCGGTTTCTGAAAAAAAAATGTTCGTCGGGACTATTCACCCTCGAGGTGAATACTAGTATAACGTGGAGAGTCTCTCCCTCCATTGAGAGTTTAGAGTAAAGATTTCCTGAACCGGAAGTACGAGTGTGATGAGAGAGAAGTTTCCGCCTTGGTGCGAGCATAACGAGTAAATCGTAATTAGTCAATAAGACTGTGCGAGGACGAGATAGTATACACGTGTAACATACGGTTGAAGTCGAGAGGAATCGGTAATTCATTCGGAAGCATAAGTACAGTTCGACAAAAGTCGAAGGGGTGTCCCCGGTATGGTTGTTATCAATATTCTCGGAGTTTTCGGATGTCCAAACATGAAAAGATGAAGTCATGTACATGGCACATGGTGGTGTTTAGGTTGATCGAGTCTAACCACCATCACGCGTCACTAGAACTTTGGTATGTCTTACCGTAATATAACCACGTTGATCGAGTGTCGTTATATTACGCTAACTCATACTTCCATTCCCACATCACTCTATAGATTCAAGTTCGTGTAATCGCGAAAATCTAAAATGAACAAAATGTAACGACGTCTCAAACATGATTCGTATTGAATCGAAATAATTAGTGCAACTCTAAAGATGCGTTCCCAGAGGGAAGTGTATAAGTGATTGTTCACGTCAATGCGGTTCGAATCAGACAATAACGTAGTTAGGTATGAAAAGAGTAACGAGTCATGATAGCGAGTAGTACGCAACCGTAGCGATAAATAGTGATGACGATACTCATCTAGAGTAGTGACAGTGACTTTACAATACTCATGGATATTAAGATGAGACGGGGTGAATAACAACCAAGGAGTCAGAGTTCCCGAACTAAAGTGGCAGGATACGAGTTCGTATAATGAAGGTTGGGTATCATTAAAAAGTTTGCCTAAGAATGATTCAAGTATAATGCACAAGTAGTCAAGTAAGTGCTATCTATAGCAAATGTATGTCAGAATGCAATGGCTAACTATCCGGTTGTAGTCTAGACTCACTAATGCGTCCTAACGACTCTGTTAGACACACTAATGCACGTCCTAGTTCCCTACAACCAACGCTCTGATACCATCTGTAGCGACCCGTCCAAATCGTCATTGACGGCGCCGACTACTTAGGTCCCGTTACGTGGTCGTAGTCCCTATATGAGACTCGTTTGACCAAAATTATGTCGCATTCATTTGAAAAGTACAAGACTTACAAAGTTTAGTTTACCAAACGGATCGACAACAAGTTTAAGTTTACAAAAGTATAATGTATAAATGAAATAAACTTGCGACATAATATAAGTTGAAAGTCACGGTTGCTATAAATAGCATAAGTATGTAAACAAATGTTTGAATCCAACGGTGCTATCACTAGCGTATGTAAGTATGCTTGACTCCAAGCAAGTAATCAAAGTGTATGCATGTATGCTTGACCCCAAGCAAGTATGAGTGTACGCGAAAGCATGTATCAAATAGCCACGTATGAACCTGAGAAACATATAGAAAACTGTCAACGAAAAACGTTGGTGAAATCATAGGTGTTTGTAAACGTTGTTTTTGAACCACAAGATTTAGTATTCCCATAGTTGATTATCAAAATCGTTTGCATTCCAAAAGTATTGTTCGCGAGCACCCAATTATCAAGACTTAACGTTTCCTCCATTGTATACCCCATCCATAGTGCTAGAACAAACACTGATTCTCGAAAATATATTTCATCCGTAGACGGTAGCGAACCGTCCGAAATGAGGGTTTGTCAAACCCGTATGGCCACACAATATAAGTTCTCGCTTACACCCTGCAAGTGTAACTAATGATAATCGAATTGAGGATTTTTGTTCTAACTCGCTGTGGAATGTTTGTTTTCCTTGTACTTGTGTTCAAAGTATAAAAGTAAGTAGTACAAAATGTAACAAAGTATATGTTTCTCAGCCCACAATTTAAAGGTATAAAAAGTTGTTGAAAAGGTGGGACTATGATCTCACCTCGAGTGCACGAGTATAAATGTACTTCACAAAGTAAACGTGTGCATGAATGTTGCTTAGCCTTGACCTAAACAAGTAAGTTGTATCAATTAACCGGTTACGACACAAGGTCGGGTGAAATGTGTTCAATTAGTCCTATGGCTCGTTACGACTCGATTAAGTATAGCATGTGAATCACGTTGTCAAGTTTCATACAAGAAACAAGTATAAAAGCATGTTAGAATGATTGTATAAAAGTTTGGTTAAGTTTGACTAAAAGTCAAACTTGGTCAAAGTCAACGAAAAAGTCAACACGTTCGGGTTCGGTCCCGAACTATTTTTGAGGTTTTTATTCATATATAAGCATATTAGAACAAGTTTCATGTGAATCGGAGGTCGGTAGCTAGTCAAACATTTCGCGTGAAATGTGACAAAGTGAGCATAATCTGGCCAGGCGATTCTGCGCGCCGCGCGGGGATGTGGCGCGCCGCGCCACTACCTGGGCAGAGAATTCTGGTCAGTTTTTCAAAGTATGCACGAACCAAACATCAAACATTCACCATTTATGATCCGCAAACAACCAAAATATGTATCTTATATCCTCGGAAAGGTATTTTGACGAGCAATACAACTAACCACATATCATCAAACAAAAACATCATTTACAATAACCGAAAACTCGTCAATTGATCAAGAAAGGTTTATTTTCAAAGTTTCAAGTTCGTAAAACGTATTTTATGATTCGGGAACTTTTAACATACAAATGATATGCCGTTTTGAAGGTAATAACGCATACATTGCAACTAGACGCATATTCCAAGTTTCAATAAACATTTACTACGTCAAAATCACTAGCCACGTTATCGTTTCAAAATCAATTTCGACACAAATGAGACTTATGATTCACTAATCAAACGCTAGCATACATCACACCATTTCGAAGCTATTTACGCATACAATTTAACTAGTTAACTAGCATACATTCAAACAAGTGTCTCAACTAGCATTCAACCGCATCAAGTTCCTACCAAAACGATAATTGATTCACCAAAAACACATTTCATGTTATTGAGCTAGTTTTTCATCATCCAACATATCAAAACGAAGCTAAGGAAGTAACTAACACTTTTAACACATACACTTTATCTTATAACATCATTTGAGCAACCAAAACTCAAGATTAAGCTAGACCCATTTGGGTGTTCATGTCATATTTTCAAAACACGAAGAACGAGCATACAAATTACATACACGACATCCCTACGAGCCATAGACACTAACTAACACAATTTCAAGTCAAAAACACGAATTTATAGAAATCTAGAGTTTTAGAAATGTTACCCAAACTTGATGAAATTGGTACCAAATCGAAGAGGATGAAGAGAGGATCACGAATATGTAATTTGTTTTGATGTTTGCTTCTCCAATCGGATTTAGATGATGAATTAGTGAAGTTGGGAGAAATGGAGTTCTTGAGCTAGAGAGAAAAAGGAGGTGAAGATGGATGGAAATGAATGGATGAGAATGGTGGGTTGACTAGTTGACCTAGTCAACTAGTTTGCCCACTTGACAACTTTGGTCCCTCAAGTTTCAAAGCGGGTGCGTGAATTAACCAAACAAAATATTTTAAAAACGCTCGAGTAGACGAGTGGTGTTATAATTAAATAACGAGAATATTATAAACGTTAGTCAACGGAAATTGGGAATTTAAATAGCGAAAGATATTATTAAAAAAAAAGACGGTGTTAAAAATAAATTTAACGGAAAAACGCGGGATGTTACATTATTGAAGTAATGTTGGGAACTGATGCATGAGTTAGTATAATATAATGACACTTGATCAACGTGATTATATTACAGTCGGTCATGCTGAGTTTCTAATGGAACGTGATGATTCACAGATCATAACGTCATCATGTGCTATGTTACATAACTCTTTCATTCTGCTTAATTTCTGAACATATCAAGAAAATACATTTTTGATAGTTCTATTCTCAGTGATTCTGGTAATTTGACAAATCAAATCGTGCTATTACGTTCTGTCTTGCTTAGAACATTAGGATTATTCGAAACTCCATACCTACAAATTCTGAACCATTATTTGCTTGATTTAAAGTCGGGAAGAGAAAACAAGAACATGAAACTCCGATATATAAGGGAAAATATAAAGTCCAACAACAACCACGAAATTACAAACTGTGGATATCAGTGCGTATATCAATATAAAGACACGGGAGGATTATAAATACAATAATCCCTAGAGCATAGTAGAAATAAACAGATTCTTCCGGTGGGAGTTGGAAAAGAAGAACGATCATTGCGATAGTCAGAATAAGAACAAGGATTAGAACGGGATTAAGCATTATTATAATCTTTTAGATATATGAACTGAGAAAGAAGGTATAGAAGTGGTGGAAACTAATGGAACAGAAAAGGTAAATTTATAATGGAAATATCAGACAAAGTAATCGAGGCAGATCACCGTATTTAATTATAGAGATCTTAATTCCCTTATTCGCCGAAGAATCAAATCTTTTAGATTTCGAAGATTTTCTTTAAATCCCTTAAATTCCGGAATTCAACCAAGACGACGTCAAAAGTTAAGACGAACCTTGTTTTCTAAATCCAACCATGACTACGTCACTAGTTAAGACGAACCTGCATTTACTCATTTCACTCTTTTGTGATAACTTCATTCATACGCTTCGAATAATCGAATTTTCTATCCATATTACTCAATAATGATAAAACTCTATCCATCGACTCATATTCGTCATGAAAACATTTCTATTGTTAGCCATGACCACCTCACTCAAATTTCGGGACGAAATTTCTTTAACGGGTAGGTACTGTGACGACCCGGGAATTTTCGACCAAATTTAAACTTAATCTTTCTATGTTTCCAAGACGATAAGCAAAGTCTGTTAATCTGAGTCTCAAAATTTTTGGAACTGTTTCATATATTCAATTGACCTTCGACTGTTCTCAATGATTCACGAACAGCTAATTGTAAATAGATACATGTATATTTATATATATATATATATATATATATATATATGTAATAATTTGAAATATTAATTAATATAAAATATGAGTTAACTGTTGGAAATAAATATGTAAAATAAGATGCGATATAATGAAAACTGTTATTACAAATGTATATATATATATATATATATATATATATATATATATATATATATATATATATATATATATATATATATATATATATATAAATATGCATATAAATACTATTTGTAAATATATAAAATAATATTAAATCTATTTGTTTAAAAAAAAATTATATAACATATATGTATGTGATAAAACTTGTTATTTAAAACTGATTATATTTAGAGAGAGAGTAAATGGAAAATGAATGATCTCGAGCTTAATTAGTAAACGTTAGTAACACTCGGTTGATGTTTTATTAGTTTTAATATAGATATTGTACATGTCCATGAAGGATTAAAATAAAACTTGAACTGTAAATTGATTACGAAGATTTTAGATTTGTCAAAAATATTTTTACCCTTTTAAGATTAAATATTAGCACTCCGTACATATAAATTGGAACATAAAATAAATAATTATTGAACCTTTTTGATCAGGTTTCAAACAGTTAATGAGTGAAATAATTAAATATATTTAATCTAAAAGTTTGGGATTTTTAGGAACACTTTTATACGTTAACTGTTTAGCAATGGACACGCTCCGTAAAACTGTCGGTAGAAGAATCCAATACCTTTGGCTGCTGAACTATTATCCACTGTACAATCAAGTTTACTTTTACTATTATGATTATTATTCTAGTGTTATATTTAATTAATAATATTACTATATAAAATAATATTTGTACTAAACCTACAACTCATTATTGTGTTGTCTTTAAATAAAACTTAACAATTGTGTGATCAACGTTGTTTTCCTCCAAGAAGCAAATGAAGCTCCTAACATTTTCTTCCGTTGGGAGATAGTGACCATTGTAAGGCCATATTGCCTAAAGGTCGAGGTCGAGGTTAGATGATGGTTATATACAAAATCATAGTATGTATGTATTAGAGAGTTGTACCTCAAGAACGCCACCATGGGCCACCAATCTTCCGGAAACAGTGGTGGTACATGCAACCGACACCCATCACCACCGAAAACAACCACCAACACATTACCCTTACTACTAGGTGCGTTATTCTTTTGATTTTCTGATTCATGTTATTTTAGCTCGATCTAAACGACCACCTGCAGCCTCAATTTTCTGTTGTTGTTAGCCACCATGAACCACCACCATGTGCCACCCTAAACCGCCCCAAACAACACCTCAACAGTAGCTACTAAACTGTTTTTCTGTTACTCGCATTTATTTATTTATTTATTTTTTTTTTATTCCGTCGACAACCCCATCAATCACCACCACTAAATTACTATAAATGATGTTCGAACAAGGATTATCTCTGCAACTATTTACAGTTCCAAACATCACAAAAACCTTCATAAAATCGCTGCAGTAGCAGCTCTTTATTTAAACTGTTTGCTAATACCGTTGTAATACTTTTTATTTATGTTTCATGCTAACGTGGAGTATATAAAACATGTAAATGATTACATGGTCGGTGGTGATAAAGAGTATGTTGATTAGGATATATATGATTAAGAATAATGATGGTGGATAGTTATATATTTTTGTTTACATATAACGATGATGTAAAAAAAAAAAAACGAATGATATGATGATTATGATTATGATAATCATGGTGATCATGATAAGAATGATATGATTACGGTTGGAATGATGATGAAATGAAACTAAGAGGACGAGTTTGCGATGATGGGTGATGATAATTGGCGATGATGGTTGTGATTATGTTAGATGATGTTGTGTGTTGATCATGATAATAAAAAGATGATGATAAGAAGGATTATGATGCGAAGATGATGAAGACGAATGATCACGAGGTCATTAGATGATGATGAATAATTCTTGGGTTTTGTTTTGAAGAAGATGAAGGAGAAAAGGAGAAACATAAAAACGGGCTATGTAGATTTTAGGATGCCATAGTATCAGAAAAGTAATTATGGTCGAGTGGTTGGGGAGGTGGTTGTTTATTCGAGAGATCACTGTTTCAAATCTAGACCATGGTATTTTTTTATTAGCAATAAAAGTTAGTGTTGGGCCGAGACCTAAATTCCCTGTTGGGCCAGGAAGTGTGTTGGGCCGTATTAAAGAATTTGGGCTGCTGTTGGGCTGGAATAACTAGTTAGATTATTACTGGTTATGATAATCTTGAATGATGTACAATTAAGACGAATAAATGATGATGATGAAGTTGTGAGATAGGTAATAACACAGATTTATAAGGCTTAAAAGAATTTAATGTTCACGTTAAATCAAGAAGTAACATACAGCTCAATGGTTAGTAGTGTGGGTGTTTAAGTGAGAGGTCGCGGGTTCGAGTCCCGTCTCGGGCAGTTTACATCTTTTTAATGCTCCTGAGCTTTATGAATCCAAGGCGTTTAGTTTGAGGTAGTCTACTTTTATTATTATTATTATTATTATTATTATTATTATTATTATTATTATTATTATTATTATTATTATTATTATTATTATTATTATTATTATTATTATTATTATTATTATTATGATGAACATGTTAATAATATTGATAATGCTAAAAACGAACATATATTTCATAGCATTATTCCTCAAGAAAGACAAGCTTTTAATTGCAACTGTTCTATTTACAAGTGATATTCGTTTAAATAATAAAAGGTGAAGACAAAAGACAGATTCGACGAATTGAAGACGCAAACGACCAAAAAGCTCAAAAGTACAAAAGACAATCAAAGAGGTTCCAATTATTGATAAGAAACGTCTCGAAATTACAAGAGTACAAGATTCAAAACGCAAAGTACAAAATATAAAATTGTACGCAAGGACGTTCGAAAATCCGGAACCGGGACCGGAGTCAACTCTCAATGCTCGACGCAACGGACTAAAAATTACAAGTCAACTATGCACATAAATATAATATAATATTTAAATAATTCTTATAATTATTTAATATATTATATTATTTATAAAACGTCGGCACAAGGAAACAAGCAACATGTGAGCTCTCCCAGCTGGCCATGCGATCGTATGGCCAGGAAGAAGAAAGTCCATGCGATCGCATGGCATGAAAAGTCAGGCCACATCTCCTATAAATTCGCAGTTTGGTGAACCAAAATATCAATCTTTTTCTTCTTCTTCTCATACGTAAAATATATATATATATTTATAATTTATATTTTAATTTTAATTATAATTCTAATAATAAGGGTATGTTAGCGGATATTGTAAGGGTGTAAGTCAAAATTCTGTCCGTGTAACGCTACGCTATTTTTAATCATTGTAAGTTATGTTCAACCTTTTTATATTAATGTCTCGTAGCTAAGTTATTATTATGCTTATTTAAAACGAAGTAATCATGATGTTGGGCTAATTACTAAAATTGGGTAATTGGGCTTTGTACCATAATTGGGGTTTGGACAAAAGAACGACACTTGTGGAAATTAGGCTATGGGCTATTAATGGGCTTTATATTTGTTTAACTAAATGAAAGTTTGTTAATGTTAATATAAAGATTTACAATTGGGCGTCCCTATAAATTACCATATACACTCGATCGGACACGATGGGCGGGGTATTTATATGTACGAATAATCGTTCATTTAACCGGACACGGGAATGGATTAATAGCCACTAGAATAATTAAAACAGGGGTGAAATTACATTCAAGGGTAATTGGTGTAATTGCTAACAAAGTAGTAAAACCTTGGTTTACACACAGTTGATAACCTGGTGTATTCATTAAACAAAGTATTAAAACCTTGTTACAATTCGAATCCCCAATTAGTTGGAATATTTAACTTCGGGTATAAGAATAATTTGATGAGGACACTCGCACTTTATATTTATGACTGATGGACTGTTATGGACAAAAACTAGACGGACATATTAAATAATCCAGGACAAAGGACAATTAACCCATGGGCATAAAACTAAAATCAACACGTCAAACATCATGATTACGGAAGTTTAAATAAGCATAATTCTTTTATTTCATATTTAATTTCCTTTATTTTATATTTAATTGCACTTCTAATTATCGCATTTTTATTGTTATTTTATTTAATTGCACTTTTAATTATCGTACTCTTTAATTATCGCAAGTTTATTTTATCGCACTTTTATTATTCGCAATTTCATTATCGTTATTTACTTTACGCTTTAATTTAAGTCTTGTATTTATTTTTAATATTTTACATTTGGTTTTAACTGCGACTAAAGTTTTAAAATCGACAAACCGGTCATTAAACGGTAAAAACCCCCCTTTATAATAATAATATTACTTATATATATATTTGTATTTTTATAAAAGTAAACTAATATAGCGTTAAGCTTTGTTTAAAGATTTCCCTGTGGAACGAACCGGACTTACTAAAAACTACACTACTGTACGATTAGGTACACTGCCTATAAGTGTTGTAGCAAGGTTTAAGTATATCCATTCTATAAATAAATAAATATCTTGTGTAAAATTGTATCGTATTTAATACTATTTCGTATACCTTAGCTTTGACATCAAGTATTTTTGGCGCCGCTGCCGGGGATCTCTCTGAAAAGCTGGAAGCGCAACGCTAATATTAAAAAAAAAAGAGAGATTTTTAGTTAACTTTTATTAAAATTCGTTTTTGTAAAAATACGTTTTAATTATTCAAAAATATAAAAAGAAAAACAAAAATATAAGTATTTTTAAGATTTTGTTAAATATTTAAGTTTTATAAGTTTCTTTATTTTTATTTTAGTTTATAAAAATATAAGTTTTATTTAAATATCTTTTATTTATTTAAAAACAGAAAACAGAAAATAAAAAAAATAAATAAAGAAAAACGCGTCGAATTTAATAAGCTGTCATCTGAATTTCTGAACCCCGCGACTCGCGGGGTTATCTGCATTAATTACCGCGACTCGCTGAGCTGCTCTGACACGCGAACAGGAAGCCCTAATCCTGCATTTATTACGGATTATTATTAATTATTATTATTAACCCTAATTATTATTATTATTATTATAATTAAGTTTATTTTTAATTTAAGTTTTATTTAATTTATATATTGTTTAAATTAGTTTAATTAATTTGTAAAATTAGTAGTTTTATTAAATAAATAATATAAAAATAATATTTTTATAAGAATTGTAATTTTTACAACTTTTTGTATATTTTTATATTTTGTCCCTTTTTAATTGTTTTAGCATAACTTTTGTATTTTTAGCTCATATTTAGTTTTAAACTTAGTTTTTGCCATAGTCATTTTTACTCCTAGATTTTTAAGCTTTGCCGTAGAATTCCTTAAGTGCTTTTTCTTTAGACTAAGATTTAGGTGCTTTAGAATTTTGCGACGCCTTTTTAAGTTTTAGTTTCTTTTTAAGTTATTTCCATTTGAGATTTAGTTTTTCTTGTAAGCTTTAATATTTTTAGACGACCTTTTACTATGTATCAATTATCATTCCAATTAGTAATCTCAATTTGCGATTATAATTTTAAGTTAGTTGTAGTAATTGAAGGTATTTCGTATGCCCGAGAGACATATTAAATTAATGTGGCTGGTATGTTATGATCCAAGTCGGGTCATACCCAATAACAAACTTACCGACACCTTAAAACGTATTTAGTCTTGACGTTTGGGTCATTAAATAAATACGCGACACTTGAACTTTAGAAAATCGGTTTTCTAAAATATGATCACTTGAGATAAATTATTTGGATAATTTATATATAATTGTTTATAGGTTTAAATGATTATGTTGTGTTATATTTTATAAACACTTGTTTATAAAATGTGAAAGTAACAAAATAAATACATGTTTATATATGTATCAAGTTTATATATATATATATCATTATTATTTTATAAAAAAATGAGTGTGCAGAATTTTGGTCTTCAAGACAACATCACATGCTCATTTGTTACTTCCAACACACACACAACTTTAGTGGTGCATGCTATTTACTTGAACCAAAGCTTGACCACTTCTCTCAAGAGTTATTCCACATTTTGAACTTGAAAATTCTGCACAAAACCTCTCATTTTCTGCTGCTGAGTGCCGTGATTTTGGGAGCCAAAAGGAGGTTCAAAGTTTGGTTTTTATAAGGTTAATTCAAGTGTTAAGAAATCCTAACCTAAGTACAAGGTGTTGGTTATAAGTTTGGGGTATAACTACTTGAGGTTTCATAGTTTTGGAGCTCCATTCATCATCATCTCCATCATCATCTATCAACAAGCTAGGAGAAGGTATAAACACTTCCTTACTTGTAGTTTGTAAGCATATTTCATAACTTGATCCTAATTGGGTTTTAACTTTAATTGGTTAAAGATATACAAGTTTTAAATGATAATACTTACTTGCTTCCGCTTTAATTTGTTTCCTAAAATGTATTAAGTATTTTGAAACTTGTTAAAACCCAACAATGGTATCTAGAGCCGAAGTTGTTGAAATATGCTTCGAGATGATTTATTAAACCCACTATATTTTGCATTTTATGTACATGCATGAAAGAAAAATGCAAAAAAATTAATGGATTTGGGTGGGTTGGTCTTTTGGCCGAATTTATGGGTGTTCCAAAATGGTTTTGGGTTTGCCATTTGGTTAATATTTGGTGATATTTTGATGTTCACAATCATAGCCAAGACCTTGTGGTTGAATGAATGTTTGTTTGGTTGATTTATGATTCATTTGGTATGTATTATCATTCATTCAAAAGGCATGTAATAATTATTCATTTGGTTGTAATATTTATTATTTTGGTTATGTAATTTATTTTATATTTGGTATGTAAAATAGATTAGGTTGTATTTTCATTTTCTAGACAAAATGTATTAGGATATATTTTGTAAAATGATGAAGATGATGAAGACTTGAAGAACACATGAAGAAGCATTTTGGATGCAAGATTAAGTGGGAGGTTAAAACCTCCTACTTTGTGTTATTACCCTTAACCGGTGGCATTTGTTTTCGGCTAAACAAATGTCTACCAAAAATGGCTTGATTGTGAACATATGATTTTGCATGCGTGGTTGTTTTGTATGATTATATGGATTGTATGTTTGTATGCTACAAGTTAATCACACAAGTTAACAACAAACTAAAATGACAATTTAAATTGGTTAAAATTGACATTATCAACGACATGCAAAACGTCAATTTAAATGGTTAAATTAAAAACGGCTAAAAGGACATTAATAAACGGTTATTAAGGACTTGATAAGGATCATACATATAAAATGGTTTATATTAAGTAATTGGCTTAATTACAAGACATGAAAATGGTTTTTCATAAGTACCATGCACTAAATGCATGTTGGTGTATGGTATAAAAGTTTTCTCAAACTAGAATTAACAAAAACTCAAAATCCCTTTCATTAACAAGGTAAACAAGTTAAACGCCATCCTATTGTGTGACACTTAAAAGTATTAGGGAACTCATGATGGGATAAAGGTCACCTAACCATTATGAGCAAACTAATGTGATTAAGGTAAATTTCGCATGCTTGTGGGATAAAGGTCACCTAACCACATGTATGTTAAATTTACAAGTCTATACAAGTAGGACGACTTGATTTGGGAATCATGAACTTAGGGTCACCGAAGCATGAGGAACAAATAGGCGTTGATGGGATTAATATGCCATGCAAAAGGATTGCATGATCCCATAACTTAGAAGTTGCAAAAGGATTGCAATTGTCATTAAGACTACCTAGCTAAATCAAATGACGGGATAAAGGTCACCTAACCGAAATTTGATTTACCGTTGGATTCTAATATTTTATAAAACAAATTAAAAGGGTATTGTTTATTAAATTTGAAATCAATACTTAAAAGAACTTTGTTGAATTTTGTAGATGGCCGCTAATAACAACAACAACATGAACAACGCACCACTTAACTTTAACAACCTATCGTTGCGGTCTCTCCTCGAGAAAGACAAACTCAACCATACAAACTTTATGGATTGGTTCCGCAATCTTCGGATTGTCCTCAAACAAGAGGATAAAATGTATGTGCTTGAGGACCCCATTCCCGATCAACCGGATGAGAGTGATGTGGAGGCAATGGCTTCTTACGATAAGTATTGCCACGACTCCCTTCAAGTCTCATGCTTAATGCTTGGGACTATGATACCCGAACTCCAAAAGGATTTCGAGCATCATAGCCCATACGACATGATAACACAATTGAAGGAGATGTTTCTCCAACAAGCACGTGTTGAGCGTTTCGAAACGGTTCGGGCGCTTCATGCTTGTCGTATGGACGACACCCAATCGGTTTCATCTTATGTACTTAAGATGAAAAGCCTTATCGATCGTGCTAACCGTCTTAACCTTAACATATCTAATGAGTTAGCCACCGATCTTATCCTTAACTCCCTATCAAAGAGGTTTGATCAATTTGTAATTAATTACAACATGAATGGGATGGATAAGAGTATAGGTGAGCTTCATGGTATGCTTAGGACGGCGGAAACTAGCATGGGTAAAAGGGCTTTACCCGTGTTAGCAATCGATCAAGGTGGGTCCAAAAGTAAGACCTCTAAGCCAAAGGTGGCTAAGAGAAAAGGACCCGCCTATCAAGGCAAAGGGAAAGGGAAGATGGTTACCCCAACCATCAACAAGGCTAAGAAGCAAAAGGTAGCCGAGAAGGCAAACCCCAAGGAAGACCCATGTTTCGGTTGCGGTGAGATGGGTCATTGGAAACGAAACTGTCCGGTCTATCTTAAGGAGTTGAAGGACAAGAGGGATGCAGGGCAAACCTCAGGTAATATATATATGGTATATATAGAGCTAAGTATTACTTCTTCTAATACATGGGTATTAGACACTGGATGTGGAACTCATATTTGCAATTCTTTGCAGGGGTTCAAAAGAAGTGATCATAAGGCGGGAACATCAAGTCTCTATATGGGCAATGGTGCAAAGGTGCATGTTAAAGCTCAAGGAGATTTTATTTTGAAGCTTCCAAGTGGATTGGAACTTATTTTAGAAAATGTTTTGTATGCTCTGGATTTGTGTAGAAACATTATTTCTATTTCTCGCTTAAAACAATGTGGTTACGTTGTTAATTTTATTGATGATGATATTCATGTTTCTAAAGATAATGTATTCTATTTCAAGGCTTCGCCTTCAAATGGAATTTATGAATTGGTTCATGGTGACGCATCATCGAGCTCTATATACCATACAAGCACCAAGAAACTCAAAAGGGATTTGAGTGATTCCTACTTATGGCATTGTCGCCTTGGTCACATAAACAAGAACCGAATGCATACACTTCAAAGGAATGGACTTTTGAAATCAAATGAAATGGATTCATTTGAAGTATGCGAATCTTGTTTACAAGGCAAGATGACTAAAGCACCTTTCAAAGGGACTTATGAAAGGGCTAAAGATTTATTGGGATTAATACATTCGGATGTATGTGGACCCTTTAAACCCATGACTAGGAAAGGTGAAAGATACTTTGTTACTTTCATTGATGACTTTAGTCGTTTCGGATATGTCTACTTATTAAGACACAAGGACGAAACGTTTGAAGCATTCAAAGAATATCAAAACGAAGTACAAAATCAACTCAATAGGACAATTAAGGTACTACGTACCGATAGAGGAGGTGAATACCTAAGCGATGCCTTCCAAGATCACCTTAGGAGTTGTGGGATTATCTCACAACTTACTCCACCCGGAACACCCCAACTTAATGGAGTTTCCGAAAGGAGGAACCGAACCCTAATGGATATGGTTCGATCTATGATGGCAAGAAGCTCGTTGCCTCTATCATTTTGGGGTTATTGTCTAAGCTCCGCGGCTCGTATTTTAAATATGGCCCCAACCAAGAAAGTGGAACGAACTCCTCATGAGATGTGGTTTGGAAAACCTCCTTCTCTATCATACTTAAAGGTATGGGGATGTGAAGCTTATCCTAAGCGTTACGTCCCTAATAAGTTGAATGCTCGATCCACGAAGTGTATCTTCATAGGATATCCCAAGGATGATATGGGATACTATTTCTATGATCCATACGAGCAGAATGTATTTGTTTCTCGAAAGGCGGAATTCCTTGAAACTAAGTTCCTAATGGAAGGAAATAGTGAAAGGAAGATAGATCTTGAAGAGGTTCAAGATCAAGTAGATGATACACAATTGGTTGACACTAGCACTCAACATGAAAATGTTGATAGTGATCAAATGAATGATCAAAATACACAAGGCATTCGTAGATCTGGTAGGGTTAGCAATCCTCCTGAGAGATATGGGTTTCTCATAGATGGTTGCTATACGGTTGATTTGGATGAACCGACAAACTACGAAGATGCTTTATCAAGGATCGATAAAGATAAATGGCAGGAAGCCATGAACGCCGAGATGCAATCCATGTATGAAAACCAAGTTTGGGAACTTGTTGTGCAACCTCCTAGCTCCAAGCTAGTTGATTGCAAATGGCTTTTCAAGAAGAAAACCGACATACATGGAAACTTGGATACATATAAAGCTAGACTTGTTGCAAAAGGTTTCACTCAAACTCAAGGGGTTGATTATGATGAAACTTTCTCGCCTGTGGCAATGCTAAAGTCTATTAGGATATTATTTGCCATTGCTGCTCACCACGACTATGAAATATGGCAAATGGATGTCAAAACCGCTTTCCTAAATGGATATCTTATGGAAGATGTCTATATGGTCCAGCCTGAAGGTTTTGTTGATCCAAAATATCCTAAAAGTGTATGCAAGTTAAAGAAGTCAATCTACGGATTGAAACAAGCATCTAGAATGTGGAATCATCGTTTTAATGAGGAAGCCAAGAAATTTGGCTTCATTAAAAATGGTGATGAAGCTTGTGTGTACAAGAAGGCTAGTGGGAGCTCTATAATGTTCCTTGTGCTATATGTGGATGATATATTATTATTTGGGAATGATGTTACCACAATGCAAGGAGTCAAAACTTGGCTAAAGAGTTGCTTCTCCATTAAGGATCTTGGAGACGCACAATACATATTGGGGATAGGGATCTATAGGAATAGATCCAAGAGATTGATAGGTTTAAGTCAAAGTACATACATTGATAAAATCTTGAAAAGGTTCAAGATGGAAAACTCTAAGAAAGGTTTGGTACCTATTCAAAGAGGAACCATTCTCAGTTCATCTCAGTGTCCTACCACGAAAGATGAACAAGAAAGAATGAAGAAAGTCCCATACGCATCTGCTATTGGGTCTATCATGTATGCAATGATATGTACTAGACCGGATGTGTCATGCGCTCTAAGCTTGACAAGTAGATACCAGAACAACCCAGGAAATAGTCATTGGATTGCTGTTAAAAGCATATTGAAATACCTTAGGAGAACTAAGGATATGTTTCTAATATATGGGTCTGGTGAGGAAGAACTCGCCGTAAAAGGTTACGTGGACGCGAGTTTCCAAACTGATCGAGATGACTCTCGATCACAATCCGGTTATGTCTTCATGTTAAATGGTGGTGCGGTCTCTTGGAAGAGTTCGAAACAGGAGGTTGTTGCGTTATCCACTACAGAGTCAGAGTACATTGCCGCCTCACTGGCAGCTCAGGAAGCTGCATGGATGAAGAAATTCATAGACGACTTAGGAGTGGTCCCTTCCATTCAGGACCCTCTTGAGATCTTTTGTGACAACGAGGGTGCGATTGCTCAAATCAAGGAACCTCGTGCCCATCAAAAGACTCGTCACATTGAGCGGAGATTCAACTACATAAGGGATGAAGTTGAAAAAGGAAAGATATGTATTCGCAAAGTTCACACAGATCATAATGTTGCGGATCCACTCACGAAGCTTTTACATGGGCCAAAACATGAGGGACATGTTTGTGCATTAGGGCTTCGATATTCTAGTGATTGGATATGATCTATTTTATGTATTGTACCGGAACGAAATTATTCAAACTCATTAATATAACTATGGTGTTAATTTATCTGAGTTATGTTCCTATTTTGCATATTTCATCCATGAATAAGCAATTATTCTAAATTTCCATAGTCGATCACATTTGTGGGAACAAGTGTGAGGTTCAGACTATTATGAACTCGGATTGGTATACATTCATAGGTTGAATGTGGGGCAAGGATGCAACCAAGGTTCATAGATATTTGTGGGAAACAAATATTGGAAGACCCGCTCTCAAGAATTACTGTATAGAACTTTTGTGGTTGATCACATGTAATCTTGAGTAAAGGCGAATATCATTGTATCCTCTGACCTGAGATACATATTGGGTTCGGATATTCACCAAGTACTGTGCCTTGATTCTTTTCTTCGCTATTCTGAAACATGGTAGTACATAAGGAAGAACTCAGGTATATTACAAAGTGTATATCTAGGACGTATGTAGTCAAGATGGAATTTGTCCCTCTTATTCGTTGAGAGTCAGATGTCTAAGGCCTGAAAAGTTAAATCTATAAGAGAGTGATCACTCTGTATCTCCTGGATTTGACATGACATCTAGGATGAAAGGATATTATGAAAGATTCACCTATTCATATTCGAGATGGGACTCGAAAGGGATGATGTTATTGAATGGCACAAAGTCATAACATATTGGGGGTGATGGACGGTCGTTAGGTGGTATCCATCACTTGCATTAATTTCTTATGTTTCTCGTGCAAGTGGGAGATTGAAGGTATTTCGTATGCCCGAGAGACATATTAAATTAATGTGGCTGGTATGTTATGATCCAAGTCGGGTCATACCCAATAACAAACTTACCGACACCTTAAAACGTATTTAGTCTTGACGTTTGGGTCATTAAATAAATACGCGACACTTGAACTTTAGAAAATCGGTTTTCTAAAATATGATCACTTGAGATAAATTATTTGGATAATTTATATATAATTGTTTATAGGTTTAAATGATTATGTTGTGTTATATTTTATAAACACTTGTTTATAAAATGTGAAAGTAACAAAATAAATACATGTTTATATATGTATCAAGTTTATATATATATATATCATTATTATTTTATAAAAAAATGAGTGTGCAGAATTTTGGTCTTCAAGACAACATCACATGCTCATTTGTTACTTCCAACACACACACAACTTTAGTGGTGCATGCTATTTACTTGAACCAAAGCTTGACCACTTCTCTCAAGAGTTATTCCACATTTTGAACTTGAAAATTCTGCACAAAACCTCTCATTTTCTGCTGCTGAGTGCCGTGATTTTGGGAGCCAAAAGGAGGTTCAAAGTTTGGTTTTTATAAGGTTAATTCAAGTGTTAAGAAATCCTAACCTAAGTACAAGGTGTTGGTTATAAGTTTGGGGTATAACTACTTGAGGTTTCATAGTTTTGGAGCTCCATTCATCATCATCTCCATCATCATCTATCAACAAGCTAGGAGAAGGTATAAACACTTCCTTACTTGTAGTTTGTAAGCATATTTCATAACTTGATCCTAATTGGGTTTTAACTTTAATTGGTTAAAGATATACAAGTTTTAAATGATAATACTTACTTGCTTCCGCTTTAATTTGTTTCCTAAAATGTATTAAGTATTTTGAAACTTGTTAAAACCCAACAGTAATAAGGTTAGGTTAGTCAAAGTACTTTTAAGTTTTTATAAGTTTCTTTTATTTTTCCGTCACTTTTTATTTTTCAACCTTTTTTTTTTTTCGACGAACTCTTTTTCTTTCTTATTTCTCGCTATTCTAGTTTTAGGACATAGATTTTTATTCTACTTCTTAACTAAATTTCTTAAAATTACGAAAATTTATTTTAAGTGGTTAAATTGATAGACATCAAAATTTTCTGGTTCGTAGTAATAGTTGGATTTGTACGTGGACCGGGTTATTGGAGCCAAACAGTCCTCAATTATATTGAGACCAAACGAATCCTGCCCCTCTGCTGCATCTTTTGGCTATTCGAAACGTGGGCAAAATCAGAAAAGTCTATTAATTAGATAACTTAATATAATTTTTCTTTCCTTTTTAAAACTAATAGGATATTCAGTGAATGCACCGAGCAAGACGTTCACCACCTTTTGTACGTTCACCACCTGTAACTAGATCAAGACATTTAGCAAATATAACCGCCGTTGATTTTTCTTTAGAATCGTCATCCAGTCAACCAAGTACTTCAGTTCAAATTTTCGATAATCCATTTTTTGAACCCAACCTCACAATTGAGAATCCGGAGAATATTTAGGAACGGTTCATAGATCCTGAACCATTAAACTTTCCTCCGGAGCCACCAATTATTCAAACAGAGATTGTTGAGGAACGAACCATTAAATCAGAATCCTCTAGTGACTCCGATTCAACAAATTCAATTATGGAGAATCTGGAACCTTTAAGTATGGAAGACCGAATGAGAGCTAAACGCACTGGCCAAGGTCACGCAATTACTCATCCAGACATTAATGCGCCAGATTATGAAATCAAAGGACAAATTCTACACATGGTGACTAATCAATGCCAATTTAGTGGTGCGCCGAAGGAAGATCCAAATGAACATCTACGTACCTTTAATAGGATCTACACACTATTTAAAATCCGAGAAGTAGAGGATGAACAGATATATCTCATGTTATTTCCCTGGACTTTAAAGGGAGAAGCCAAAGATTGGTTGGAATCGTTACCTGAAGGGGCGATCGATACATGGGATGTTTTAGTTGACAAATTTCTTAAACAATTCTTTCCTGCATCTAAAGCCGTAAGACTTCAAGCAGAAATTGTTACGTTTACACAGAAACCAAATGAAACTCTATATGAGGCGTGGACAAGATATGGAAAGTTGTTAAGAGGATGTCCGCAACATGGTTTAGACACCTGTTAAATAGTACAAATATTCTACCAAGGATGCGACATCACTATAAGGAAAGACATAGATATAGCAGCTGGTGGTTCTATTATGAAGAAAACCGAAACTGATGCTTACAAAATTATTGATAACACTGCTTCACACTCACATGAGTGGCACCAAGAAAAAGACATCGTTAGATCATCTAAAGCAGCTAGAGCCGATTCTAGCCATGACTTAGATTCCATTTCCGCAAAGATAGATGCTGTGGAGAGACGAATGGAAAAGATGACTAAAGATATTCACTCAATACGAATTAGTTGTGAGCAGTGTGGAGGACCACATTTGACAAAAGATTGTCTCAGTATTGAATTAACAATGGAACAAAGAGAGAATATTTCATACATAAACCAAAGGCCTGGAAATAATTATCAGAATAATTATCAACCGCCAAGACCGATTTACAATCAAAACCAGAATTATAACCGAAATATTCCATACAACAACCAACAAGGTCCTACCAATCAACAAGTATCTAATAACAATTACAATCAGCAAAGACCTAATTTTCAAAACAAACCACCACAACAAACCGATGATAAAAAGCCGAATTTAGAAGATATGATGACAAAGCTAGTTGAAACTCAAACGCAATTTTTCACATCTCAGAAACAAACCAATGAACAAAATGCTCAAGCATTTAGAAATCAACAAGCTTCTATTCAAAATCTGGAACAAGAAGTAAGTAACCTAGCAAGGTTAATAGGTGAAAGAAAACCAGGAAGTCTACCTAGTGATACAAATGCTAACCCCCGGAATGAAACAGCTAAAGCCATTACCACAAGAAGTGGTACAACACTTAAACCACCTGAAATACCTGTAACTTCTGATAAAGCTATTCCTACTCCACAAGAACCACAACCTGATCAAGATAAGGAAAAAGAACCGGTAGTTGAGAAGGTTAATGAAGATAACACAGTTAAGGATAAACCTTATGTTAAACCATACCAACCACCACTTCCTTACCCAAGTAAAATGAAGAAAGAAAAACTTGAAGCCGAGCAATCCAAATTCTTGGATATGTTTAAACAAATAAATGTAAATCTTCCTTTCATTGATGTGATTTCAGGAATGCCTAGATATGCTAAATTCTTGAAAGATCTAATCTCAATAGAAAGAAAATGGAAGAACTCTCGGCTGTTACTATGAATGCTAATTGTTCAGCAGTGCTGTTGAATAAGATACCAGAAAAACTATCTGATCCAGGAAGTTTCACAATTCCATGTTTTCTGGGTAGTCTTAGTTCAATAGAAGCATTGGCAGACCTAGGTGCTAGTATAAATCTAATGCCGTATTCACTATACACTAAACTAGACCTTGGAGAATTGAAACCAACCAGAATAAGCATACAACTAGCCGATAGATCAATAAAATATCCTAGAGGGATAATGGAGAACATGCTAGTTAAAGTTGGTACTTTAGTATTTCCAGTAGATTTTGTTGTTCTGGACATGGAAGAAGATTCTCAAGTTCCTCTCATATTAGGAAGACCATTCTTAAACACGGCTAAAGCAATGATAGACGTGTTCGGTAAGAAACTGACCCTAAGTATAGAGGATGAGAGTGTTACCTTTTCAGTTGATAGAGCAATGCAACAACCACAATCTGCAGATGATACATGTTATTATATTCAAACTATAGATGCACATGCAGAATTATTAGAAGAATTTCCAGAATTACAAGGAACAGGAGAATGTTCTTTAGGAGAAGGTAATGAACCAATTGATGAAGCTGAAATGTTAGCTACACTTATAGCTAATGGATATGAACCAACAACAGAAGAAATTCAAATGCTAAAAGAAGAAGACAGATATCGATACAAATCATCGATAGAAGAACCTCCAAAATTAGAGTTAAAGCCACTTCCAAACCATTTGGAATACGCTTATTTACATGGTGAATCTGAATTACCTGTAATAATATCATCTTCTCTTACTGAAAATGAGAAATCACAACTCATTTCTGTGTTGAAAGCTCATAAACCAGCGATTGCATGGAAGATTCATGATATTAAAGGAATAAGTCCTTCGTATTGCACACATAAAATCCTTATGGAAGAAGGTCATAAAACGTATGTGCAACGCCAACGAAGACTAAATCCTAATATGCAAGATGTAGTTAAGAAAGAGATTATTAAACTGCTAGATGCAGGTTTAATTTATCCAATCTCTGATAGTCCATGGGTAAGCCCAGTTCAATGCGTGCCTAAGAAGGGTGGCATGACTGTCATTATAAATGAGAAAAATGAGCTTATTCCTACTAGGACTGTAACAGGATGGCGTGTGTGTATTGATTATAGAAAATTAAATGACGCCACCAGAAAAGATCACTTTCCCTTACCTTTCATAGATCAAATGTTGGAAAGATTAGCCGGAAATAGTTACTATTGTTTTCTAGATGGATTTTCCGGATATTTTCAAATTCCAATAGCACCCGAGGACCAAGAGAAAACCACATTCACGTGCCCTTATGGTACTTTTGCTTACAAATGCATGCCATTTGGACTTTGTAACGCCCCTGCAACCTTTCAAAGGTGTATGATGGCAATTTTTCATGACATGATAGAAGAATGCATGGAAGTTTTCATGGATGACTTTTCAGTCTTCGGTGATACATTTGAATCATGTCTAGTTAATCTGGAACGAATGCTTCTTAGATGCGAACAATCAAATCTAGTACTTAATTGGGAGAAATGCCATTTCATGGTTAAAGAAGGCATCGTTCATGGACATAAAATTTCAAAAGAAGGAATTGAAGTGGATAGAGCTAAAGTAGATGTAATTGCTAAACTTCCACATCCCACCAATGTTAGAGGAGTTAGGAGTTTTCTAGGGCATGCCGGTTTTTACCGACGTTTCATAAAAGATTTTTCTAAGATTGCCACTCCTATGAATAAACTCCTAGAAAAGGATGCGCCATTCATCTTTTCAGATGAGTGTATCAAATCTTTTAATATTCTTAAAGAGAAACTCACTAATGCGCCGATCATGATAACGCCAAATTGGAATCTACCATTTGAACTCATGTGCGATGCAAGTGATTTTGCAATGGGAGCCGTTTTAGGACAAAGGATTGAAAAACGATTTCAACCTATATATTATCCTAGTAAGACGTTACAAGGAGCACAAACGAACTATACAACTACTGAAAAAGAACTCCTTGCTATTGTCTTTTCTTTTGACAAATTTCGATCATATCTCGTTCTAGCAAAAACGGTGGTCTATACCGACCATTCTGCTCTTAGATACCTATTTTCGAAACAAGATGCTAAACCAAGATTAATCCGTTGGATCTTACTCTTACAAGAGTTTGATATTGAAATCCGAGATAAAAGAGGAGCAGAAAATCTCGCCGCTGATCATCTTTCTCGTCTTGAAAATCCCGAATTAGAAGTTCTGAATGAATCGGCCATACAAGACAACTTTCCTGATGAATATCTATTGAAGATAGATTATAAAGAAATCCCATGGTTTGCAGATTATGCAAACTACTTAGTTTGTGGATTCCTTGAAAAAGGATTATCGTACCAAAGACGAAAGAAATTCTTCAGTGATATAAAACACTATTTCTGGGAAGATCCACATCTGTTTAAAAGTTGTCCCGATGGAATAATACGCCGATGTGTATTTGGAGATGAAGCTAGTAAAATTTTAAACCATTGTCACACAGGACCAACAGGAGGGCATTATGGTCTCAACTAACAGCAAGAAAAGTTTATGATGCTGGATTCTATTGGCCTACAATTTACAAAGACGCACACCTTCTTTGCAAATCCTGTGATGCTTGTCAAAGGGCCGGAAAAATAAGTCAACGTGATGAAATGCCACAAAATGTCATCCAAGTATGTGAAGTATTTGACATTTGGGGTATTGACTTTATGGGTCCATTTCCAAAATCTCATAATAATCTATATATACTCGTAGCCATTGATTATGTATCTATATGGGCGGAAGCACAAGCTCTCCCAACTAACGATGCACGAGTTGTAGTCAACTTTTTAAAACGTCTTTTTGCAAGGTTTGGAACACCGAAAGCTTTAATAAGTGATCGGGGTACTCATTTCTGTAATAATCAACTTGAGAAAGTTCTTAAAAGATATGGAGTAACTCATAAAATCTCCACCGCATATCATCCACAAACAAGTGGACAAGTTGAAAATACCAACCGAGCTTTAAAACGTATTCTAGAGAAAACCGTAGGATCAAATCCGAAGGAATGGTCCATTAAATTGGAGGATGCACTCTGGGCTTTTAGAACAGCCTACAAAACTCCAATTGGAACCACACCTTTTAGACTTGTTTATGGAAAAGCATGTCATCTTCCAGTAGAAATTGAACACAAAGCATTTTGGGCTTTGAAAACATGTAATCTTGATTTACATGAAGCCGGACGTCTACGATTAAGTCAACTAAACGAATTAGAAGAATTAAGACATGAAGCATACGAAAATTCGTTAATCTATAAGGAAAGAACGAAGAAATGGCATGATAAAAGAATCAGAAGTTCAAAAGAATTTAAAGAAGGAGACAGAGTTCTTCTTTTCAATTCACGATTCAAGCTATTTCCTGGAAAATTGAAATCAAGATGGTCTGGACCATTCATAGTCAAAAGAGTTTTCCCATACGGAACGATAGAATTAATAAATTCACATGGGATTGAATTTAAAGTTAATGGTCACAGAGTTAAACATTACATACATGGTCCGATGGAAGTCGACAACGAAGTTAATCACAATTTCGACACCACAGCTAACTAAGTGTGGGGAGAATCAAGTCTTTAAAGGATAATATGTATTTCTGTTAGAGTTAGATTGTCTGTTTTCGTGTAGTTCTCGAAAATGGAACCCGAATGGTCTTTCCCTAGCAGACCCTAAAGAACTAGTCTTCTCCCCCCATTCTGAAATTTTATTTTTTTTTGGTTTTTACAAAATGAAGACTGCCTGTGAACTAAACCATGGTCTAATGCTACACGCTTTGATCACTAAACGTAATAATGACATACTCTCGAGTGAATTAGTATCAGTAATCAGAGAAAGAATGGACGGAGTTAGAAAAGAATCCAGATGCGAAGATAATAAGTTACAATTTGGTAAAGGAAAATCAAAATCCGCAGCGAAAAGAAGAGCACGACACCTAGAAAGATGTCACAAATGCGAAAAATGGTCACATGGAGGTAAATGTTCAAATAATCAAACCTATTCAAATACCGAATTTGTTACTTTATGCAGAGACGGACCGTTCATATGTTTAGAAGAAAAGACACTGAATGCTCGAGGTTACGCCTATGTAGCCATGGAAAACCAATTAAACCGACTATCTTATGAATGGGATAGATCATATAACTAAGAAATCTATTTCACAGGTATGTATGTACAGTTTTTATTTTTATTTTTATTTTTAACCTTTTGATAATAAACGCTAATTTGTTCGCTAAAAAGTATTAAATTGGTATTGAATAAAATTAGGTTTGACGACCGAAATTATTGATATCATTCAAAAATTTATTACATCACTGTGAAATTTAACGTTTATTCTTAAGGTATAAATATCTTTAATCAATCAACCCAAAATATTTCAAAAATTTGTCATGAGTTAAATTAGGTCTTGGAACCGAAATTACTTTACCGAAAAGAGGGGCGCATATTTTTGATAATATTTGATTGATTAAAGTGGGATAAAAAGCCAAAAAGATTTTTAATTTTATTTTTACCATGTTTTTAAAATTAATATTTAAATCTTAAATTAATATTGTAAACTTTGTAAAAACAATATTTTTAAAATTGTAAATATTTGAATTTTTAAATTAAGTTTGGTGTGAATTTTTAATTTTTAAAATATGAATTTTTAATTTTATGCATTTCAAATTTTAAGTTTGGTGTGAATTTTTAATATTAATTTTGAATTTTATATTTAAGTTGTGTGAATTTAAAAACAAAAATTTACTTTATCTCATTAAGTTAAAAATATGATTTTTAAAATTCGTCGTAAGTTGAAGACTAGGTCTTTAAACCGAAATTGCTTTACCCGAGGGAGGGACGAGAACTTTTATTATCATTATTTTTAATCTTATTGAATTAAAGTATGCAAAAAACATTAAAAAAAAAACCCAAAAATCTTTACTTTTAAAAACAGCGCTTTGATTTGACAAATTTTAAAATTTTGTCGAGGGACAGACTAGGACAACGATCCGAAACGCCCTCGCTCCTAAAGGAAACCAAATTTTTAAAATTTAAATAATTATAAGTTTTATAAAGTATAAGTTTTTTTTAAAAAAAAAAAAAAAACCTGAAAACACTGTACCCGGACCCCCATGCGATCGCATGGGTTTTACACTTCAACTCCATACGATCGCATGGAGCTGAAGTCCAGACCTGATACATACAGCAGCCTGTTCTGCCTTCCTCACCACAACACACACACATTCACGAAACTCACCCAAAAATTCACCAATTTTCGCCATTTTTCCACCGTAATTCGTCATTTTTCTTGCTCTAATCATGCCTAGATTCTCATTCCTCAGCAAATTGGTAAAAATTACACCCCTAAACTCTATAAATTCCTAGTTTTTGTGATAATTACCAATTTTTTACCTAATGCAATTTTGTTAATTTCTAGTGTAATTAGTGATAAATTGTTAGTATTTTATGCATGTATAACCTAGATTGATGCTATTTAACATGATTTGAAGCCAAAAACTTCAAAATTTTTAGAAATCTAGGGTTTGTGTTCTTGAGCAATTTGGGGCTTTTTGATATAAACAGGTTATGGCCGATTTTTGTTATGAATTATTGCTAAATTGAGTAGTGTAACATGTTTAGATAGTTAAATGATCCAAACAATGATCCTAAACATGATTTTTGGAGATTAAAGTGGACTTTTTAAGTCCAAAATTCATGAACTTGATTAATTTGATATATTTGCCATTTGAGACTTGTTTAATTATTAATAATGAATATTTTGACATGTTATTTGAGTTAAATGCTTATGAATTTTGTATACATTTTCATATGTGCTTATTTGAAAAGTGTAGAATTGTGAAAAATTGTGAAAATGTGTATAAGTTTAATTTTGATTTAACATGTTATAGTGATTGTTTTAAGTTGTTATTTTGCTAACACTAATGCATATTTGGATGCACAATTTTTGTGTTTAATGTGTTTTACAGAGAGCCGATACTGGAGGTTCAGGAGCATCATCATCTAGACGACCAGCACAAGAACCACAGCCAGAAATGCAACACGAACAAGAACCACAACAGGAACAACAACAGCCTGATCAGCACATACCTTATTATGATCCGGTACAGTTTGTTGATGAATTCATAGTATTCCCAATGAGGCCGCCAGTAGAATTCCCAACGATTCCTGAGCACACTCTACATCCTAATCTGAGATTTGATAGAAGATGGAGAGATTACGAGACATATCAAAGGAACAAATTCAAATTGGTAACAAAAAATGTAGAGGTGCCAAGGGTAATTGATTGGGACCCTTTGGAAACGGTCCATCTAGCTGACCGTGTTAGACAGCTTTTAGGTCAAAGGTATGGCAATTCTTCTTTTACAGATTGGGAACGTCTTTTCACCATTCGTAGACCTGTATATAAGGAATGGTGTGTTGAGTTGATGAGTACTGTATCACTTGATACAAATATAGTTAGAATAGATGATAGAAGATTTCTTAGGTTTATCCTTGGCGGTAGGATGTACAGAATGTCCATGCTGGACATGGCCAGGGCCTTACAGATATATACTCCTGGTGAGTTGCTATTACCCGATTGTATAAACTTGATTCATTATGGTGAACGGGTAGATAGTAACTTTGACGCTGACGCCATTTGGAGGCGTATGTCACATTTTGATGTTTTTACACGAGCAGGAGGACACTCCTATACACATATTGACAGAGCCGAGCTTCGTATTATTCATAGATTTTTGGCCAACTCGATTACACAAAGAGGTCATAATAAAGAAAAAATTACCTTATATGATTTATTCTACCTAAAGTGTATTCGGGATCCTAGAAGCTTTGTCAATATCCCTTACTGTGTTTTCTTTTTATTTATCTAAAATGGTAGAGGGAATGCAGGACGGGAGTATAATAGGAGGAGGTATTTTTGTTACTCTCATTGGAGAGTATTTAGGTGTTGATAGGAACCAAGGGGGTCCATTACAGATTTGTAGAGAACAGGTTGAGCCCTTAGGATTGAAAGTTTATGTGGGTGCTAAGGTATTAAAAAGTAGACGTAACCAGGCAGTACCCTATGAGGGATCTCATCCTCAGGTAGAGAGAGGCTCAGACGAGGAAATGGAGGAGGCGGAAGACATTAGGGATGTCTTTCGAGATGCTATTCTTGACGTCCACGTTCGTATAGATGAGGAAGCAATGACGAACGCGGCAAGACATAGTATGTATGAGCAGTGGAACTCCGAACGAGTATACGAGGATTATAGGCGACGCCAACACGATAGCTGGTTAGTTCATCAGCACCAAATCATGAGCCAGCTATCATATCAGGTACCAAATAACTATGTACCTACTCGACCTGCTCATTTTCCGCCACATAGCCCCGATATCCGACCACCCTTTAACCGGTATGACTATGACCAAGCCTATCAGAACACCTATAACCAACAATGGAACCCACCCGATGAGATGAACTGGAACCCCTATCCAGACTGATTTAGTTCCAATTGGTTATTTTTATGATTTTTATGTTTTTATCTTTTGACTTTTTCATGTTTAAACTTATGTTATTGGATAAATTTGTGTAATTTTTATTATTTTATTATTATTGTGTACAAATATTTCATATTTAGAATTTGAAAGTGGGATATTAAGTCCCATTTCAAATTGCCATGCATGATTATACTTGTATGTATGTATATTGTCGATTGTTCAAAACAGGGTAAAACAGCGCATTTTCAAAGACTGGCATTAAGTTCAGCAAAAGCTACTAATTTTGACGACAAGATGACAAATAAATGTGATGTCACAACAGACGGAATGAACAAATGATGTACACCATTTATCATTCAGCAAACAAACGCCAATATATTTGGAAACTTTGGTAAAATTTAATCATTTTCACACAAATCACCCTCAATAATTTAAATTGTTACTGATTTCTTGCAAATGAGGGCATTGCAAGATCTTAAGTGTGGGAAGGGGTTAAATTCTTTCGGATTTTAAAAATTTTTACTTTATACACTTGGTAACCATTAAAAATACTAGTAACGTAGTAGTTGTATTAGAATCTAGTGCTCTCTGATAATAAAGAACAGCCCTAGTCTTATATACTGACTACCCAATTCTAGTAAAATTTTTCAAAATTTTCAATTAAATGAACTCAAAATCATGTTTATACATATTTATGAACGATAAAACTAGGTGTTAACACCGAAATTATTGTTACCTCGGAAAAGACATAAATTGAGAAATAAACCAAAATGTTGAAATTCATTTAAAATGGAATAGAGGACGATAAAAAAGGAAAATAAAAGCCAAGTGTGGGAAAATTTACCAAGTTATCTTAAACATATGTCACATATATCTGTAACAAATAACTGAAAATACTTTTGCTTTGGACTAAACTAAACTGTTTTACCCAATGAAAGAAAAGAAAAGATGGATCTACACGATGAATCAATTCCATCATTAAAAGGAAGTAAAGTCTTCCGAAAAAGAAACGCGCTTCTTGATTTAGGTCATGAAGTTGTCGTTCAGACCAGCTGTAGGTTGACGAAAAATCTAGAAAAGTCATCTCTAAAATCAGCAGGAAATCCACGGACCTCAGCATCAAACAGGGTCGCCATGTGGTCAGATTTATCCTAACCATGAGAAGGATTTATCTTGTAAAATGGGGGGGCACCATGCAAATTAGCTGGATAAGACTAATGAATCAGATCCCCAGAAAGGATAATCTCCTTAAAGATTAAAAATCAGCTTTTAAGACTGATATTACTCAATCCTACAGATTGACCTTAAAGATTGAGAATTACAAACTCATAGAATTCAATGATATCTAAACTCGAGCTTGAACGAGAAAATATTTTGATCAAAATTACAAACCGATTTGTTTTCTGAAAACCCTATTTTTAATGCGTTCATTACCATTGAACGTGAAATCCTAGGAATTCACCTGGAATTCATTAGGTCACCTGAACCAAATCGGGTGTCAACCGTAAGAACGGTGGTTGCATAGTGGTCAAAGACAGGACCTTGTGCCATACCGAAAAATCATAAGGGTGAGCTTTACTATTGCTCCTACCAAGGATAGTAATTGCGTCCGACACGTTATAGACCATAATTAAAAGCATGTCAGGGGACATTACCTTAACAGTTGCTTGTTCAACGCTTTCCTTTACAACCGGACGATAGTTTACCGAAAGGTAATATACGGGATATGTAAACTGGACGTGTTGCTTTCCAAATACAAGGTTAGCAAGTGGGTGACACAAAACCGCAAGTTTTGAGCTAAAATTTTCAAATCTGAAACCCACCAAACCCACAAAAATATTTTGCAAACACCGGTAAAGGGTTATTCCGGAAAACTTATCTAGGGTAAAAACTAGATTTAATTTTCAAAAGATCAAATGTTTTCATAAAGATCCAATTTCCTTAATGGATCTAAATTTTTATAGTCATGTGGGACTGTAAACCATATCGTTACTACCATTGTTTATATCACCGTATAGAAATCACTGATGTACAAAGTGTGAAGAATAAAGAAGTGATTCTAGTATTTCAAGACGATATTGCTTGAGGACAAGCAACGCTCAAGTGTGGGAATATTTGATAATGCTAAAAACGAACATATATTTCATAGCATTATTCCTCAAGAAAGACAAGCTTTTAATTGCAACTGTTCTATTTACAAGTGATATTCGTTTAAATAATAAAAGGTGAAGACAAAAGACAGATTCGACGAATTGAAGACGCAAACGACCAAAAAGCTCAAAAGTACAAAAGACAATCAAAGAGGTTCCAATTATTGATAAGAAACGTCTCGAAATTACAAGAGTACAAGATTCAAAACGCAAAGTACAAAATATAAAATTGTACGCAAGGACGTTCGAAAATCCGGAACCGGGACCGGAGTCAACTCTCAATGCTCGACGCAACGGACTAAAAATTACAAGTCAACTATGCACATAAATATAATATAATATTTAAATAATTCTTATAATTATTTAATATATTATATTATTTATAAAACGTCGGCACAAGGAAACAAGCAACATGTGAGCTCTCCCAGCTGGCCATGCGATCGCATGGCCAGGAAGAAGAAAGTCCATGCGATCGCATGGCATGAAAAGTCAGGCCACATCTCCTATAAATTCGCAGTTTGGTGAACCAAAATATCAATCTTTTTCTTCTTCTTCTTCTCATACGTAAAATATATATATATATTTATAATTTATATTTTAATTTTAATTATAATTCTAATAATAAGGGTATGTTAGCGGATATTGTAAGGGTGTAAGTCAAAATTCTGTCCGTGTAACGCTACGCTATTTTTAATCATTGTAAGTTATGTTCAACCTTTTTATATTAATGTCTCGTAGCTAAGTTATTATTATGCTTATTTAAAACGAAGTAATCATGATGTTGGGCTAATTACTAAAATTGGGTAATTGGGCTTTGTACCATAATTGGGGTTTGGACAAAAGAACGACACTTGTGGAAATTAGGCTATGGGCTATTAATGGGCTTTATATTTGTTTAACTAAATGAAAGTTTGTTAATGTTAATATAAAGATTTACAATTGGGCGTCCCTATAAATTACCATATACACTCGATCGGACACGATGGGCGGGGTATTTATATGTACGAATAATCGTTCATTTAACCGGACACGGGAATGGATTAATAGCCACTAGAATAATTAAAACAGGGGTGAAATTACATTCAAGGGTAATTGGTGTAATTGCTAACAAAGTAGTAAAACCTTGGTTTACACGCAGTTGATAACCTGGTGTATTCATTAAACAAAGTATTAAAACCTTGTTACAATTCGAATCCCCAATTAGTTGGAATATTTAACTTCGGGTATAAGAATAATTTGATGAGGACACTCGCACTTTATATTTACGACTGATGGACTGTTATGGACAAAAACCAGACGGACATATTAAATAATCCAGGACAAAGGACAATTAACCCATGGGCATAAAACTAAAATCAACACGTCAAACATCATGATTACGGAAGTTTAAATAAGCATAATTCTTTTATTTCATATTTAATTTCCTTTATTTTATATTTAATTGCACTTCTAATTATCGCATTTTTATTGTTATTTTATTTAATTGCACTTTTAATTATCGTACTCTTTAATTATCGCAAGTTTATTTTATCGCACTTTTATTATTCGCAATTTCATTATCGTTATTTACTTTACGCTTTAATTTAAGTCTTGTATTTATTTTTAATATTTTACATTTGGTTTTAACTGCGACTAAAGTTTTAAAATCGACAAACCGGTCATTAAACGGTAAAAACCCCCCTTTATAATAATAATATTACTTATATATATATTTGTATTTTTATAAAAGTAAACTAATATAGCGTTAAGCTTTGTTTAAAGATTTCTCTGTGGAACGAACCGGACTTACTAAAAACTACACTACTGTACGATTAGGTACACTGCCTATAAGTGTTGTAGCAAGGTTTAAGTATATCCATTCTATAAATAAATAAATATCTTGTGTAAAATTGTATCGTATTTAATACTATTTCGTATACCTTAGCTTTGACATCAAATATAACATATATTTTTTTCAAAATTAATAGAAGATGATATGGTTAGGATTATGGAAAAAGATTATAATTATATTAACACATGTACGATAAAGATTATGATTATGAAATAGAACAAAAAAAGTTCATAATTATAATTTAGAAATTAGACACGAAGATTATTACGACTATTAATATTGTTATTAGTATTATCATTATTATTTTATCATTATTATTAAAACTATCATTTTTATTAGAATTATCAAAATTTTTATCACAATTAGTATTATTTTTATATAACAAATAAATATTTTATACTTATATTACAAATAAATTATATAATAAACATATTAACATTAATTATATAAATAATACATATAATAAATCATTGATTTTTGATATAATACCAATTACAAGAATATATAGATTAATATAACTATAGGTATGAATATTAATTAATTTACAAAACAAATATATATAACATAACAAAAATTAATATCTTTATATACAAAATAAATATATGAAGCATATATATATACTATTAATATAAAAAGGATGTAACAAATAAATTTGTATATATATTTGTTCGATTACAATTATGTATATTAATAAATAAATAAATTATATAGGTTCGTGAATCCGAGGCCAACCTTGCATCGTTTAGTTGTTCAATGTCGTTATATGTATTTTTACTACAAAATACAATACGGTGAGTTTCATTTGCCTGTTTACCCTTTATATTTTTGGGCTGAGAATACATGCGCAATTTTTATAAATGTTTTACGAAATAGACACAAGTAATAGAAACTACATTATATGGTTGAATTATCGAAATCGAATATGCCCCTTTTTATTAAGTCTGGTAATCTAAGAATTAGGGAAAAGACACCCTAATTGACGCGAACTCTAAAGATAGATCTATCGGGCCCAACAAGGCCCATCCAAAGTACCGGATGCTTTAGTACTTCGAAATTTATATCATGTCCGATGGAGGATCCCGGAATGATGGGGATATTCTTATATGCATATTGTGAATGTCGGTTACCAGGTGTTTAATCCATATGAATGATATTTTTGTCTCTATGCATGGGACGTATGTTTATGAGAAATGGAAATATGAAATCTTGTGGTCTATTAAAATTATGAAATGATTATTTATGTTAAACTAATGAACTCACCAACCTTTTGGTTGATATTTGAAAGCATGTTTATTCTCAGGTATGAAAGAAATCTTCCGCTGTGCATTTGCTCATTTTAACGACATTACTTGGAGTCGATCATCGCTCTGGGATCAAATGTTGATGACTTCGTCCAGATGGATTAGGACGGGGCATTTCACTGTAGTGACCCGAACTTTTCCATGTTTATATATATTAATTGAGATTGATATTTACATGATTAAATGTTTCCAACATGTTAAGCAATCAAACTTGTTAAGACTTGATTAATTGAAATATGTTTCATATAGACAATTGACCACCCAAGTTGACCGGCAATTCACGAACGTTAAAACTTGTAAAAACGACATGACGATATATATATGGATATACATATGATTAACATGAGATTATGATAAGTAAGTATCTCCATAAGTATATTAACAATGAGTTATATACATATAAACAAGACTACTAACTTAAGGATTTCGAAACGAGACATATATGTAACGATTATCGTTGTAACGAAATTTAAATGTATATATATCATATTAAGATATATTAATATATCATAATATCATGATAATATAATAATTTAACATCTCATTAGATATAATAAACAATGGGTTAACAACATTAATTGAGATCGTTAACTTAAAGGTTTCAAAACAACACTTACATGTAACGACTAACGATGACTTAACGACTCAGTTAAAATGTATATACATGTAGTGTATTTAGATGTATTAAAATACTTTTGGAAGACTTCAAGACATATATCAAAACACTCATACTTAACGAAAATGGTTACAGTTACTTTCCCATTCTTTTCTTTCATCAAGAATTCTAGTCGTATTCTTACCCGTATTATACACAGCTTCAAAACGTACTTACTATGGGTATATACCAATAGGAACTAGCATGGGATTCCACTCTTGATTATGTCATGTATGACTAATCAATTTTAACTTCTACCATGAGCTAGTCAACTAACTAGAACTCCTTTTAACCCCACTCACCACTCACCAATTACCACTCATCATTCACTCCATTTCACTTCCAATTCTCTTTCTAATTTTCTCTCAACACACACACACTATTATGAACGTATTTTTCCAGTAGTTAATCATCATCTTCATCAAAAATTACTTCAAGAATCAAGCTATAATCATCATAGGAAGAACACTTCAAGAACACTTCAAAAATCCCTTTAAGTTTACTAATTTACTTCCAAGCTTTCTAATCCATTCCAAGTAATCATCTAAGATCAAGAAACCTTTGTTATATACAGTAGGTTATCTTTCTTAATCAAGGTAATATTCCTATTCAAACTTTGATTCAATTTCTATAACTATAAACTATCTTAATTCGAGTAAAAATCTTACTTGAACTTGTTTTTGTGTCATGATCCTACTTCAAGAACTTTCAAGCCATCCAAGATCCTTTGAAGCTAGATCATTTCTTGTCACTTCCAATAGGTTTACCTACTAAACTTGAGGTAGTAATGATGTTCATAACATCATTCGATTCATATATATAAAACTATCTTATTCGAAGGTTTAAACTCGTAATCACTAGAACATAGTTTAGTTAATTCTAAACTTGTTCGCAAACAAAAGTTAATCCTTCTAACTTGACTTTTAAAATTAACTAAACACATGTTATATATCTATATGATATGCTAACTTAATGATTTAAAACCTGGAAACACGAAAAACACCGTAAAACCGGATTTACGCCGTCGTAGTAACACCGCGGGCTGTTTTGGGTTAGTTAATTAAAAACTATGATAAACTTTGATTTAAAAGTTGTTATTCTGAGAAAATGATTTTTATTATGAACATGAAACTATATCCAAAAATTATGGTTAAACTCAAAGTGGAAGTATGTTTTCTAAAATGGTCATCTAGACGTCGTTCTTTCGACTGAAATGACTACCTTTACAAAAATGACTTGTAACTTATTTTTCCGACTATAAAACTATACTTTTTCTGTTTAGATTCATAAAATAAAGTTCAATATGAAACCATAGCAATTTGATTCACTCAAAACATATTTAAAATGAAGAAGTTATGGGTAAAACAAGATTGGATAATTTTTCTCATTTTAGCTACGTGAAAATTGGTAACAAATCTATTCCAACCATAACTTAATCAACTTGTATTGTATATTATGTAATCTTGAGATACCATAGACACGTATACAATGTTTCGACCTATCATGTCGACACATCTATATATATTTCGAAACAACCATAGACACTCTATATGTGAATGTTGGAGTTAGCTATACAGGGTTGAGGTTGATTCCAAAATATATATAGTTTGAGTTGTGATCAATACTGAGATACGTATACACTGGGTCGTGGATTGATTCAAGATAATATTTATCGATTTATTTCTGTACATCTAACTGTGGACAACTAGTTGTAGGTTACTAACGAGGACAGCTGACTTAATAAACTTAAAACATCAAAATATATTAAAAGTGTTGTAAATATATTTTAAACATACTTTGATATATATGTATATATTGTTATAGGTTCGTGAATCAACCAGTGGCCAAGTCTTACTTCCCGACGAAGTAAAAATCTGTGAAAGTGAGTTATAGTCCCACTTTTAAAATCTAATATTTTTGGGATGAGAATACATGCAGGTTTTATAAATGATTTACAAAATAGACACAAGTACGTGAAACTACATTCTATGGTTGAATTATCGAAATCGAATATGCCCCTTTTTATTAAGTCTGGTAATCTAAGAATTAGGGAACAGACACCCTAATTGACGCGAATCCTAAAGATAGATCTATTGGGCCTAACAAACCCCATCCAAAGTACCGGATGCTTTAGTACTTCGAAATTTATATCATATCCGAAGGGTGTCCCGGAATGATGGGGATATTCTTATATATATGCATCTTATTAATGTCGGTTACCAGGTGTTCACCATATGAATGATTTTTATCTCTATGTATAGGATGTGTATTGAAATATGAAATCTTGTGGTCTATTGTTACGATTTGATACATATAGGTTAAACCTATAACTCACCAACATTTTTGTTGACGTTTAAAGCATGTTTATTCTCATGTGAATACTAAGAGCTTCCGCTGTTGCATACTAAAATAAGGACAAGATTTGGAGTCCATATTTGTATGATATTGTGTAAAAACTGCATTCAAGAAACCGATTTCGATCTAACATATTTGTATTGTAAACCATTATGTAATGGTCGTGTGTAAACAGGATATTTTAGATTATCATTATTTGATAATCTACGTAAAGCTTTTAAACCTTTATTTATGAAATAAAGGTTATGGTTTGTTTTAAAAATGAATGCAGTCTTTGAAAAACGTCTCATATAGAGGTCAAAACCTCGCAACGAAATCAATTAATATGGAACGTTTTTAATCAATAAGAACGAGACATTTCAGATGTCTACCTCTAGAACAAGTCCCATTGACTCACCTAATAATAATGAAGAGTCAAATGTAAATTGGAATGATTCGTGAACTGATTCACAAGTTCCCGAAGAGGAACCAGAAGAAGAGTCGGAACCGGAAGAAGAATCGGAACCGGAAGAAGAAATAGAACCAGTGGGGGAAATAATAAAACGGTTAAGTAGAAGAAAATCCTCAACCAACAGACCAAAGTTAATTATGGTCAATGGTGTTTCCGCCAAGGACGCAAAGTATTGGGAGGATTACCAATTCTCCGATGAATCGGATCCCGACAAGGATTCCGATGATGTTATAGAAATTACCCCAACACAATTTAATAAGGAAAAAGAGAACAATAAGAGAAAGGGCATAAAAATAGAGAAATTTGATTCCATACCCGATAAACTTTATATGTATCGTCAACACCCGTATTTCTTAAGTTGTGATAATAACCCGGGAACCTCTACACCACCAGGTTTTTCTAAACCAATGTGAAAAACGACGGCTCGTATTAGGGTAACATCATATATCCCTAGAAACTTGGCAAAACGAACCAAAACCGAAGAAGAAGAAACGAGCGAGTCGGAATAAGATAGTTGTATTCGTGTGGTGTAATATATGTAATATAGTGTGCTTATGCTTTATGATATATGTAAAAATTGCTTGTATTAATAAGTATTTTTTTTTTTATGAATCTAACTCTTGTCTATTTTACAGTATAAAAACACAAAATGGATAGACAACCTAATATTTTAAGAGACCTACCCGGAGACATGATTGATGAAATCTTGTCTAGAGTCGGTCAGAATTCCTCGGCACAACTATTTAAGGAGAGATCAGTTTGTAAGACATTCGAAGAACGTTCCAAGAATGCCTTGGTTTATAAAAGGCTTTCGTTCGAAAGATGGGGGATATCACATTGGGAAATCCATAAGTTACGATGTGTTTACTTTGACGCATATATTGCGGGGAACCCAAGTGCTATTTTACGCAACGGGTTAAGAAATTATTTTGACTCAATATATCCGAATATAGGACTTCGTGATTTAGAAAAAGCGGCTAACATGCAACATAAAGAAGCATGTTATGCTTACGGGTTAGTAATGTTCGCTTCCCACCAAAGTGAGAACAAGAACATCGTGCTACAACTATTAAACAAAACGTTCCCACAAGTGACGGAGTCGGTAATTGGGGTAAGAAATGAGGTTTTTAGATTGTTACAGGACTGTTGGACATTACGTAACCCTCATCCCTTTGACGACGTTACAACACGCTGTCTTATCAACGGCCATAACGGTTATGTTCCACAAGACCAAGGATGGGAAGTAGTCCTAGTAAAACCAGAATGCATGACTTGTTTCTGGACGTATGAATTACGTGTCTTTATTGCCTTTGCTGAACAACTTGTGTACTAGCTAGAATTATCTTCACAACCATCTTGTATCAAATTTATTGTGTACTATATTTCATGCTATATGTAAAATAAGCGGTATTGTAAGTTTGTAAAATATTGTGTAAAAGTTTGAACGCGAAATATTATTATAATCAGTTTTTCATATAGAATTGTAGTAGTTGAATTGTATATTAGCTACTAAGTATGAACTTAACGGGTAGGTACTACCCGAATTTAAACTTATAAAACGCTAATATGAAGAAAAAGCTTTTATAAATGAGTTCATATTATGCTACGAGATACTATTGACTACTCTTAATATTCTGTATGATTAACTTGTTTCATTTGACTATTTTGAAGGAAATGGCACCAACTACTCGACACACCTTGAATATGAGCGAAGAGGAATTTCGTGCCTTTCTTGCTTCAAACATAGCCGCAGTACAGGCTGCGCTACATACCAACAATAACCTTGGATCTAGCAGTACAGGAAATCGTGTAGGATGCACCTACAAAGAATTCACTGCCTGCAAACCTTTGGAATTTGATGGAACCGAAGGACCGATCGGATTGAAACGGTGGACCGAGAAGGTCGAATCGGTGTTTGCCATAAGTAAGTGTACTGAAGAGGACAAAGTGAAGTACGCTACGCATACCTTCACAGGTACTGCGTTAACATGGTGAAATACCTATCTAGAGCAAGTGAGACAAGATGATGCTTACGCACTACCGTGGACAGCATTCAAGCACTTGATGAACGAGAAGTACCGTCCCAGAACCGAGGTCAATAAGCTCAATACAGAACTTAGAGGGTTACGAACCCAAGGATTTGATATTACCACGTATGAAAGACGATTCACAGAATTGTGCCTATTGTGTCCGGGAGCGTTCGAAGATGAGGAAGAGAAGATCGACACGTTTGTGAAAGGATTACCGGAAAGAATCATAGAAGATATAAGTTCACACGAGCCCGCCTCCATAAAACAGGCATGTAGAATGGCTCACAAACTAGTGAACCAGATTGAGGAAAGAATTAAAGAACATGCGACTGAAGAGGCCAATGTGAAGCAAGTCAAAAGAAAGTGGGAGGAAAACGGTGATAAGAATCACCAATAAAACAACAACAGCAATTACAACAATAATCGTAACAACTATCCCAACAATCGCAACATCAATCGCAACTACAACAAACGGCCCAACAACAACAACAACAACAACAACAACTACAACAATCATCCCAACAACAATAACAACTGCAACAACAACAATAATCAGAAGCAGCTATGCCAAAGGTGTAAAAAGTATCACTCGGGGTTCTGCACCAAATTTTGCAACAAGTGTAAAAGAAATGGTCATAGTGCGGCGAAGTGTGAGGTCTACGGACCAGGGGTTAACAGAACTAAAGGAACAAATGGTGTCGAAATGAGTAATGGTGGAGCAAGTAGTGTCGGAGCAAGTTATGCCAATGTAGTTTGTTATAAATGTGGAAAACCGGGCCACATTATTAGAAATTGCCCGAACCAGGAGAACACGAATGGATAAGGCCGCGAAAGAGTTTTCAATATTAATGCAGCAGAGGCACAGGAAGACCCGGAGCTTGTTACGGGTACGTTTTTTATTGACAATAAATCTGCTTAGGTTTTATTTGATTCGGGTGCGGATAGAAGCTATATGAGTAGAGATTTTTGTGCTAAATTAAGTTATCCATTGACGTCGTTGGATAGTAAATTTTTACTCGAATTATCAAACGGTAAATTAATTTCAGCAGATTATATATGCCAGAATCGAGAAATTAAACTGGGTAGCGAAATATTTAAGATTGATTTGATACCAGTAGAGTTAGGGAGTTTTTATGTAATAGTTGGCATGGAATGGCTGAAGAAGGTGAAAGTAGAGATCGTATGTTATAAAAATGCAATTCACATTGTACGAGAAGAAGGAGAACCCTTAATGGTGTACGGAGAAAAGGGCAACACGAAGCCACATCTTATTAGTAATTTTAAGGCACAAAAACTAATAAGAAAAGGTTGCTATGCTGTTCTAGCACATGTCGAGAAAGTACAAACTGAAGAAAAGAGCATCAATGATGTTTTTGTCGCAAAAGAATTTCCCGATGTATTTCCGAAAGAATTACCGGGACTACCTCCACATCGATCTGTTGAATTTCAAATAGATCTTATACCAGGAGCTGCACCAATAGCTCGTGCTCCTTACAGACTCGCACCCAGCGAGATGAAAGAACTGCAAAGCCAACTGCAAGAACTATTAGAACGTGGTTTGATTCGACCAAGCACATCACCATGGGGAGCTCCTGTTTTGTTTGTCAAGAAGAAAGATGGTACATTTAGGTTGTGTATTGACTACAGAGAGTTGAACAAACTTACCATCAAAAACCGTTATCCACTGCCGAGAATTGACGACTTATTTGATCAACTACAAGGCTCGTCAGTTTATTCGAAGATTGATTTACGTTCTGGATATCATCAAATGCGAGTAAAGGAGGATGATATTCCAAAAACTGCTTTTAGGACGCGTTATGGTCATTACGAGTTTATGGTTATGCCGTTTGGATTGACTAACGCACCAGATGTGTTCATGGACCTTATGAACCGAGTGTGTAGGCCATATCTTGACAAGTTTGTCATTGTTTTCATCGATGACATACTTATTTACTCAAAGAATGATTAAGAGCACGAAGAATATTTGAGAAAAGTGCTAGAAGTATTGAGGAAAGAAAAACTGTACGCTAAGTTTTCAAAGTGTGCATTTTGGTTGGAAGAAGTTCAATTCCTCGGTCACATAGTGAACAAAGAAGGTATCCAGGTGGACCCGGCAAAGATCGAAACCGTTAAAAAGTGGGAAACCCCAAAAACTCCGAAGCATATACGTCGATTTTTAGGATTGGCTGGTTACTACAGAAGATTCATCCAAGATTTCTCCAAAATAGCAAAACCCTTGACTGCATTAATGCATAAAGGGAAGAAATTTGAATGGAAGGATGAACAAGAGAAGGCGTTTCAGTTATTGAAGAAAAAGCTAACTACGGCACCTAAATTGTCATTGCCTAAAGGGAATGATGATTTTGTGATATATTGTGACGCCTCAAAGCAAGGTCTCGGTTGTGTATTAATGCAACGAACGAAGGTAATTGCTTATGCGTCTAGACAATTAAAGATTCATGAGCGAAATTATACGACGCATGATTTGGAATTAGGCGCGGTTGTTTTTGCATTAAAAGACTTGGAGGCACTACTTATATTGGGTCAAAAGTATTATATATACCGACCACAAAAGTCTTCAACACATATTTAATCAGAAACAACTGAACATGAGGCAGCGTAGGTGGATTGAATTGTTGAATGATTACGACTTTGAGATTCGTTACCACCCAGGGAAGGTAGATGTGGTAGCCGACGCCTTGAGTAGAAAGGACAGAGAACCCATTCGAGTAAAATCTATGAATATAATGATTCACAATAACCTTACTACTCAAATAAAGGAGGCGCAACAAGGAGTTTTAAAAGAGGGAAATTTAAAGAATGAAATACCCAAAGGATCGGAGAAGCATCTTAATATTCGGGAAGATGGAACCCGGTATAGGGCTGAAAGGATTTGGGTACCAAAATATGGAGATATGAGAGAAATGGTACTTAGAGAAGCTCATAAAACCAGATACTCAATACATCCTGGAACGGGGAAGATGTACAAGGATCTCAAGAAACATTTTTGGTGGCCAGGTATGAAAGCCGATGTTGCTAAATACGTAGGGGAATGTTTGACGTGTTCTAAGGTCAAAGCGGAGCATCAGAAACCATCAGGTCTACTTCAACAACCCGAAATCCCGGAATGGAAATGAGAAAACATTACCATGGATTTCATCACTAAATTGCCAAGGACTGCAAGTGGTTTTGATACTATTTGGGTAATAGTTGATCGTCTCACCAAATCAGCACACTTCCTGCCAATAAGAGAAGATGACAAGATGGAGAAGTTAGCACGACTGTATTTGAAGGAAGTCATCTCTAGACATGGAATACCAATCTCTATTATCTCTGATAGGGATGGCAGATTTATTTCAAGATTCTGGCAGACATTACAGCAAGCATTAGGAACTCGTCTAGACATGAGTACTGCCTATCATCCACAAACTGATGGGCAGAGTGAAAGGATGATACAAACGCTTGAAGACATGCTACGAGCATGTGTTATTGATTTCGGAAACAGTTGGGATCGACATCTACCGTTAGCAGAATTTTCCTACAACAATAGCTACCATTCAGGCATTGAGATGGCTCCGTTTGAAGCACTCTATGGTAGAAAGTGCAGGTCTCCGATTTGTTAGAGTGAAGTGGGGGATAGACAGATTACGGGTCCGGAGATAATACAAGAAACTACTGAGAAGATCATCCAAATTCAACAACGGTTGAAAACCGCCCAAAGTCGACAAAAGAGTTACGCCGACATTAAAAGAAAAGATATAGAATTTGAAATTGCAGAGATGGTCATGCTTAAGGTTGCACCTTGGAAAGGTGTTGTTCGATTTGGTAAACGATGGAAATTAAATCCAAGGTATATTGGACCATTTAAGATTATTGATCGTGTCGGACCAGTAGCTTACCGACTTGAGTTACCTCAACAACTCGCGGCTGTACATAATACTTTCCACGTCTCGAATTTGAAGAAATGTTTTGCTAAAGAAGATCTCACTATTCCGTTGGACGAAATCCAAATCAATGAAAAACTTCAATTCATTGAAGAACCCGTTGAAATAATGGATCGTGAGGTTAAGAGACTTAAAAAAACAAGATACCGATTGTTAAGGTTCGATGGAATGCTCGTAGAGGACCCGATTTCACCTGGGAACGAGAAGATCAGATGAAGAAGAAGTACCCGCACTTATTTCCAGAAGATGAGCCAACACCTCCAATCGCTTAAAATTTCGGGACGAAATTTATTTAACGGGTAGGTACTGTAGTGACCCGAACTTTTCCGAACCTTTCTATGATTATATGTTTAATGAAAACTATATTTACATGATTAAATGTTTCCAACAAGTTAAGCAATCAAACTTGTTAAGACTTGGTTAATTGAAACGGAAATTTTGTAAACGTCTGATTACCCAGTTTGACCAATGATTCACGAACGCTATAAGTTGTATATGACATGATGATACATAAATGAATAAATATATATGTTTAACATGATATAATGATCATCAAGTATCTCATTAAAAATAGTAACAATAAGTTATATACTTAAAAAGGAGACTATTGACGTATGAAACTCGAAACAATACATATAACGATTATCGTTATAACCACGTCTTACTAAATACATATGAAGCATATTAATACATTGTTATATTATATATAACATGACAATATGATAATTAAATATATCATTAAGTATATTAACAATGAACTACATAAGTAAAAACAAGACTACTAACTTAAGGATTTCGAAACGAGACATATATGTAACGATTATCGTTGTAACGACATTTAAATATATATATATATATATATATATATATATATATATATATATATATCATATTAAGATATATTAATATATCATAATATCATGATAATATAATAATATAAAATCTCATTTGATATTATAAACTTTGGGTTAACAACATTTAACAAGATCGTTAACCTAAAGGTCTCAAAACAACACTTACATGTAACGACTAACGACGACTTAACGACTCAGTTAAAATGTATATACATGTAGTGTCTTAATATGTATTCATACACTTTTGAAAGACTTTAAGACACTTATCAAAATACTTCTACTTAACAAAAATGCTTACAATTACATCCTCGTTAAGTTTCATCAACAATTCTACTCGTATGCACCCGTATTCGTACTCGTACAATACACAGCTTTTAGATGTATGTACTATTGGTATATACACTCCAATGATCAGCTCTTAGCAGCCCATGTGAGTCACCTAACATATGTGAGAACCATCATTTGGCAACTAGCATGAAATATCTCATAAAATTACAAAAATATGAGTAATCATTCATGACTTATTTATATGAAAACAAAATTACATATCCTTTATATCTAATCCATACACCAATGACCAAAAACACCTACAAACACTTTCATTCTTCAATTTTCTTCATCTAATTGATCTCTCTCAAGTTCTAACTTCAAGTTCTAAGTGTTCTTCATAAATTCTACAAGTTCTAGTTACATAAAACAAGAATACTTTCAAGTTTGCTAGCTCACTTCCAATCTTGTAAGGTGATCATCCAACCTCAAGAAATCTTTGTTTCTTACAGTAGGTTATCATTCTAATACAAGGTAATAATCATATTCAAACTTTGGTTCAATTTCTATAACTATAACAATCTTATTTCAAGTGATGATCTTACTTGAACTTGTTTTCGTGTCAAGATTCTGCTTCAAGAACTTCGAGCCATCCAAGGATCCGTTGATGTCATAACCCGTCCTTAACCATAAGAACGTGTTAGATAACGTATGATTTCATTGCGAGGTATTGACCTCTATATGCGACATTTTTAAAAAGGAAAACTGCATATATTATACATTACAAACCAAACCATTATTTTTGTTACAAGCTTTAGACAATAAAAAGATGATTATCGTTTAACGATAATCTTCGACTTACAAACTTTACAAATGATAATAACAACATGATTTCTAGCATATTTTACAACACACGTCCTCGGATATGCAGTTTTATTTTTGACACAAATATGAGTACGCATGATCCTGCTTAGATTCAACATAATGCAGCGGAAGCTTTAATTATCACCTGAGAATAAACATGTTTAAAAACGTCAACATAAAGTTGGTGAGATATAGGTTTAGTGCGCAGCAATATATATATATAGACCACAAGATTTCGTATATAAACATTTCAATAAAAATATTCTAAGTGGTTGAGCACTTGGTAACCATACTTAACATTTTCACGTCGCATATTCCCTTTAATATGAAATCTTACTACACCGTACCAAGTGTAGTCACAAAACGAAGTACTGTGCAACCGTTGAATACTGGTCGTCCAGTCCGGTTGGGGTTGTCAGGCCCGATAGATCTATCAACAGGATTCGCGTTTACAATACCGCTGTAAATATTAGTTACCAAGCTACAGGGAAGTATGCCAGTGGTACAACTCAACGTAGAATATATTTTTCAGTTACTTGTGTCCATAACGTAAAACATAAAATACATGTATTCTCATCCCGAAATATTTAGAGTTTAAAAGTGGGACTATATACTCACTCTTGTCTTGATGATATATATATTTTGACTCGGTCTTTCGGTTGATATCACGAACCTATCCATATATAATATATCAATATGTTTTCATTTTTAAACAAACGTTATAAATATATACTTGTTATACTTTTAATACTTTGAATAATTCCTTAGTCCGTAGTTAGCAGTCCGATGTTAGTAATTCAATTTTAATGGTTCATTTTTAGATGTTTAATATACCCGCAATGAAATAAATAAAACCCCCAACGAAATCAATAAAACCCCATCGTATATGTGTTGGTCGAGATTAATCTTGACCCATGGTACCGGTGTTGTCAAATGACGTGTTGCGTACATAAAGTACCGGTGTTGTCAAATGACGTGTTGCGTACAAACATGGGACCTTATGATTAATCTTCTCGTATTGTTTACGGGTGATCCTGAACCATATAAAATTGAATTATAAGTACATATATATAAAATATCATGTTATCTTAGAAATATGTGATTTATATCATTTTTTTCCAATTGATCCCGTAGTTGAAATGATCTAGGATAACCAATTTTGTTTCGGTCATAGTTTCTTCGTTACAAGTCCGTTTTCGTTGATTCAAATTGCCATCTTCTTGGATCGAGTTCTTCTTTAAGACTATGAACTGTAAATACCTTGGTTTGTATTTAAAATCATACGGCATAAGTGAAACATTAGTGAAACATATGAAGTTAAACATTTTTGTTACAACAAAATCATTTAATGACCATTTTTCTAAAAATACTTATACTTTGAAAAACCAAGTTTTACCTTGTTAAATTAGCATATACATAAGTTATATTACAGGTCTTGAAGTATTTTAAAAGTTAAGTTAGAAGGATCTATTTAGTTTGCAAACAAGTTTGAAAACATTCAAACTATGTTCTTGTTGTTAAACTTTTGTACCACAAAATAAGATAGCTATATATATATGAATCGAATAAGGTTATGAACATAGATTCTACCTCAAGTTCCTTGGATAAGTTTGCTGTAAAAGAGAAGTAAGAAGCTAGAATCAAAAGGGTGATAGAAGTGGATGAAAGATTGGAAGTAAGTTGGTGTTCTTGGAAGGTTTTCTTGAAGTGTTTTTGTATGGTTTTCTTATGGTGTTTTAGTATGGTTTTTGAAGCTAGATCTTTATGGAACTTTGCTGGATTGTTATGGAGTTTAGAGAGTAAGAAAGAGTGTGTGTTTTTAGTTAAGAGATTGAAGTAAAAATGAATCAAAAATGATGATACATATATACTCCTAAAAATGTGATCTTTAAGGATAACATGACAAAATTCTAGTTTGTATTTTTGTAATTAGTCTTGCAATGATTCAAAAGTAATTACCTAGCTCTAAGGGCATGAATAATGGCTGGTTAGGTGGTGATTTTGATGTGTATTTACTATTAGTAAATACGTATAGGAGCTAGGTATGATACGAGTACAAATACTCTAGGTATACGTATAGAAATTTTGTGAAAAATGAAATGAGGATTCAAATATAGCTATCTTTTGTGAATACACTTATATGGTTTTATGTATTTAAGTTCTTTAAAAGTAATTAAATACATTACTTATACAATATATGTATAACATTATAAGTCTTAAGTATATATGTCAAATAACGTTACGTATTGTTATCGTTTTGAAAACTTAAGTTAGTAGTTTCAAAATACACATATAACTTGTTGTTATTAATATAAAATGAGGTATTAAAACATTCATTAATCATGTTAAATATGTATATATACATATATATATACACAAACGTATAATTATCATATATTGTATAGTTCGTGATATCATCGGTCAAACTAGACGGTCAAACGTTGTGTAGAACTCTTTTTGGAAATATAAATCTCATCAATTTGGATTGCTTATCATGTTGGTAAGGTTTAATCTATGTAAATATTAATCTTATAAGTATAGAATGATCGAAAAAGTGCGGGTCGTTACATTACCTCCCCGTTAAATAAATTTCGTCCCGAAATTTTAGAATTGTACCTATTTTGCGTCATCGAGAAACAAGTGTGGATACTTTTGCTTCATCTGATCCTCTCGTTCCCAAGTAAACTCGGGACCTCTTCTAGCATTCCAACGAACCTTAACAATCGGTATATTGCTCTGTTTGAGCTTTTTAACTTCACGGTCCATGATTTCGATTGGTTCTTCGACGAATTGTAGTTTCTCGTCGACATGGATTTCTTCAAGAGGAATGGTAAGGTCTTCCTTTGCAAGACACTTCTTAAGGTTCGAGACGTGAAAGGTATTATGTACTCCAGCGAGTTGTTGCGGTAACTCGAGTCGATAAGCTACCGGTCCAATGCGTTCGATGATCTTGAACGGGCCTACGTACCTTGGGTTCAGTTTACCCCTTTTGCCGAAACGTATTACACCTTTCCAAGGTGACACCTTTAGCATAACCATGTCCCCGACCTGAAACTCTAATGGTTTCCTTCGAACATCGGCGTAGCTCTTTTGGCGACTACGGGCTGTTTTCAATCTCTCCTTGATTTGCACTATCTTCTCAGTCGTTTCATGTATGATCTCGGGACCAGTTAAATGTCGATCTCCTACTTCATTCCAACAGATAGGAGATCTACACTTCCTTCCATACAATGCTTCGAATGGCGCAGCTCCAATGCTCGCATGATAACTATTATTATACGAGAATTCTGCTAACGGTAGATATTTATCCCATCCGTTTCCAAAATCGGTCACACATGCCCTGAGCATGTCTTCGAGAGTCTGAATCGTTCTCTCACTCTGTCCATCGGTTTGTGGATGATATGCGGTACTCATATCCAACCGAGTTCCTAGTGCCTCCTGTAGTGATTGCCAAAATTTTGAAGTAAATCTACTATCACGATCGGATATAATGGAAATAGGTATTCCATGCCTTGAAACTATTTCCTTTATATATAATCGTAATAATTTCTCCATTCTATCTGTTTCCTTTATAGGCAAGAAATGTGCAGATTTGGTAAGACGATCAACAATCACCCAAATGGTGTCGTATCCCCAGGCAGTCTTTGGTAACTTCGTGATGAAATCCATGGTAATACCGTCCCATTTCCATTCTGGAATTTCTGGTTGTTGAAGTAACCCTGACGGCTTCTGGTGTTCTGCTTTAACCTTGGAACAAGTTAAACACTCCCCAACATATGTTGCAACGTCTGTTTTTAAATTAGGCCACCAATAATGCGTCTTAAGATCTTGGTACATCTTTCCAACTCCAGGATGTATCGAATATCTTGTCTTATGTGCCTCGTTCAATATCAACTTCCTTAATCCACCCAACTTCGGTACCCAAATACGATTTGCAAAATATCGAATTCCATCTTCCCGCATAACGAGTTGCTTCGCATACTTCTTCATTATTTCATTTCCTATATTTTCTTTAGTAAGTGCTTCTCGTTGAACTTCTTTGATTTGTGAGTTGAGATTCATGCGAATTTTTATGTTCATCGCTCGTACTAGAATTGGTTCTCGTTCCTTTCTGCTTAGAGCATCGGCCACCACGTTCGCCTTCCCGGGATGATAACGAATTTCACAATCATAGTCGTTTATCAGCTCGACCCACCTACGTTGCCTCATGTTCAGCTGTTTTTGATCGAAAATATGTTGAAGGCTTTTATGATCAGTAAACACAGTGAATTTAACCCCATACAAGTAGTGTCTCCACATCTTCAATGCAAACACGACTGCTCCTAATTCTAGATCATGCGTCGTATAATTCCGCTCGTGAATCTTCAATTGTCGGGATGCAAATGCAATTACTTTCTTTCGTTGCATAAGAACACAACCAAAACCTTGTCGCGAAGCGTCACAATATATTTCGAAATCATCGTTCCCTTCTGGTAACGATAATATAGGTGCCGTAGTTAACTTCTTCTTCAGTATTTGAAATGCGTTCTCCTGCTCCGAGGTCCATTCGTATTTCTTCCCTTTTTGCGTTAATGCTGTCAACGGCTTAGCTATTCGAGAAAAATCTTGAATAAACCTTCTATAATAACCGGCTAAACCCAAAAATTGGCGTATCTGCGTTGGTGTCTTAGGAGTCTCCCATTTTTCAATGGCTTCAATTTTTGCTGGATCAACCTGAATTCCTTTGCTACTAACAACGTGGCCAAGAAATTGTACTTCTTTCAACCAGAAAGCACACTTAGAAAATTTAGCATAAAGTTGTTCTTTTCTCAACAACTCCAGTATCAACCTTAAATGCTCTTCATGCTCTTGCTCACTCTTGGAATAGATAAGAATATCATCAATGAAAACGATAACAAACTTATCTAAATACGGACTACAAACTCGATTCATGAGGTCCATGAATACAGCTGGCGCATTTGTCAATCCAAACGGCATAACCAAAAATTCGTAATGACCATAACGTGTCCGAAAAGCAGTTTTCGGAATGTCCTCTTCTTTGACGCGTAGTTGATGATAGCCCGATCTTAGGTCAATTTTCGAATAAACACATGATCCTTGCAATTGATCAAATAAGTCATCAATTCTCGGTAGTGGATACCGATTCTTGATAGTTAACTTATTTAATTCACGATAGTCTATACACATCCTAAAAGATCCATCTTTCTTCTTAACAAACAAAATTGGAGCTCCCCACGGTGAAGTACTCGGTCGTATGAATCCACGGTCCAGTAATTCTTTTAACTGACTTTGAAGTTCTTTTAACTCGGACGGTGCAAGTCTATATGGAGCACGAGCCACTGGTGCAGCTCCTGGTACTAAATCTATTTGAAATTCTACCGATCTAAATGGAGGTAATCCCGGCAATTCTTCCGGAAAAACTTCAGGAAAATCTCTTGCCACAGGCACGTCGTTGATGCACTTTTCTTTCTTTTCGACTTTATTAACATGTGCTAAAATAGCGTAACATCCCTTTTCTAAACACTTCTTGGCTTTCAAACAGCTAATGAGTTTTAGCTTTGAATTATCCTTCTCTCCATAAATCATCACCGGTATTTTATCCTTACCAGGAATACGAATTGCCTTCTTAGCACAAACAACTTCCGCTCCTATTTTGGACATCCAGTCCATGCCGACTATTACATCAAAACCTCCCAATTCTACGGGTATTAAGTCGATTTTAAACGTTTCTCCGGCTAGATTTATTTCACAATCACGACAAATTTTATCGGCTTCAATTAGTTTACCATTAGCTAACTCAATCAAGTACTTAGCATCTAAAGGTAATGATGAACAATTCAATTTAGTGTAAAAATTTATACACACGTAACTTCTATCGGCGCCAGTATCAAATAAAATAGATGCTGATAAGTTATTAATGGTAAACGTACCCGTAACAAGTTCCGGGTCTTCTCGTGCCTCTCTAGCATTAATAACAAACGCTCTTCCACGTGCAGGTCCGCCATTCTGATTCGGGCACTGGCTCTTATAATGACCTTGTTTTCCACACCCAAAACAAGTAATGTTAGCCAAAGCAGTTCTATTTGCGTTGGTGGCAGGAGTCTTGTTGCCATTTGTAACGAGAGCCTTACAATCTTCAGCAAGATGACCTTGTCGATTACACTTGGTGCATAACACACTACAGTAACCAAAGTGATGTTTGTGGCAACGGTTGCATAAAGGATTTTGTCCTTTATAACCAAAGCTTAAACCACTACCCGCACCTTGCGTGTTTTCTTGTTTCTTAAAAGATTGTTGTTGGTTACCTCGATCATAATTTCCATTCCACTTTCTTTTGTTACCTGATACCTTCACATCAGTATTGGATACTTTCTTATCCATGATGACCTGATCCATTAGCTCGTTTGCCATGGTTATAGCTTCATGAATTGTCTTAGGTTTCGATGCTGTAACATTTGCCTTGACCTTTTTGGGCAAACCAGCTTTGTACATTTCAATCTTCCGTTCTTCGGTTGGAACCAATTCAGGACATAGCAAAACTAATTCCATGAATCGCTGGTTGTAGTTGGTGATTTCAGTACCAACCACCTTCAAACTTCGTAACTCATCTTCTAACTTAATAACCTCATTCCTTGGACAATACTCGGTGATTATCATTGCTTTGAATTCTTCCCATGGAGTATCATAAGCTACATCTCCTCCTACCGCCTTCACATAATTCTTCCACCATGTGAGTGCACTATCTTGTAAAGTGCATGATGCAAACTTGGTCATGTCTTTTTCATCACAACCGCTGATTTTGAACACCGTCTCCATCTTTTCTATCCATCGGGTTAAACCGATAGGTCCTTCCGTTCCACTGAATGATGATGGCTTGCAAGCTTGGAACGTCTTGTAGGAGCATCCTACACGAGGATTTGGATTAACTGCAGCAGCTCTTGCAGCCTCAACCCATAACATTCTGTCGTTCACTCGCTGGTTGATGAGTTCCTCGAGTTCTTGTTCCGTCATTCGATTCAATCGCGCCATTTCCTAAAAGAAAATAATTATTCACATGGATTATTATAGATGTAGTGTGTATTTATAGTACATTATAGCTTATTAATAATATGAACTAGGTATTATTATAAAAGCCTTTTCTTCTTATTAGCGTTTTATAATTATATCTTGGGTAGTACCTACCCGTTAATGTTCATACTTAATAGCTTAGTACAGAATCAATTACTACAATCTAAATAATACTTAACCATGGAAAATTATTGCATTTCATACTTCAATATTTTACATATGCTTATCTTACATCGAACATTAAGCAAACCACACTATTAATATTATACAAAACATTATTCGGTTCCATGGTTTGACACAGCAGCGCATCGTTTGATCTATTTTCTAGGACGTTTAGACACAAAGATTTGCTTAACGCTTATCCTAACTGTCTGCCTATATTTTGGCTGTGGGACTGAAGAACTGGATGCCGGGACAGAACGAATAGGAATAGCGGGGATAGGAGTGGTAGTGTTGAGTGGAATTGGTGCCACATCATTCTCATTAAACTCGGGATTTGGATTTTCTAATTCATTAGCCTTTCGTTTCTTTCCTAGTTCGAACTCGTCTTTTGTAATTTCCTGTATTTCTTCCTCGGGTTCACTTTCCTCCTCGGGTTCACTTTCCTCCTCGGGTTCACTTTCCTCCTCGGGTTCACTTTCCGGGTTCTCTATAGTTGGTTCATCCGGAATTTGTGAGTCTTCCCCAAGGATATCATTTTCGTCATCGGACAGGTTAATGACTGGAACGCCATCTGAAGATTCTGATTCGGAGTCGTTGATTGTGATAACAATTTTTGAGCTCGACATCTATCACACAACAACTAACCCATTAGTACTTATATAATATTTACATATAAATTTTAACCAACAGTGATAAGCAATGGTTTTTTTTTTAAATCAGACCCGGTCAAAGTCCAGACTTACTAATGTATCCTAACGGCTTCTCGGTTAGACACACTAATGCAGACCTGGTTCGCTAAGACCAACGCTCTGATACCACATGTCATAACCCGTCCTTAACCATAAGAACGTGTTAGATAACGTATGATTTCATTGCGAGGTATTGACCTCTATATGCGACATTTTTAAAAAGGAAAACTGCATATATTATACATTACAAACCAAACCATTATTTTTGTTACAAGCTTTAGACAATAAAAAGATGATTATCGTTTAACGATAATCTTCGACTTACAAACTTTACAAATGATAATAACAACACGATTTCTAGCATATTTTACAACACACGTCCTCGGATATGCAGTTTTATTTTTGACACAAATATGAGTACGCATGATCCTGCTTAGATTCAACATAATGCAGCGGAAGCTTTAATTATCACCTGAGAATAAACATGTTTAAAAACGTCAACATAAAGTTGGTGAGATATAGGTTTAGTGCGCAGCAATATATATATATAGACCACAAGATTTCGTATATAAACATTTCAATAAAAATATTCTAAGTGGTTGAGCACTTGGTAACCATACTTAACATTTTCACGTCGCATATTCCCTTTAATATGAAATCTTACTACACCGTACCAAGTGTAGTCACAAAACGAAGTACTGTGCAACCGTTGAATACTGGTCGTCCAGTCCGGTTGGGGTTGTCAGGCCCGATAGATCTATCAACAGGATTCGCGTTTACAATACCGCTGTAAATATTAGTTACCAAGCTACAGGGAAGTATGCCAGTGGTACAACTCAACGTAGAATATATTTTTCAGTTACTTGTGTCCATAACGTAAAACATAAAATACATGTATTCTCATCCCGAAATATTTAGAGTTTAAAAGTGGGACTATATACTCACTCTTGTCTTGATGATATATATATTTTGACTCGGTCTTCCGGTTGATATCACGAACCTATCCATATATAATATATCAATATGTTTTCATTTTTAAACAAACGTTATAAATATATACTTGTTATACTTTTAATACTTTGAATAATTCCTTAGTCCGTAGTTAGCAGTCCGATGTTAGTAATTCAATTTTAATGGTTCATTTTTAGATGTTTAATATACCCGCAATGAAATAAATAAAACCCCCAACGAAATCAATAAAACCCCATCGTATATGTGTTGGTCGAGATTAATCTTGACCCATGGTACCGGTGTTGTCAAATGACGTGTTGCGTACATAAAGTACCGGTGTTGTCAAATGACGTGTTGCGTACAAACATGGGATCTTATGATTAATCTTCTCGTATTGTTTACGGGTGATCCTGAACCATATAAAATTGAATTATAAGTACATATATATAAAATATCATGTTATCTTAGAAATATGTGATTTATATCATTTTTTTCCAATTGATCCCGTAGTTGAAATGATCTAGGATAACCAATTTTGTTTCGGTCATAGTTTCTTCGTTACAAGTCCGTTTTCGTTGATTCAAATTGCCATCTTCTTGGATCGAGTTCTTCTTTAAGACTATGAACTGTAAATACCTTGGTTTGTATTTAAAATCATACGGCATAAGTGAAACATTAGTGAAACATATGAAGTTAAACATTTTTGTTACAACAAAATCATTTAATGACCATTTTTCTAAAAATACTTATACTTTGAAAAACCAAGTTTTACCTTGTTAAATTAGCATATACATAAGTTATATTACAGGTCTTGAAGTATTTTAAAAGTTAAGTTAGAAGGATCTATTTAGTTTGCAAACAAGTTTGAAAACATTCAAACTATGTTCTTGTTGTTAAACTTTTGTACCACAAAATAAGATAGCTATATATATATGAATCGAATAAGGTTATGAACATAGATTCTACCTCAAGTTCCTTGGATAAGTTTGCTGTAAAAGAGAAGTAAGAAGCTAGAATCAAAAGGGTGATAGAAGTGGATGAAAGATTGGAAGTAAGTTGGTGTTCTTGGAAGGTTTTCTTGAAGTGTTTTTGTATGGTTTTCTTATGGTGTTTTAGTATGGTTTTTGAAGCTAGATCTTTATGGAACTTTGCTGGATTGTTATGGAGTTTAGAGAGTAAGAAAGAGTGTGTGTTTTTAGTTAAGAGATTGAAGTAAAAATGAATCAAAAATGATGATACATATATACTCCTAAAAATGTGATCTTTAAGGATAACATGACAAAATTCTAGTTTGTATTTTTGTAATTAGTCTTGCAATGATTCAAAAGTAATTACCTAGCTCTAAGGGCATGAATAATGGCTGGTTAGGTGGTGATTTTGATGTGTATTTACTATTAGTAAATACGTATAGGAGCTAGGTATGATACGAGTACAAATACTCTAGGTATACGTATAGAAATTTTGTGAAAAATGAAATGAGGATTCAAATATAGCTATCTTTTGTGAATACACTTATATGGTTTTATGTATTTAAGTTCTTTAAAAGTAATTAAATACATTACTTATACAATATATGTATAACATTATAAGTCTTAAGTATATATGTCAAATAACGTTACGTATTGTTATCGTTTTGAAAACTTAAGTTAGTAGTTTCAAAATACACATATAACTTGTTGTTATTAATATAAAATGAGGTATTAAAACATTCATTAATCATGTTAAATATGTATATATACATATATATATACACAAACGTATAATTATCATATATTGTATAGTTCGTGATATCATCGGTCAAACTAGACGGTCAAACGTTGTGTAGAACTCTTTTTGGAAATATAAATCTCATCAATTTGGATTGCTTATCATGTTGGTAAGGTTTAATCTATGTAAATATTAATCTTATAAGTATAGAATGATCGAAAAAGTGCGGGTCGTTACAGTTGAAGCTACATGCATTTTTCTCATTTCCATTAGGTTTATCCAAGGAACTTAAGGTATTAATAATATTCATAACATCATTCGATTCATACATAAAAAGCTATCATATTCGAAGTGGTAAACTTGTAATCACTAGAACATAGTTTAGTTAATTCTAAACTTGTTCGCAAATAAAGTTAATCCTTCTAACTAAACTTTTAAAATCAACTATACACATGATCTATATCTATATGATATGCTAACTTAATGATTTAAAACCCGGAAACACGATAAACACCATAAAACCGGATTTACGCCGTCGTAGTTACAACCGGGGGCTGTTTTGGTTTGGATAATTAAAAACTATGAAAAACTTTGATTTAAAAGCTATACTTATGGAAAAATGATTTTTCTTATGAACATGAAACCATATCTAAAAATCATGGTTAAACTCAAAGTGAAAGTATGTTTTTCAAAACAGTCATCAAGATGTCGTTCTTTCGACGGAAATGACTACCTCTTTCAAAAACGACTTGTAACTTGTATTTTAGACTATAAACCTATACCTTTCCTGTTTAGTTTCATAAAGTCAAGTTCAATACGAAATCGTGGCCGCTTAAATCACTCAAAACGGATTAGAAACGAAGAAATGGCGAGCAAAACAAAATTGGTAAAAACTACTCATTTTAGCTACGTGAAAATTGGTAACAAATCTATTCCAACCGTAACTTAATCAACTTGTATTGTATATTATGTAATCTTGAGATAACATAGACACGTATACAATGTTTCGACCTATCATGTCGACACATCTATATATATTTCGGAACAACATAGACACGCTATATGTGAATGTTGGAGTTAGCTATACAGGGTTGAGGTTGATTCCAAAATATATATAGTTTGATTTGTGATCAATACTGAGATATGTATACAATGGGTCGTGGATTGATTCAAGATAATATATATTGATTTATTTCTGTACATCTAACTATGGACAACTAGTTTTAGGTTACTTGTAGTGACCCGAACTTTTCCATGTTTATATATATATATTAAATGAAATTTTTATTTACATGATTAAGTGTTTCCAACATGTTAAGCAATCAAACTTGTTAAGACTTGATTAATTGAAATATGTTTCATATAGACAATTGACCACCCAAGTTGACCGGTGATTCACGAACGTTAAAACTTGTAAAAACTATATGATGACATATATATGGATATATATATAGTTAACATGATACTATGATAAGTAAACATATCATTAAGTATATTAACAATGAACTACATATGTAAAAACAAGACTACTAACTTAATGATTTTTAAACGAGACATATATGTAACGATTATAGTTGTAAAGACATTTAATGTATATATATCATATTAAGAGATATTCATACATGATAATATCATGATAATATAATAATTTAAAATCTCATTTGATATTATAAACATTGGGTTAACAACATTTAACAAGATCGTTAACCTAAAGGGTTCAAAACAACACTTACATGTAACGACTAACGATGACTTAACGACTCAGTTAAAATGTATATACATGTAGTGTTTTAATATGTATTTATACACTTTTGAAAGACTTCAATACACTTATCAAAATGCTTCTACTTAACAAAAATGCTTACAATTACATCCTCGTTCAGTTTCATCAACAATTCTACTCGTATGCACCCGTATTCGTACTCGTACAATACACAGCTTTTAGATGTTTGTACCATTGGTATATACACTCCAATGATCAGCTCTTAGCAGCCCATGTGAGTTACCTAACACATGTTGGAACCATCATTTGGCAACTAGCATGAAATATCTCATAAAATTACAAAAATATGAGTAATCATTCATGACTTATTTACATGAAAACAAAATTACATATCCTTTATATCTAATCCATACACCAATGACTAAAAACACCTACAAACACTTTCATTCTTCAATTTTCTTCATCTAATTGATCTCTCTCAAGTTCTATTTTCAAGTTATAAGTGTTCTTCATATATTCTACAAGTTCTAGTTACATAAAATCAAGAATACTTTCAAGTTTGCTAGCTCACTTCCAATCTTGTAAGGTGATCATCCAACCTCAAGAAATCTTTGTTTCTTACAGTAGGTTATCATTCTAATATAAGGTAATAATCATATTCAAACTTTGGTTCAATTTCTATAACTATAACAATCTTATTTCAAGTGATGATCTTACTTGAACTTGTTTTCGTGTCATGATTCTGCTTCTAGAACTTCGAGCCATCCAAGGATCCGTTGAAGCTAGATCCATTTTTCTCTTTTCCAGTAGGTTTATCCAAGGAACTTAAGGTAGTAATCATGTTCATAACATCATTCGATTCATACATATAAAGCTATCTTATTCGAAGGTTTAAACTTGTAATCACTAGAACATAGTTTAGTTAATTCTAAACTTGTTCGCAAACAAAAGTTAATCCTTCTAATTTGACTTTTAAAATCAACTAAACACATGTTCTATATCTATATTATATGCTAACTTAATGATTTAAAACCTGGAGACACGAAAAACACCGTAAAACCGGATTTACGCCGTCGTAGTGACACCGCGGGCTGTTTTGGGTTAGTTAATTAAAAATTATGATAAACTTTGATTTAAAAGTTGTTATTCTGAGAAAATAATTTTTATTATGAACATGAAACTATATCCAAAAATTATGGTTAAACTCAAAGTGGAAGTATGTTTTCTAAAATGGTCATCTAGACGTCGTCTTTCGACTGAAATGACTACCTTTACAAAAATGACTTGTAACTTATTTTTCCGACTATAAACCTATACTTTTTCTGTTTAGATTCATAAAATAGAGTTCAATATGAAACCATAGCAATTTGATTCACTCAAAACGGATTTAAAATGAAGAAGTTATGGGTAAAACAAAATTGGATAATTTTTCTCATTTTAGCTACGTGAAAATTGGTAACAAATCTATTCCAACCATAACTTAATCAACTTGTATTGTATATTATGTAATCTTGAGATACCATAGACACGTATACAAATCTATATTAATCATATCCTAGCTCACTTATATTGTATTATACATGTATTCTAATATATTATGTAATCTTGGGATACCATAGACACGTATACAAATGTTTCGACCTATCATGTCGACACATCTATATATATTTCGGAACAACCATAGACACTCTATATGTGAATATTGGAGTTAGCTATACAGGGTTGAGGTTGATTCCAAAATATATATAGTTTGAGGTGTGATCAATACTGAGATACGTATACACTGGGTCATAGATTGATTCCAGATAATATTTATCGATTTATTTCTGTACATCTAACTGTGGACAACTAGTTGTAGGTTACTAACGAGGACAGATGACTTAATAAACTTAAAACATCAAAATATATTAAAAGTGTTGTAAATATATTTTGAACATACTTTGATATATATGTATATATTGTTATAGGTTCGTGAATCAACCAGTGACCAAGTCTTACTTCCCGATGAAGTAAAAATCTGTGAAAGTGAGTTATAGTCCCACTTTTAAAATCTAATATTTTTGGGATGAGAATACATGCAGGTTTTATAAATGATTTACAAAATAAACACAAGTACGTGAAACTACATTCTATGGTTGAATTATCGAAATCGAATATGCCCCTTTTTATTAAGTCTGGTAATCTAAGAATTAGGGAACAGACACCCTAATTGACGCGAATCCTTAAAATAGATCTATTGGGCCTAACAAACCTCATCCAAAGTACCGGATGCTTTAGTACTTCGAAATTTATATCATATCCGAAGGGTGTCCCGGAATGATGGGGATATTCTTATATATGCATCTTGTTAATGTCGGTTACCAGGTGTTCACCATATGAATGATTTTTATCTCTATGTATGGGATGTGTATTGAAATATGAAATCTTGTGGTCTATTATTATGATTTGATATATATAGGTTAAACCTATAACTCACCAACATTTTTGTTGACGTTTTAAGCATGTTTATTCTCAGGTGATTATTAAGAGCTTCCGCTATCGCATACTTAAATAAGGACGAGATTTGGAGTCCATGCTTGTATGATATTGTGTAAAAACTTCATTCAAGAAACTTATTTTGTTGTAACATATTTGTATTGTAAACCATTATGTAATGGTCGTGTGTAAACAGGATATTTTAGATTATCATTATTTGATAATTTACGTAAAGCTTTTTAAACCTTTATTGATGAAATAAAGGTTATGGTTTGTTTTAAAATGAATGCAGTCTTTGAAAAACGTCTCATATAGAGGTCAAAACCTCGCAACGAAATCAATTAATATGGAACGTTTTTAATCAATAAGAACGAGACATTTCATTACTAACGAGGACAGCTGACTTAATAAACTTAAAACATCAAAATGTATTAAAATTGTTGTAAATATATTTTGAACATACTTTGATATATATGTACATATTTGTTATAGGTTCGTGAAACGACCAGTGGCCAAGTCTTACTTCCCGACGAAGTAAAAAATCTGTGAAAGTGAGTTATAGTCCCACTTTTAAAATTTAATATTTTTGGGATGAGAATACATGCAGGTTTTATAAATGATTTACAAAATAGACACAAGTACGTGAAACTACATTCTATGGTTTAATTATCAAAATCGAATATGCCCCTTTTTATTAAGTCTGGTAATCTAAGAATTAGGGAACAGACACCCTAATTGACGCGAATCCTAAAGATAGATCTATTGGGCCTAACAAACCCCATCCAAAGTACCGGATGCTTTAGTACTTCGAAATTTATATCATATCCGAAGGGTGTCCCGGAATGATGGGGATATTCTTAAATATGCATCTTGTTAATGTCGGTTACCAGGTGTTCACCATATGAATGATTTTTATCTCTATGTATGGGATGTGTATTGAAATATGAAATCTTGTGGTCTATTATTATGATTTGATAATATATAGGTTAAACCTATAACTCACCAACATTTTTGTTGACGTTTTAAGCATGTTTATTCTCAGGTGATTATAAAGAGCTTCCGCTGTCGCATACTTAAAAAAGGACAAGATTTGGAGTCCATGCTTGTATGATATTGTGTAAAAACTGCATTCAAGAAACTTATTTCGTTGTAACATATTTGTATTGTAAACCATTATGTAATGGTCGCATGTAAACAGGATATTTTAGATTATCATTATTTGATAATCTACGTAAAGCTTTTTAAACCTTTATTGATGAAATAAAGGTTATGGTTTGTTTTAAAATGAATGCAGTCTTTGAAAACTGTCTCATATAGAGGTCAAAACCTCGCAACGAAATCAATTAATATGGAACGTTTTTAATCAATAATAACGGGACATTTCAGTTGGTATCCGGGCGTTGGTCTTAGAGAACCAGAATTTTGCATTAGTGTGTCTTATCGAGTTTGTTAGGATGCATTAGTGAGTCTGGACTTCGACCGTGTTTACTTGAAAAATGATTGCTTAACAAATTTTGTTGGAAATTATATATTTTTAACATGTGAATATTATGTGATATATTAATCTCTTAACGTGTTTGATATTATGTGATAGATGTCTACCTCTAGAACAAGTCCCATTGACTCACCTAATAATAATGAAGAGTCAAATGTAAATTGGAATGATTCGTGGACTGATTGCCAAGTTCCCGAAGAGGAACCGGAAGAAGAGTCGGAACCGGAAGAAGAATCGGAACCGGAAGAAGAAATAGAACCAGTGGGGGAAATAATAAAACGGTTAAGTAGAAAAAAATCCTCAACCAACCGACCAAAGTTAATTATGGTCAATGGTGTTTCCGCCAAGGAAGCAAAGTATTGGGAGGATTACCAATTCTCCGATGAATCGGATCCCGACAAGGATTCCGATGATGTTATAGAAATTACCCCAACACAATTTAATAAGGCAAAAGAGAATAATAAGAGAAAGGGCATAAAAATAGAGAAATTTGATTCCAAACTCGATGAACTTTATATGTATCGTCAACACCCGTATTTCTTAAGTTGTGACAATAACCCAGGAACCTCTAAACCACCAGGTTTTTCTAAACCAATGTGGAAAACGACAGCTCGTATCAGGGGAACATCATATATCCCTAGAAACATGGCAAAATGAACCAAAACCGAAAAAGAAGAAAAGAGCGAGTCGGAATAAGATAGTTGTATTCGTGTGGTGTAATATATGTAATATAGTGTGCTTATGCTTTATGATATATGTAAAAATTGCTTGTATTAATAAGTATTTTTTTTATGAATCTAACTCTTGTCTATTTTACAGTATAAAAACACAAAATGGATAGACAACCTAATATTTTAAGAGACCTACCCGGAGACATGATTGATGAAATCTTGTCTAGAGTCCGTCAAAATTCCTCGGCACAACTATTTAAGGCGAGATCAGTTTGTAAGACATTCGAAGAACGTTCCAAGAATGCCTTGGTTTATAAAAGGCTTTCGTTCGAAAGATGGGGGATATCATATTGGGAAATCCATAAGTTACGATGTGTTTACTTTGACGCATATATTGCGGGGAACCCAAATGCTATTTTACGCAACGGGTTAAGAAATTATTTTGACTCAATATATCCGAATATAGGACTTCGTGATTTAGAAAAAGCGGCTAACATGCAACATAAAGAAGCATGTTATGCTTACGGGTTAGTAATGTTCGCTTCTCACCAAAGTGAGAACAAGAACATCGGGCTACAACTATTAAACAAAACGTTCCCACAAGTGACGGAGTCGGTAATTGGGGTAAGAAATGAGGTTTTTAGATTGTTACAGGACTCTTGGACATTACGTAACCCTCGTCCCTTTGACGACGTTACAACACGCTGTCTTATCAACGGCCATAACGGTTATGTTCCACAAGACCAAGGATGGGAAGTAGTCCTAGTAAAACCAGAATGCATGACTTGTTTCTGGACGTATGAATTACGTGTCTTTATTGCCTTTGCTGAACGACTTGTGTACTAGCTAGAATTATCTTCACACCCATCTTGTATCAAATTTATTGTGTGCTATATTTCATGCTATATGTAAAATAAGCGGTATTGTAAGTTTGTAAAATATTGTGTAATAGTCTGAACGCGAAATATTATTATAATCAGTTTTTTATATAGAATTGTAGTAGTTGAATTGTATATTAGCTACTAAGTATGAACTTAACGGGTAGGTACTACCCGAATTTAAACTTATAAAACGCTAATATGAAGAAAAAGCTTTTATAAATGAGTTCATATTATGCTACGAGATACTATTGACTACTCTTAATATTCTGTATGATTAACTTGTTTCATTTGACTATTTTGAAGGAAATGGCACCAACTACTCGACACACCTTGAATATGAGCGAAGAGGAATTTCGTGCCTTTCTTGCTTCAAACATAGCCGCAGTACAGGTTGCGCTACATACCAACAATAACCTTGGATCTAGCAGTACAGGAAATCGTGTAGGATGCACCTACAAAGAATTCACTGCCTGCAAACCTTTGGAATTTGATGGAACCGAAGGACCGATCGGATTGAAACGGGGGATCGAGAAGGTCGAATCGGTGTTTGCCATAAGTAAGTGTACTGAAGAGGACAAAGTGAAGTACGCTACGCATACCTTCCCAGGTACTGCGTTAACATAGTGGAATACCTATCCAGAGCAAGTGGGACAAGATGATGCTTACACACTACCGTGGTCAGCATTCAAGCACTTGATGAACAAGAAGTACCGTCCCAGAACCGAGGCCAATAAGCTCAAGACAGAACTTAGAGGGTTACGAACCCAAGGATTTGAAATTACCACGTATGAAAGACGATTCACGGAATTGTGCCTATTGTGTCCGGGAGCGTTCGAAGATGAGGAAGAGAAGATCGACGCGTTTGTGAAAGGATTACCGGAAAGAATCTAAGAAGATATAAGTTCACACGAGCCCGCCTCCATGCAACAGGCATGTAGAATGGCTCACAAACTAGTGAACCAGATTGAGGAAAGAATTAAAGAATAGGCGACTGAAGAGGCCAATGTGAAGCAAGTCAAAAGAAAGTGGGAGGAAAACGGTGATAAGAATCACCAATACAACAACAACAGCAATTACAACAATAATCGCAACAACTATCCCAACAATCGCAACATCAATCGCAACTACAACAAACGGCCCAACAACAACAACAACAACAACAACAGCAACTACAACAATCATCCTAACAACAATAACAACCGCAACAACAACAATAATCAGAAGCAGCTATGCCAAAGGTGTGAAAAGTATCACTCGGGGTTCTGCTCCAAATTTTGCAACAAGTGTAAAAGAAATGGTCATAGCGCAGCGAAGTGTGAGGTCTACGGACCAGGGGTTAACAGAACGAAAGGAACAAATGGTGTCGGAACGAGTAATGGTGGAGCAAGTAGTGTCGGAGCAAGTTATGCCAATGTAGTTTGTTATAAATGTGGAAAACCGGGCCACATTATTAGAAATTGCCCGAACCAAGTGAAAACGAATGGATAAGGCCGCGGAAGAGTTTTCAATATTAATGCGGCAGAGGCACAGGAAGACCCGGAGCTTGTTACGGGTACGTTTCTTATTGTGAATAAATCTTCTTACGTTTTATTTGATTCGGGTGCGGATAGAAGCTATATGAGTAGAGATTTTTGTGCTAAATTAAGTTGTCCATTGACGCCATTGGATAGTAAATTTTTACTCGAATTAGCAAACGGTAAATTAATTTCAGCAGATTATATATGCCGGAATCGAGAAATTAAACTAGGTAGCGAAATATTTAAGATTGATTTGATACCAGTAGAGTTAGGGAGTTTTGATGTAATAGTTGGCATGGACTGGCTGAAGAAGGTGAAAGCAGAGATCGTATGTTATAAAAATGCAATTCGCATTGTACGAGAAGAAGGAGAACCCTTAATGGTGTACGGAGAAAAGGGCAACACGAAGCTACATCTTATTAGTAATTTGAAGGCACAAAAACTAATAAGAAAAGGTTGCTATGCTGTTCTAGCACATGTCGAGAAAGTACAAACTGAAGAAAAGAGCATCAATGATGTTTTTGTGGCAAAATAATTTCCCGATGTATTTCCGAAAGAATTACCGGGACTACCTCCACATCGATCTGTTAAATTTCAAATAGATCTTATACCAGGAGCTGCACCAATAGCTCGTGCTCCTTACAGACTCTCACCCAGTGAGATGAAAGAACTGTAAAGCCAACTGCAAGAACTATTAGAATGTGGTTTCATTCGACCAAGCACATCACCATGGGGAGCTCCTATTTTGTTTGTCAAGAAGAAAGATGGTACATTTAGGTTGTGTATTGACTACAGAGAGTTGAACAAACTTACCATCAAAAACCGTTATCCTCTGCCGAGAATTGACGACTTATTTGATCAATTACAAGGCTCGTCTGTTTATTCGAAGATCGATTTACGTTCTGGATATCATCAAATGCGAGTAAAGGAGGATGATATTCCAAAAACTGCTTTTAGGACGCGTTATGGTCATTACGAGTTTATGGTTATGCCGTTTGGATTGACTACCACACCAGCTGTGTTCATGGACCTTATGAACCGAGTGTGTAGGCTATATCTTGACAAGTTTGTCATTGTTTTCATCGATGACATACTTATTTAGTCAAAGAATGATCAAGAGCACGAAGAACATTTGAAAAAAGTGCTAGAAGTATTGAGGAAAGAAAAACTGTACGCTAAGTTTTTAAAGTGTGCATTTTGGTTGGAAGAAGTTCAATTCCTCGGTAACATAGTGAACAAAGAAGGTATCCAGATGGACCCGGCAAAGATCGAAACCGTTGAAAAGTGGGAAACCCCAAAAACTCCAAAGCATATACGTCAATTTTTAGGATTGGCTGGTTACTACAGAAGATTCATCCAAGATTTCTCCAAAATAGCAAAACCCTTGACTGCATTAACGCATAAAGGGAAGAAATTTGAATGGAAGGATGAACAAGAGAAGGCGTTTCAGTTATTGAAGAAAAAGCTAACTACGGCACCTATATTGTCATTGCCTGAAGGGAATGATGATTTTGTGATATATTGTGATGCCTCAAAGCAAGGTCTCGGTTGTGTATTAATGTAACGAACGAAGGTAATTGCTTATGCGTCTAGACAATTAAAGATTCACGAGCGAAATTATACGACGCATGATTTGGAATTAGGCGCGGTTGTTTTTACATTAAAAGACTTGGAGGCAATACTTATATGGGGTCAAAAGTATTATATATACCGACCACAAAAGTCTTCAACACATATTTAATCAGAAACAACTGGACATGAGGCAGCGTAGGTGGATTGAATTATTGAATGATTACGACTTTGAGATTCGTTACCACCCGGGGAAGGCAAATGTGGTAGCCGACGCCTTGAGTAGAAAGGACAGAGAACCCATTCGAGTAAAATCTATGAATATAATGATTCACAATAACCTTACTACTCAAATAAAGGAGGCGCAACAAGGAGTTTTAAAAGAGGGAAATTAAACGAGGTGTTGTTCGATTTGGTAAACGAGGGAAATTAAATCCAAGGTATATTGGACCATTTAAGATTATTGATCGTGTCGGACCAGTAGCTTACCGACTTGAGTTACCTCAACAACTCGCGGCTGTACATAACACTTTCCATGTCTCGAATTTGAAGAAATATTTTGCTAAAGAAGATCTCACTATTCCGTTGGACGAAATCCAAATCAATGAAAAACTTCAATTCATTGAAGAACCCGTTGAAATAATGGATCGTGAGGTTAAGAGACTTAAAAAAAACAAGATACCGATTGTTAAGGTTTGATGGAATGCTCGTAGAGGACCCGAGTTCACCTGGGAACGAGAAGATCAGATGAAGAAGAAGTACCCGCACTTATTTCCAGAAGATGAGCCAACACCTCCAATCGCTTAAAATTTCGGGACGAAATTTATTTAACGGGTAGGTACTGTAGTGACCCGAACTTTTTCGAACCTTTCTATGATTATATGTTTAATAAAAACTATATTTACATAATTAAATGTTTCCAACATGTTAAGCAATCAAACTTGTTAAGACTTGGTTAATTGAAACGGAAATTTTGTAAACGTCTGATTACCCAGTTTGACCAATGATTCACGAACGCTATAAGTTGTATATGACATGATGATACATAAATGAATAAATATATATGTTTAACATGATATAATGATCATCAAGTATCTCATTAAAAATAGTAACAATAAGTTATATACTTAAAAAGGAGACTATTGACGTATGAAACTCGAAACGATACATATAACGATTATCGTTATAACCACGTCTTACTAAATATATATGAAGCATATTAATACATTGTTATATTATATATAACATGATAATATGATAATTAAATATATCATTAAGTGTATTAACAATGAACTACATAGGTAAAAACAAGACTACTAACTTAAGGATTTCGAAACGAGACATATATGTAACGATTATCGTTGTAACGACATTTAAATGTATATATAATATTAAGATATATTAATATATCATAATATCATGATAATATAATAATTTAAAATCTCATTTGATATTATAAACTTTGGGTTAACAACATTTAACAAGATCGTTAACCTAAAGGTCTCAAAACAACACTTACATGTAACGACTAACGATGACTTAACGACTCAGTTAAAATGTATATACATGTAGTGTTTTAATATGTATTCATACACTTTTGAAAGACTTCAAGACACTTATCAAAATACTTCTACTTAACAAAAATGCTTACAATTACATCCTCGTTCAGTTTCATCAATAATTCTACTCGTATGCACCCGTATTCGTACTCGTATAATACACAGCTTTTAGATATATGTAATATTGGTATATACACTCCAATGATCAGCTCTTAGCAGACCATGTGAGTCACCTAACACATGTGAGAACCATCATTTGGCAACTAGCATGAAATATCTCATAAAATTACAAAAATATGAGTAATCATTCATGACTTTTTTACATGAAAACAAAATTACATATCCTTTATATCTAATCCATACACCAACGACCAAAAACACCTACAAACACTTTCATTCTTCAATTTTTTTCATCTAATTGATCTCTCTCAAATTCTAACTTCAAGTTCTAAGTGTTCTTCATAAATTCTACAAGTTCTAGTTACATAAAATCAAGAATACTTTCAAGTTTGCTAGCTCACTTCCAATCTTGTAAGGTGATCATCCAACCTCAAGAAATCTTTGTTTATTACAGTAGGTTATCATTATAATACAAGGTAATAATCATATTCAAACTTTGGTTCAATTTCTATAACTATAACAATCTTATTTCAAGTGATGATCTTACTTGAACTTGTTTTCGTGTCATGATTCTGCTTCAAGAACTTCGAGCCATCCAAGGATCCGTTGAAGCTAGATCCATTTTTCTCTTTTTCAGTAGGTTTATCCAAGGAACTTAAGGTAGTAATGATGTTCATAACATCATTCGATTCATACATAAAAAGCTATCATATTCGAAGTGGTAAACTAGTAATCACTAGAACATAGTTTAGTTAATTCTAAACTTGTTCGCAAATAAAGTTAATCCTTCTAACTACACTTTTAAAATCAACTATACACATGATCTATATCTATATGATATGCTAACTTAATGATTTAAAACCCGGAAACACGATAAACACCATAAAACCGGATTTACGCAGTCGTAGTTACAACCGGAGGCTGTTTTGGTTTGGATAATTAAAAACTACGAAAAAATTTGATTTAAAAGCTATACTTATGGAAAAATGATTTTTATTATGAACATGAAACCATATCCAAAAATCATGGTTAAACTCAAAGTGAAAGTATGTTTTTCAAAACAGTCATCAAGATGTCGTTCTTTCAACGGAAATGACTACCTCTTTCAAAAACGACTTGTAACTTGTATTTCCGACTATAAACCTATACCTTTTCTGTTTAGTTTCATAAAGTCAAGTTCAATACAAAACCGTGGCCGCTTAAATCACTCAAAACGGATTAGAAACGAAGAAATGGCGAGCAAAACAAAATTGGTAAAAACTACTCATTTTAGCTACGTGAAAATTGGTAACAAATCTATTCCAACCATAACTTAATCAACTTGTATTGTATATTATGTAATCTTAAGATACCATAGACACGTATACAATGTTTCGACCTATCATGTCGACACATCTATATATATTTCGGAACAACCATAGACACTCTATATGTGAATGTTGGAGTTAGCTATACAGGGTTGAGGTTGATTCCAAAATATATATAGTTTGAGTTGTGATCAATACTGAGATATGTATACACTGGGTCGTGGATTGATTCAAGATAATATATATCGATTTATTTCTGTACATCTAACTGTGGACAACTAGTTGTAGGTTACTAACGAGGACAGCTGACTTAATAAACTTAAAACATCAAAATGTATTAAAATTGTTGTAAATATATTTTGAACATACTTTGATATATATGTACATATTTTTTATAGGTTCGTGAATGGACAAGTGGCCAAGTCCTACTTCCCGACGAAGTAAATAATCTGTGAAAGTGAGTTATAGTCCCACTTTTAAAATCTAATATTTTTGGGATAAGAATCCATGCAGGTTTTATAAAAGATTTACAAAATAGACACAAGTACGTGAAACTACATTCTATGGTTGAATTATCGAAATCGAATATGCCCCTTTTTATTAAGTCTGGTAATCTAAGAATTAGGGAACAGACACCCTAATTGACGCGAATCCTAAAGATAGATCTATTGGGCCTAACAAACCCCATCCAAAGTACCGGATGCTTTAGTACTTCGAAATTTATATCATATCCGAAGGGTGTCCCGGAATGATGGGGATATTCTTAAATATGCCTCTTGTTAATGTCGGTTACCAGGTGTTCACCATATGAATGATTTTTATCTCTATGTATGGGATGTGTATTGAAATATGAAATCTTGTGGTCTATTATTATGATTTGATAATATATAGGTTAAACCTATAACTCACCAACATTTTTGTTGACGTTTTAAGCATGTTTATTCTCAGGTGATTATTAAGAGCTTCCGCTGTCACATACTTAAATAAGGATGAGATTTGGAGTCCATGCTTGTATGATATTGTGTAAAAACTGCATTCAAGAAACTTATTTCGTTGTAACATATTTGTATTGTAAACCATTATGTAATGGTGGCGTGTAAACAGGATATTTTAGATTATCATTATTTGATAATCTACGTAAAGCTTTTTAAACCTTTATTGATGAAATAAAGGTTATGGTTTGTTTTAAAATGAATGCAGTCTTTGAAAAACGTCTCATATAGAGGTCAAAACCTCGCAACGAAATCAATTAATATGGAAAGTTTTTAATCAATAAGAACGGGACATTTCACTAACAGCCCCGTAACAATCTAAAAACTTTGTTTCTCACCCCAACTACTGAATCCGTCACTTGTGGGAAGGTCTTATTTAAAAGCTGCAGTCCGATGTTCTTTTTCTCACTTTGGTAAGAAGCGAACATCACTAACCCGTAAGTATAACATGCTTCTTTATGTTGCATGTTAGAAGCTCTTTCTAATTCACGAAATCCTATATTGGGATATGTTGAGTCAAAATAGGTTCTTAACCCGTAGCGTAAAATTGCATTTGGGTTCCCCGCATTTAATGCTTTAAAGAAAACAAGGCGTAACTTACGGTCTCCCCAATGTGATATACCCCACCTATCAAAGGAAAGCCTTTTATAAACTAAGGCATTTTTGGAAAGTCTTTCAAATGTTTGACAAGTTAATTTCGCCATAACTAAATGTGCTGATGAATTCTGACTGACTCTAGACAAGATTTCCTCAATCATATCCTCTGTAGGTCTTCTAAAATATTCGGTTGTCTACCCTTAACGTCCATTTTGTTTTTATACTGTAAAATAGACAAGGATTAGATTCGTAAAAGATAATTAACAAACAATACAAGCAATTTTTTTCATAGAACATAAAAGTACAAGCACACTACAATACATATAATATAGAACATGATTACAACCCTCTAATATGAATCACTGGTTTCTTCTTCTTCGGACTTGGTTCGTTTTCCTAATTTTCTAGGAATATATGGTGTTCCTCTAATACGAGCCGTCGTTTTCCACGATGGTTTAGAGAAACCTGGTGGTTTAGAGGTTTTTGGGTCATTGTTACATTTTAGGAAATACGGATGTTGTCGATACATATAAAGTTCATCGGGGTTGGAATCGGGTTTTTCTATTTTTATACCTTTTCCCTTATTATTTTCTTTCGCTTTATTAAATTGGGCCGAGGTAATTTCTATAACATCATCGGAATCCTCATCGGGATCCGATTCATCGGAAAATTGGTAATCTTCCCAATATTTTGCTTCCTCGGCGGAAACACCATTGACCATTATTAACTTTGGTCCGTTGGTTGAGGATTTTCTTTTATTTAATCGATTTACTATAGGTATCAATATTTCTTCCTCTGGAACCTCTTCTTCTTCTGGTTCCTCCTCTTCTGATTCCTCCTCTTCTGGTTCCTCTTCTTCCAGTTCCTCCTCTTCCGGTTCCTCTTCGGGAATTTGTGAATCTTCCCAAAATATATTCGAATCTTCATTATTATTAGGTGAATCAATGGGATTTGTACTAGAGGTAGACATCTATCACACAATATCAAACTCGTTAAGAGATTAATATATCACATAATATTTACATGTTAATAATATATAGTTTCCAACAAAACAAAAAAATGTTAAGCAATCGTTTTTGAAGAAAAACACGGTCGAAGTCCAGACTTACTAATGCATCCTAACAAACTCGGTAAGACACACTAATGCAATTTTCTGGTTCTCTAAGACCAACGCTCGGATACTAACTGAAATGCCCCGTTCATATTGATTATAAACGTTCCATATTAATTGATTTCGTTGCGAGGTTTTGACCTCTATATGAGACGTTTTTCAAAGACTGCATTCATTTTTAAAACAACCATAACCTTTATTTTATCTATAAAGGTTTAAATGCATTACGTAGATTATCAAATAATGATAATCTAAAATATACCGTTTACACACGACCATTACATGATGGTTTACAATAAGAATATATTACATCAAAAATAAGTTTCTTGAATGCAGTTTTTACATAATATCATACAAGCATGCACTCCAAATCTTGTCCTTATTTTAGTATGCAACAGCGGAAGCTCTTAATAATCACCTGAGAATAAATATACTTAAAACGTCAACAAAAATGTTGGTGAGTTATAGGTTTAACCTATATATTATCAAATCATAATAATAGACCACAAGATTTCATATTTCAATATACATCCCATACATAGAGATAAAAATCATTCATATGGTGAACACCTGGTAACCGACATTAACAAGATGCATATAAGAATATCCCCTATCATTCCGGGAAATTCTTCAGACATGATAAAAACAACATCGAAGTACTAAAGCATCCGGTACTTTGGATGGGGTTCGTTAGGCCCAATAGATCTATCTTTAGGATTCGCGTCAATTAGTAGATCGGTTTACTAATTCTTAGGTTACCAAGCAAAAGGGGCATATTCGGCTTCGATCATTCACCCATATAAAGTAATTTCATTTACTTGTGTCTATTTCGTATAACATTTATAAATTTGCATGTATTCTCATCCCAAAATATTAGATTTTAAAAGTGGGACTGTAGCTCACTTTCACATATTTTTACTTCGTCGGGAAGTAAGACTTAGCCAATGGTCGATTCACGAACCTATAACAAATATGTACATATATATCAAAGTATATTCAAAATATATTTACAACATTTTTATTACGTTTTAATGTTTTAAGTTTATTAAGTCAGCTATCCTCGTTAGTAACCTACAACTAGTTGTCCATAGTTAGATGTACAGAAAATAAATTGATATATATTATCTTGACCCAATCCACGACCCAGTGTATACACGTCTCAGGCTAGATGTGATGACCCGTCCTAATCCACCTGGACGAAGTCTTCAACATCTGGTCATATTGCGAGGTACTGACCTAAATATGCCATGAATGACTCCAAATAATATCTTTAATATGAGCAAATGCACATTGGAAGATTTCTTTCATACCTGAGAATAAATATGCTTTAAAGTGTCAACCAAAAGGTTGGTGAGTTCATAGGTTTAATATAACAATCATTTCAATATATTAATAGACCACAAGATTTCCGTTTATAAATATATGTACACTCGCAAGTGTATAGAACCATTCTGCTTAAGTTGAGGCCTTAGTATCCAACCTTAACAATAATATAATAAGTCATCTTCGCAAAGATGGATACGTACACTCTCAAGTGTATAAATAATCCTCGAAGTACTAAACATCCGCCCACTAGCTCTTATGTCTAGTGCAGCCTACAAGATGGGGGTGTTAAGCCCGATAGATCTATCTTTAGGATTCACGCTTACATGCTCTTATAACATGTAACTAAATTACCTAGCACATCAATCCTCAGAATATCATTTTAAATCACATGTCTCTATTTCGTAAAGCATTTATAAAAGCAGCGCACGTATTCTCAGCCCAAAAATATATATTGCAAAAGCAATTAAAAAGGGAGCAAATGAAACTCACCATACTGTATTTTGTAGTAAAAATACATATGACGATATTGAACAAATGTTGGGTTGTCCTTGGATTCACGAACCTATATCAAGTATATATTAACACATATAATCGTAATCGAACAATTTATATATTATTAGTGATATAATTGTTATTTTAATAATTTATATGTTTCATTATTAAATTAATTAGATATATTTATTTTTATATACTTTAAATAAATAATTAATATTTATTACAAAATATTAATATAGTTATGTTGTTTGTCATAAATATATTTTTATATAGAAAATCTTTATTTGATATATTAATAATACTAATAATAATAATGATAAAAAATAATAATAATAATATTGTTAATAAAAATGAAAATACTAATAATATTGATAATACTAATAAATAAAAATGTTATATGTTAATACTTATATTAATAATAATAATAACAATAATAACAATAATAATAATAATTACTAATAGTAAACAATACTACCTTAAAAAGGATAACAATTATGTCACAGGCAGGGCTCGAAACCAAGACCTCTCGTTTAAACACCCAGACGCTCAACCTCTGAGCCATTAATTTATTTCTGTTTTTAATCGCTTAATAATATATATAATACGTATGGAACTGTTTAACTTATATCATTATCATCAACAAAATTTCTCTTATCACTACCAAATCTCATCATCAATCATTATCATCTCGGATCCTGATAATCTATAATCATTAATATCGTAACACCATCATAATCATACTCGTATCATCTAAACGTTAGCATCACCGAGTCATCATCATTAAATCAATTTGGCTCGATGGTTGTTGGGTTAATCGGCCCAATAATAGAAGTAACATAATCATGGCCCGATTGGAAAAAGGAATCATGGCAGCCCAATTAGCTACTTAATCAAGCCCGTTAATCATAAGTGAACATGTCAGTTTGAGAAGAGTCCATTTTGATTAAAGAAACAAAAATCGTGTTTTGATATGGAGATAAGGAAATATCGAACGGCATCATCAATACATCACCATTGGGTCATTATCCACTCATCATCAATCGTTATCATCCTTGCCATTCCCCACAATATCATCATTATCAAGTGTGGGTTATAAAGTAAAAAAATAATAATGGTAGGACTTAAATGGGGTGTCGGTTTTCAACAGAAGTAAGTAAGAAATGCAACAATCGATTAATAATTAACGGAAGCAGGAACAGACATCAGAGCAATAGTAATGATTAGAGGTTGATTGTAGGCTGTTGGTTAGTAACAACAACAAAAAAGAAAATGGCAAATTCTATGGAGTAGCAAGTGGGTTTAATGAAGTGGTCGATGGTGGATGATCGATGGTTGTCTTGGTCCGTAGCAGAAACTGAATAGCAACACAACAAGTCACAAGTATTCATATGATGATGGTCTTGTGGTGTTTGAGTATGATGAAAGAGATGCTGTCGAGCTAAACCAGAAAAACAGTAACACAATCACGGGTTATGGCGGTTTAATGATTATGATGGCATAGTGATGTGGTTTGATGGAGGTTTGGATCTCGATGACAGAAACAGGAGGGCAAGACAGCAAACTTAACGAGTATAGCAGTAGTTACAGCTAAGTTCGATGGTGTTGTGGTTTGGTATTCCATTGAGTACGAAAACAGTGATCCTAAGAGTTTGGTTTTTGTTGTAATTCAAATAGAAATCAATTGGGTTTTGAGAGTGATAACATGTGGTTTAATAAATAAAGAAAATAGAAATGGAAACAGAAGGTAGGATATGGTGAGGTGGTGGTGTTCATTGATGGTTGTCGGATTGAAACAAGAGTATATATATATATATATATATATATATATATATATATATATATATATATATATATATATATATATATAGACGGTGATCGTGGTGTTGGTTCCATCGAAGAAAAGAATAGGAACAGAATAGTAGCAGCTCAACAATGAGTAGTAACCGAAGGAGAACTGGTTCGATGGTTTGAAAGAGGTAGAAAAAGAAACAGGTGAGTTTGGTTTGAGAGGTGACGGTTGTATCCTTCATCCATATGTATTATGCATATATATATATATTAGATAGGAATATAGATTAAATAGATTAGATTAAAATAGATTGGATGATGTATCATAAATCGATTGAAAGTTGTATTTTAGTGAAAGGATGTCGACACATAACAAACAAATCAGACAGGAAAATCAATTGGGAATAAGAACAAGAAGAAAGTAGGAAGAAAGTAGATACTGAATGGAAAACAGATTTCGTTCACCCTTGATTTTTATTCTTAACGAATTTATTTGACATCAGATTTCTTGGAATTATCTTGTAGACAAGAACAAAATTAAATGATAGTTCGATTGGACTCAAAACAGAATACATACCTTTATTGTATACATATATGTATATAGTTGTATGTATTTATATATATCTCAGTATTTTGTACAGGTATATGTATCTGATTATAATTTGTATATATACATATATTAATAATAATATTAATATTGATAATAGCTACATAAATAATAATAATATATAATAATAATAATGATTCTTAATGACAATACATAATAATAATATTACTAGTAATAACAAGTTACATATTTAAATTTTATATCTATATATTATATTATTAATACTAATATTACTATTAATATTTATTTTAATGAAAGTGATAATAATATAGAAATTTTTATTTGTAAGTAAGTTTAAGATATTGATATTACATATTATCTATAACAACAATCGATTTATTAATATTTTTATATATGTAATTATTTATACTTACTTATTTATATATATACTTATCTATTTACAAATCATGGTTCGTGAATCGTCGGAATTTGTCAAAGGGTAGTTGCATATATGAAACAGTTCAAACTTTTGTGACTCAACATTACAGACTTTGCTTATCGTGTCGGAATTTTAGTAAGATTAAGTTTAAATTTGGTCGGAAATTTCCGGGTCGTCACACTAGATCACAACTTAAAGTATATATTTATTTTTGGAATCAACCTCAATCCTGTATAGCTAACTCCAACATTACTGCATATAGAGTGTCTATGGTTGTTCCAAATAATATATATAGATGGGTCGATATGATATGTCAAAACATTTGCATACGTCTCTATGGTATCCCAAGATTACATAATATATTAGAATACATGTATAATACAATACAAGTTAGCTAGGATATGATTTGTATAGAATTGTTACAATATTTCCCGTAGCTACAACAATCAAAAAATATCCAATCTTGTTTTACCCATAACTTCTTCGTTTTAAATCCGTTTTGAGTGAATCAAATTTCTATGGTTTCATATTGAACTCTATTTTATGAATCTAAACAGAAAAAGTATAGTTTTATAGTGGGAAATATAAGTTACAAGTCGTTTTTGTAAGAGGTAGTCATTTCAGTCGAAAGAACGACGTCTTGATGACTATTTTGAAAAACATACTTCCACTTTGAGTTTAACCATGATTTTTGGATATAGTTTCATGTTCATAAGAAAAATCATTTTCCCAGAAGAACAAATTTTAAATTAAAGTTTATCATAGTTTTTAATTAACTAACCCAAAACAGCCCGCGGTGTTACTACGACGGCGTATATCCGGTTTTACGATGTTTTTCGTGTTTTCCGGTTTTAAATCATTAAGTTAGCATATCATATAGATATAGAACATGTGTTTAGTTGATTTTAAAATTCAAGTTAGAAGCATTAACTTTTGTTTGCGAACAAGTTTAGAATTAACTAAACTATGTTCTAGTGATTACATGTTCAAATCTTCGAATAAGATAGTTTTATATGTATGAATCGAATGATGTTATGAACATCATTACTACCTCAAGTTTAGTAGTTAAAACTACTGGAAGTGACAAGAAATGATCTAGCTTCAAAGGATCTTGGATAGCTTGAAAGTTCTTGAAGTAGAATCATGACCCAAAAACAAGTTCAAGTAAGATTATCACTCGAATTAAGATAGTTATAGTTATAGGAATTGAATCAAAGTTTGCATATGAGTATTACCTTGATTTAGAATGATATCTTACTGTAAACAACAAGGATTTCTTGAGGTTGGATGATCACTTTACAAGATTGGAAGTGAGCTAGTAAACTTGGAAGTATTCTTGATTTTATGAAACTAGAACTTGTAGAATTTATGAAGAATGTGAAGACCCATCCTAATCCATCTGGACGAAGTCACCAATAACTGGTTCCATTGCGATGATCGACTCCAAATACTGTCTTTAAAATGAGCAAATGCACAGCGGAATGTTTCCTTCATACCTGAGAATAAACATGCTTTCAAGTGTCAACCAAAAGGTTGGTGAGTTCATTACTTTAACATAAATAATCATTTCCAATATTTTTATAGACCACAAGATTTTCATTTCTCATAAACATACGTCCCATGCATAGAGACAAAAATCATTCATATGGATTGAACACCTGGTAACCGACATTAACAATATGCATATAAGAATATCCCCATCATTTCGGGATCCTCCTTCGGACATGATATAAATTTCGAATTACTAAAACATCCGGTACTTCGGATGGGGCTTGTTGGGCCCGATAGATCTATCTTTAGAGTTCGCGTCAATTAGGGTGTCTGTTCCCTAATTCTTAGATTACCAGACTTAATAAAAAGGGCGATATTCGGTTTAATAATCCAACCATATAACGTAATTTTAAGTGCTTGTGTCTATTCCGTAAAACAGTTATAAAAGCAGCGCATGTATTCTCAATCCCAAAAATATATATTGCAAAAGCATTTAAAAAGGGAATAATAGAACTCACGCATATAAATATTGTAAAATAGTTAACAAAGCATTTGCATGTATTCTCAGCCCAAAATGTAATGAGTAAAAAGGGAGCAAATGAACTCACGCATATAAATATTATAAAACAGTTAATAAAGCATTTGCATGTATTCTCAGCCCAAAAATGTAATGAGTAAAAAAGGGAGCAAATGAAACTCACCGTACTGTATTTTGTAGTAAAAATACATATGACGACATTGAACAAGTATAGGGTTGACCTCAGATTCACGAACCTATATTAGTCATGTATATATTAAAACATATAATTAACATGTAATAATAATAATCAAACCAGTTTATATATATTATTTATTTCATTTAGTAATATATTTGTTATTTCAAAGGTTATGTATATATTTATTTTGTATATTAACAATTATACATATAGTTATACTAATATTTATATAATTTGTATTATATTTTTAAATCAAAATTGGTTATATGTAAATATTTATGTAAACAATGTTATTAGGTTTTATATATAATGTATATGAAATATTATTATAGTTATAGTATATGTAATAAGTATATTTTTTTTATATACAAAATATTCATTTGTTAAAATGATAGTTTTGAAAAAAAAAATATTGATCTACTAATAGTAATAATAACTTTATTAATAATAACAATACTAATAATAAAAAATGATATTATTAATAATGATACTTATGTTAATGATAATAATACTAATAATTATGAAAATGATACTAATACTAATATTAGTGAAAATAATAATAATTGCATCATTTTCTTAATAATAATAATAATAATGATAACTAATACTTGAATGATAAAATTTATAATAATAAATACATTAATAATGTTAATAATAATAATAATGGTTTTAATACTTACATTTATGTTAATAATAATAATAATAATAATAATAATAATAATAATAATAATAAGTGTTCAAAATCTAATAATAACAATAATAATATTAACAACAACAATAATAATAATATTCCTAATAATAATAATTACTATTATAATGATAATGGAAATGATATAAAATATATATACCATTTAAATGTCTTCCTAAAAAGAATTGCCCATGACAAGGCTCGAACCCTTGACCACTCGCTCATCCGCTTATCCTCTAAACCAGTCCTCTACCTAGTGTCTTTCTATTTGTATTTTGTATCCTGACTTATTTAACCCGAAAATTTATCGCCTAAAACACTACCCCATAATCGTTCCAAATGTTTTTAGCCCAGTAACACCATAACTCAGCCCAACGAATCAAGTTTAAATGCCAGCCATCATGGATTACGCAACAGTTTATATTGGCTCGAGGGTTTCTCTTTTCCTCCTTCGTTTAAAACAACCGACACACAAACAAATCATCACTAATTTTAAATTGAATTGTGGGTGAGTGGATTCTTATTTGATTGCATTTGTCGGCCAATTGATACTACATTAATAATGTTATCTCTTTACAGCTCCTCACCAAATCATTATCTTATTCATTTATATAAGCAATTGAAACAGAAACCTTGTAGCTATAGTTGCAGCGTAGAAGTTGATTAATGGTGTCCTCGTGTGGGTCTTCAACAGAAATATACGACGGCCTGTACAAGCTTCAATTATAGTGAGAAATACATAAAAGTGTGGCGGTTTGTGTTAGGATGAAGGAAATCGATGGTGGTTCGTGGGTTACAATAACATAAGCATAATAGTGTAACAATAGCGATAGTTAACCTAATAGCTGTGGTGATTCTTTTGATCACGATGAAGTTTATGGTGTTTGATTGGAAAACAGAAAAATAAAAGAGAGAGAGAAATAGATTGCGAGAGTGGCGATGGTGGTTCATGGTGTTTCAATATGGTGATTTAGTGGTGTTGGTGATGGGAGTTCACGGTGGTGTTTATGGGTGCTTGGTTCAAAAACGGTTGTGGTTTGATGGAAGGTGTTTGGGTTTAACTATGGAAAGAAACACAGAAGACGGCTCGTATATTTAACAAGAGGTGATAACATGTTGACGAGTTAGAGAGAGATAAAGAAAGAAAGAAAGAAAAGGAGGGTGGTGATAGTAAGGTGATGGTTAGTTAACGGTTTGTTGAAGCAGGAGTCACACAAGTATGTAACAGGTTTGTTTGATGAAGTATATTAGCATAAAAATAATAAAAGATGGTTGTATTTGTGTGCCAAAATAGAATACGAATGCAACACTTGCTGGTGTGTTCATGGTGACTCAAGATGGCGAATAGAAACAGAAGAATGATAGTGCTCGTTGGTGAGGTGATTATCAAAGGTGAACGAAGGCTTCAAGGTTGATTAATGATGCAGGTGTCGATATTATGGTGGTTGTTCGAATTAAAACAGAAAATAGAAGAAAGATATAAGCGTGGCAGTGGTTTGTTTATAGTGTGTCATGTCTTGGTTCGTTATCAGAAGACTATATGGAGGATAAACGATGCAATTACAGCTCACCTGACCCAATTTCAATTTGTTTGCTAGCTGGGTGGACTCTACTGAATATAATTTATCAGAGAATAAAATCAATTTACAATCTCAACTAAAATGGTACGATTGATACTGATGGTTAACAAATTGTGAGACATAAAACAAAAACTCACACAGTATGAAAATAACGTGAAATAGAATTTGACTCTTTAGTGGAAGAATACGTATTAAACTGTATTTGTATAGGTATATACTGTATATTGTACACGTATATGTATATGTATCTGATGATAATCTGATGATAATCTGTATTAGTAAATATATGTGTATTAATGACTATATTAATACTAATAGTAAGTGTGTAAATAATAATAATGATCCAATTTATAATAATGATAATAATATTAATAATTCTAATAAATTATAATTAATACATAAATAATATAACAATAATATTGATAATAATAATTTATTAATAAGAACAACAAATAAATAATAATAATACTGATAATAATAAGTATTAATGATAATGTTCATAGTAATAATAACATTGATAATGATATTAATAAAATACAAATATTAATATTAATACTAATAGACTACTAATGATATTAATGATAATAATGTCTAATAATAATACTAATATTTATCATAATAACACAGTACATCTGATAATCCAATCTTTTGATATTATCTTTTAATTCTGTCGATAAACATATTGAAACAATTACGTTCATGTAAAGTATTATACGCTTAATACTTTGTTAACATTTTCAATTAATAGGTATATATTATATACATATCTATATACACATAAACGTTCGTGAATCGTTGAGCACAGTGAAAGGGTAAATTGATTACATGAATATAATTTCAAAACTTTCGGGACTCAATATTACAGATTTTGCTTATCGTGTCGGGAACATATAAAGATTAAAGTTTAAATTTGGTCGAGAATTCCCGGGTCATCACAGTACCTACCCGTTAAAGAAATTTCGTCCCGAAATTTGAGTGAGGTCGTCATGGCTAACTATAAAAGTGTTTTCATGACGAATATGAATTGATAAATAGAGTTTTATCATCATTGGGTAATATAGATGAAACAATTTGATTACGCGAAGAGTATAAGTGAAGCTATCGCAAGAGAGTGAAATGAGCAAATGTATAATCGTTTTAACTGATGATGTAGTTATGATTGGTTTCCGGAATTCATGAAATTTAGAGAAAATCTTCATAATAAGATTTGGTTCTTCGGCGATTAAGGAAATCAGAATCTTCTTTAATTAAATACAATAATCTGTTTCGATTGATCTATCGGATATTTTACTATAAATCCACCCCCTTCTTTTCCTTATTTTCCATATCTCACATCTTCTACTCTTTCTCCTCAATTCATACTTTAAAACATTTATTAATATGCTCCAATCCATTCTGATCCTTGATATACATCTTAACTTTCATATCTGTCATTTCGCTCTTTCATCTACCACCGGAAGAATTTATTTACTTCTACTATTATCTTGGGGTTATAGTGTTATTAATTTTCCCGTGCCTTTATGTGGCAATACGTATTGATATGCACGGTTTGTAATTTATGTGTTGTTGTCGAGCTTTATATTTTATTTTATATTCAAGAGTTCCATACTTTTGTCTCCTCTTCCCGACTTCAAGTCAAGCGAGTAATGGTCCAGAATTCATAGGTATGAAGTTTTGGATGAACATAGTAAATAGTCTAAGAAGAAAATCGTAATGGCACGATCTTGATTTGGTAAATTACCAGAATATCCGGAAAGATAGAGCTATCAAGAAGAAATGTTCTCGATATGTTTGGAGATTGAGTAGAAAGCAAGAGTTGTGTAAATGGCACATGATGATGGTACTGAGAATCATCACGTTCCAGTAGAAACTCAGCATGAATTACTGTAATATAATCACGTTGATCAAGTGTCATTATATTATACTAACTCATGCATCAGTTCCCAATATTACTTCAATAACATTCATATTTTAAACTCGAAAGTTTACAGAATATAGAAACTAACAGTTTCTATATGATGTAATACTAATTGCACGAAGAGATTAATGATTTCAGATAAGAATAGTTATAAAATATCCCCAGAAATATGGAGTATATTTATAATGAAAGATACGATAATATCTCGGAATATCTAAGATCAGAGTATGATAGAAACTACTGTCTGCAAGGGTTTAGAGTAAGGAGCAAGATATTCACTAAAGACTTTAGCAGACATTGAATCATTTGGATTCTTTGAAGTCAAACTTATTCTTTGTGATTTGTCCACGGCTTTCTTCCTAGTTTCGCATAATCTGCTTTTTGGTACTAAATTTTCTATTGAATGTTTCCAATATAAGGATACACAGGAAGCACGAGGAGGTATATAATTTCGGACGAGAATATTTATGAAAATATCCTCAGAATTATCGAAGATATTGATGATGATATTTTGGAATTTCTAAGTTCGATGGTTGATGGAGAAAGATTTTCCGCAAGATTTTAACATGACTTCGGAGCAAGATATTCTCTAAAGATTTCAACGGATCCAGAATTACCTGAATCCTTTGAATATAGGGTTTGGTCCTTGTATTTGTCCTTGGTCTCCTTCATGGGCAGCTCAATCTATTTTTCAATACCCAATTTTCTCTCGAGCGTTCCTAACACTCCTTTCTTTATCATCAAACTTTTGGTCGTTTAGACCATCTACCATTTTTCTGTTTCCTCTGCATTTAATGCTATGATATCTGAATCATCGGTTATTAATCCGAGGTTGTTTCAGGAAAATTGTGTTTTTAGATGATTAAATGCTGATGGTAATATGGTGGAATATGAAAGGTTCCCTGGTAACAATAAAAGAGTACGTGTATATATCAACATTATAATAAGGTTGTTTCGTACGAAAAGTCGAAGTTGTCTTGCTGGAGCTGTGACAAAACTGGCTATCTCGGACAGCAAATGCAAAGTTATTTTTGGTAATAATAACGCTAAAGGAATTAGCACAGCTACGTGTTAAACGTTTACTCAGGTTCCAAGTGTTTTCAGGTGCATAACTATATGCATCAATCTTTTCTCCCGTAAATAAAGTGCGGTTGGTTCATCCTCTCGATTGAGGTGTTTTCAAGAATTATGAAAGGTTTGAACGCAGATTGTAATCAACAAGATACAATTGAGGTTTAAGATGAAATCAAGTGGCAAACTTGAAGAAATGTTTAGTTTCATATGTTATAATCAATATTTTAATTCATTTTAATTGTCCACTGTTGGTAATCCTCAGTTGATTAGTCCACAGTTAGCTAGGAACAGTTAGCTAGGATTTTATTAGCGTGGATTTTTAACAGAATTTCTCATAGTTAATTTGTTTGTTTCTAACAAATTTTATTTTGTCCAATGTTTTCTTCATTATGCCACTTGTCGGATTCTGATAGGTCAAAATCCAAATATGAAATTGAATGAAAATGGTTATTTTGTGGTGAACGAATACGTATATCGGTGGTTGTAAGTAAGATAGTAAATGACTGTTGAATCAGCTTCGTCGAATGTACAGTGTAACTTATTAATGTGAAATCTAAATATCCCTCAGGTATTACCTACCCGTTAAAATATTTTCACCATCAACAATTTGTACAAAAGAATTTTTAATTACAATCTTTATGAGAACATATATACATATATATATTTTCTTCAGATGTAATCATGGATTTTAATGAGTCAATATAATATTAATCTCATTTGATTTATCGTTAGAACTATAATACATAATCTCTAAAACATTAGAGATTACATAATCGCCGTGAAGAACGAAGATAATGATGTAGTATGATTCACAGATTGATGATTATGCTTGAGGTACATAATGAGATGTTGAGGTGTGAGATGTTGAACTTGGGTAGTGTAACATCCCGCCTTTTTTCGTCAACTTTTCCGTTTAACTATTTTAAACTCCGTTATATGTTTATAACATCTTCCGTTAATACGCGTTTCAATTATCTTGTTTTAGGTAATTTAACGCACCCGATTGCAACTTGAGGGACTTGTTTTGCCAAGACACCAAAGTGGTGACTAGCCACTTGACTAGTCAAACTCTTCCACCTCATTTCTTCATTTAATTTTTCCTTTTCATCTAATACTTCCACCACTCTTTAAATTCATCAAAAAGCAATTCCTCATCCAAATTCGTTCAAGAAGGATTCGATTAAAACAAATTACATATTTGAACTCCTCGTGATCTCCTCTTCGATTCCATACCGATTTCATCAAATTTGGGTAACTTTCTAAAATCACTAATATTATGTGTTCTTGAGATTTTTGAGTTAAAAGGTTGTTAATTAGTGTCTATGGCTCAAGTCTAGTATGATTATGTGTTTTGTATGCTTGTTCTTGCTATTTTGATGTAACTAGTTCATATTGAAAGTTCACATGCTTAATCTTGAATTTTGAGTGTTCATATGTTGTTTGATGCTAAGAGTTCATGTTTTAATCTTATTCCTAGTGTTACTAGCTTCGTTATGATGTATGGTTTGGTTAAAGAAACCTTCTAAACTTGATTATGAAATTTGGTGAATTTGAGTTAGGGTTTCATGAACTAGAAATGGACTTTTGATGCTTTAAATGACACGAAATGCTAATTGTAAGTGTTAGGTTGTGTTGTATGCTTAATTACCTTCGAAACGGCATATTGTTCATGTAATTTGGTTACCAAATCATTAAATGGCATTTATGACTTGTATGCATTGAATGAGGAACATTAATTGTGGTTTTTGGTTGTTGTAAGTGGAAATTTGATTGATGATATGTGTTTAGTTGCATCCCTCGTCAAAATACCTTTCCAACGATGTATGATAGGCATTATAAGTGTTTGCGGGTCAAGTGTTGTGTTAGAATTGGTTTTGGCTCGTGTATACTTGTGGAAAAGCAGAAACAGACCAGCCCAGTGGGTGGCGCGGCGCGCCCCTATACCTGCGCGGCGCGCCAATAGGCCTGGCCAGAATCTGCTCAAATTGTCCCATTTCACGCCAAATGTTTGACTAGCTATTGACCTCCGATTCACATGAGACTTGTTTTAATACACTTGTATATGAATAATTAGCATAGAAAAATAGTCCGGGACCCGACCCGAACATGTTGACTTTTTCATTGACTTTGACCGACCAAAGTTTGACTTTTTGTCAAATTTAACCAATTGATTATGCAATCTTTCTAACTTGTTCCTATACATGTATCTTGCATGAAACTTGACTATTTGCTTCACATGCTTCATAATCGAGTCGTGTTGAGCCATAGGACTAATTGAGCAACTTTGACCCTTCGTGACTATCGTTATTGATACAACCTATTTGTTTAGGTCAAGACTAGCACTGTTCTTTGCACGTTTACTTGTCGAAGTACTAATACACTCTTGCAATCAAAGGTGAGATCATAGTCCCACTTTTACTCTTTTATACTTATATTTGGGATGAGAAAACATAAACGTTTCATTTTACAAAGTGAACACAAGTGCGAAAACAAACATTCTACGTACGAGTTAGAACAAAAAGCCTCAATTCAATTATCATTAGTTACACTTGCAGGGTGTAAGCGAGAACTTATGTTGTGTGGCCATACGGGTTTGACAAACCCTCATTCGAACGGTTCGCTACCGTTAATCGGATGAAATATATTTTCGGGGATAAGTGTATGTTCTGACACTATATTAATGGGGTTTCGTGATAGTTAAGCCTTGATAATTGGGTGCTCGTGATATCAACTTTTAGAATGGTTTATTATTATTTCAACGTGACAACACTTGTGGTTCAACTTACTTACTCACTTACTTACTTACTAAACCTATGATTTCACCAACGTTTTCGTTGACAGATTCTCTATGTTTTCTCAGGTCCTTGAACTTAGGTGATACATGCTTCCGCTCATACTTTTGATACTTGCATTGGATGTCGGGTATACTTGCATACGTGGAGCGTCTTTTTGGCTACTTTAAACTATGTCGCACGTGTTTCATATGAACTATAATTTTTGTTATGTAATTGTCTTGGGAATTACTTTTGTAAACATTGAAACATCCTTTTATGAAATGAATGCGACATATTTTCGGTCAAACTTTGTTATAAATGCTTATGACCATGTAATGGGACCATACGTAGACGACGCCGTCACTTGACGATTTTTCGGGGTCGCTACAAGTGGTATCAGAGCTTTGGTTGTAGGGATTTAGAGTTCATTGGTGTCAACCCCGAGTCATAGGGTACATTGGTGAGTCTAGACTACAACCGGCATATTGACTTGACATAGGGATTACTTGACTATTTGTGCATTTATACTCGAACCCTCCTACTCATATCTACTCTTATTCTATCTTACTCTTGCGTTGTATAATTTAATTGACACGCCACCTTGACTATATGTGGTAATGTCGAATGCACATATGAGTTAGGGTAATATAATTTCCGGGATTATATTACGGTGACTCATATGAACATACCGACATCATGACATAAAGAATTTAAGGCGAGTCAAGGATAATTTTCTCTTTATCTTTATTCCATATCACGGTTAGTATTAGTTAGGATACTAACCAACGGTATTCTTTTGTTTTGAAGGAACAATGCCTCCTCGTCGTGCGCCACGCCGTGAAACACCCGAACAAGCCTTACAACGCATGATAGCCACCGCCATGGATGCGGCCATGGCCGGTCACTCGTCTAACAACAACAATAACAACAACCACAACAACAATAACCAAGGAGCCGGTAACTCTAGCGAAGGGTGCTCCTACAAAGCTTTCATGGGGTGCAAACCCCACACTTATGATGGAACCGGGGGACCGGTTGTGCTTACTCGTTGGTTTGAACAAACCGAGGCCGTCTTTAGCGTAAGCGGTTGTCGGGATCAAGACAAGGTCAAATACTCCACCCACACTTTCTCCGGAATTGCTCTAACATGGTGGAACACCTATGTTCAATCGGTGGGTACCGATGAAGCTCATGCCCTCTCTTGGGCCGATCTAAGGGAAAAGATGATTGTTGAATATTTTCCGCGCGAAGAAACCCGAAAGATTGAGGAAGAACTAAGAGCTTTGAAAGCGGTCGGAAACGATCTTAAAGCTTATAATCAACGCTTCGCCGAACTATCCTTGATGTGTCCTAATCTTGTTAACCCCGAATCTCAAAGGATTGAGCTCTACATGCTCGGTCTTCCAAAAAGCATCAAACAAGGGGTGATGTCATCCAAACCCGCTACTCATCAAGCCGCTATGAACATGGCCCGCCAATTAATTGAGACGGTTGACGAAATTGTAGTGCCGGCTCCTAAGGCCGAGGACAAGTCGGGTGGCAACAAAAGGAAATGGGAAGCCACTCCATCAACCAATTACAACAACAACACCTTCACCAAAAAGCCTTTCAACAATAACGGCAAGAAAAGTTATGGTGGAAATAAACCCTTTTGCAACAAATGTCACAAACATCATTACGGGGAATATGGCAATTTATTTTGTCACCGGTGCCAAAAGAATGGTCATGTGGCCAATGATTGTAGAAGTGCCGCCCCCGTCGCTCGAAAGGGGCCCAATCCTCCAAGGACGGTCACTTGTTATGAATGTGGCCAAACGGGCCATTATAAGAACGAATGCCCGAAAAAGAAAGCCAACCCCAACAACCGAGGCCGAGCCTTTAACATCAACACCGAGGAAGCCCGAGATGACAATGAACTAGTCACGGGTACGTTTCTTCTCAACAACACTTATGTTACTTGCTTATTCGATTCGGGTGCCGATAAATGTTTTGTGTCTAAGACTTTGGCTCCTACTCTTTGCACTCCACCACACCCCTTAGATACTACTTATTCCATCGAAGTGGCCGACGGAAAACTCTTAAGTGCCGACACATATTACCGGGGGTGTACTTTAAACATTTTGGGTAATGAATTTGAAATTGACTTGATACCCATGGAACTAGGGAGTTTTGATGTAATAATCGGTATGAATTGGATGGTCCAAAATAAATCTTACATTCTTTGCGATCTTCATGCAATCCGAATTCCTATCGAGAATGGTGAACCATTGATTGTCTATGGCGACAAGAATTGCACCGGACTCAATCTCGTTTCGTGCCTTAAAGTTCGAAAGCTACTTCGCAAGGGTTGTTTCGCGATTCTTGCTCACGTTAAGAAAGTCGAGGCTGACGAAAAGCGCATCGAAGATGTGCCAATTGTTAGTGACTTTTCCGAGGTATTTCCAGACGAATTACCGGGTCTTCCACCTCATCGACCGGTTGAATTTCAAATCGATCTTATTCCAGGAGCCGCACCTGTAGCGCGTGCACCGTATAGACTCGCTCCATCCGAATTACAAGAATTGAAAAGTCAAATCCAAGAGCTACTTGACCGTGGTTTCATTCAACCTAGCCATTCACCATGGGGCGCTCCGATTTTGTTCGTTAAGAAGAAAGACGGATCCCTACGAATGTGCATTGATTATCGTGAACTAAACAAATTGACGATTAAAAACCGATATCCTCTTCCGCGCATTGATGACCTCTTTGATCAACTACAAGGTTCTCGTGTATATTCAAAAATCGATCTCCGTTCGGGTTATCATCAACTAAGGGTTAAAGGGGAAGATGTCTCCAAAACCGCCTTCCGGACTCGTTATGGTAGTTATGAGTTCCTTGTCATGCCTTTCGGTCTCACTAACGCACCGGCGGTGTTCATGGATCTCATGAACCGCGTGTGCAAACCTTACCTCGACAAATTCGTTATCGTGTTCATCGATGATATTTTGATCTATTCTAAAAACGAAGAGGAACACAAAGAACATCTCCGACTCGTGCTTGAACTCTTGAGAAAAGAACAACTCTATGCCAAGTTCTCCAAGTGTGAATTTTGGTTGAAGGAAGTTCAATTCCTCGGTCACATTGTAAGTGATCAAGGCATTAAAGTCGATCCAGCAAAAATCGAAGCCATTAGTAAATGGGAGACTCCTACTACTCCTACTCAAATTCGTCAATTCTTGGGTCTCGCCGGATACTATCGTAAATTCATCAAGGACTTTTCCTTAATCGCTCGCCCTTTAACCGCGTTAACTCACAAGGACCGAAAGTTCATTTGGTCATCCGAACAAGAAACCGCTTTTCAAATCTTGAAAACTAAGCTAACCACCGCTCCTATCTTGTCACTTCCCGAAGGCAATGATGATTTTGTTGTATATTGTGATGCCTCGAAAAACGGTTATGGATGCGTATTAATGCAACGAAAGAAAGTCATTGCTTATGCCTCTCGACAACTCAAAGTCCACGAACGAAACTACACGACACATGATCTTGAACTCGGTGCCATCATTTTTGCACTTAAGTTATGGAGACATCATCTTCTTGGTACCAAAAGTACCATCTTTACCGATCACAAAAGTCTCCAACATATCTTCGATCAAAAGCAACTAAACATGAGACAACGAAGGTGGATTGAGACCTTGAACGATTATAATTGCGAGCTTCGTTATCACCCCGGGAAGGCAAATATAGTGGCCGATGCCTTAAGTCGAAAGGAAAGAGCGGTGCCTCTTCGTGTCCGAGCTTTGAATATCACCATCCACTCCAACCTTAATAGCCAAATTCGGGTAGCCCAAGATGAAGCTCTTAAGGACAACAACATCGCACGCGAACTTTTAAACATTCTCGTCTCTCGATTCGAAGTTAAGGAGACCGGACTTCGATATTACGCCGAAAAAATTTGGGTGCCTAGATATGGCGATCTACGAAACCTCATCCTAGACGAAGCCCACAACTCGCGATACTCGATTCATCCCGGCGCCAATAAGATGTACCATGACCTTAAAGAACAATATTGGTGGCCGAACATCAAAAAGGAGGTTGCTAGATACGTCGCCAAATGTTTGACTTGCGCTAAAGTCAAAGCCGAACACCAAAGACCGTCCGGGTTACTTCAACAACCCGAGATCCCGCAATGGAAGTGGGAAAGGATCACGATGGATTTTATCACCAAACTACCAAAAACGTCGGGCGGTTATGATACTATTTGGGTCATTGTCGATCGTCTCACCAAATCCGCGCACTTTCTCGCCATGAAAGAAACCGACAAAATGGAGAAACTTGCACGACTTTATATTAAAGAGATTGTAGCCCGACACGGAGTACCTTTATCGATTATCTCCGACCGAGATGGTCGTTTCGTTTCTAGATTTTGGCGTACTTTACAAGAAGCGTTGGGAACGCGTTTGGACATGAGCACCGCATATCATCCCCAAACCGATGGGCAAAGTGAACGTACAATACAAACCTTAGAGGATATGTTACGAGCCTGCGTTGTTGATTTTGGAAAAGCTTGGGACAATCACTTACCTCTCGCCGAATTCTCTTACAACAATAGTTATCACGCGAGTATTAAGGCCGCACCTTTTGAAGCGTTATATAGTCGAAAATGTCGCTCTCCTCTTTGTTGGGCCGAAGTGGGTGACGTGCAAATTTCCGGGCCCGAACTCATTCACGAAACCACCGAGAAGATTCTTCAAATCCGAGATAGACTTCGGACGGCCCGGAGTCGTCAAAAATGCTATACCGACAAAAGACGCAAAGACCTCGAATTTCAAGTCGGTGACCGCGTCATGTTAAAAGTCGCACCTTGGAAAGGTGTCATCCGTTTTGGGAAACGTGGGAAACTAAATCCGCGGTACGTTGGTCCTTTCGAAATCTTAGAGCGTGTTGGAACCGTTGCGTATCGTTTGGATCTTCCGCCTCAACTAAGCTCCGTCCATCCTACTTTTCATGTATCTAACTTGAAGAAATGTCTTGCCGAGCCCGATATCGTCGTCCCTCTCGAGGAACTTACTATTAATGACAAACTCCATTTTGTGGAGAACCGGTTGAAATTGTGGACTACGTCGAGAAGGAATTAAAACAAAGCCGGATCCCGATTGTTAAGGTCCGTTGGAACGCCAAAAGGGGACCCGAGTTTACTTGGGAAAGAGAAGATCAAATACGAAAGAAACACCCTCATCTATTCCCGGTTCCGGAAACGTCAGATTTCGAGGAAGAAACAACGACCACTACGCCTACCTAAATTTCGAGACGAAATTTCTTTTAAGGTGTAGGTAATGTAACATCCCGCCTTTTTCCGTCAACTTTTCCGTTTAACTATTTTAAACTCCGTTATATGTTTATAACATCTTCCGTTAATACGCGTTTCAATTATCTTGTTTTAGGTAATTTAACGCACCCGATTGCAACTTGAGGGACTTGTTTCGCCAAGACACCAAAGTGGTGACTAGCCACTTGACTAGTCAAACTCTTCCACCTCATTTCTTCATTTAATTTTTCCTTTTCATCTAATACTTCCACCACTCTTTAAATTCATCAAAAAGCAATTCCTCATCCAAATTCGTTTAAGAAGGATTCGATCAAAACAAATTACATATTTGAACTCCTCGTGATCTCCTCTTCGATTCCATACCGATTTCATCAAATTTGGGTAACTTTCTAAAATCACTAATATTATGTGTTCTTGAGATTTTTGAGTTAAAAGGTTGTTAATTAGTGTCTATGGCTCAAGTCTAGTATGATTATGTGTTTTGTATGCTTGTTCTTGCTATTTTGATGTAACTAGTTCATATTGAAAGTTCACATGCTTAATCTTGAATTTTGAGTGTTCATATGTTGTTTGATGCTAAGAGTTCATGTTTTAATCTTATTCCTAGTGTTACTAGCTTCGTTATGATGTATGGTTTGGTTAAAGAAACCTTCTAAACTTGATTATGAAATTTGGTGAATTTGAGTTAGGGTTTCATGAACTAGAAATGGACTTTTGATGCTTTAAATGACACGAAATGCTAATTGTAAGTGTTAGGTTGTGTTGTATGCTTAATTACCTTCGAAACGGCATATTGTTCATGTAATTTGGTTACCAAATCATTAAATGGCATTTATGACTTGTATGCATTGAATGAGGAACATTAATTGTGGTTTTTGGTTGTTGTAAGTGGAAATTTGATTGATGATATGTGTTTAGTTGCATCCCTCGTCAAAATACCTTTCCAACGATGTATGATAGGCATTATAAGTGTTTGCGGGTCAAGTGTTGTGTTAGAATTGGTTTTGGCTCGTGTATACTTGTGGAAAAGCAGAAACAGACCTGCCCAGTGGGTGGCGCGGCGCGCCCTATACCTGCGCGGCGCGCCAATAGGCCTGGCCAGAATCTGCTCAAATTGTCCCATTTCACGCGAAATGTTTGACTAGCTATTGACCTCCGATTCACATGAAACTTGTTTTAATACACTTGTATATGAATAATTAGCATTGAAAAATAGTCCGGGACCCGACCCGAACATGTTGACTTTTTCATTGACTTTGACCGACCAAAGTTTGACTTTTTGTCAAACTTAACCAATTGATTATGCAATCTTTCTAACTTGTTCCTATACATGTATCTTGCATGAAACTTGACTATTTGCTTCACATGCTTCATAATCGAGTCGTGTTGAGCCATAGGACTAATTGAGCAACTTTGACCCTTCGTGACTATCGTTATTGATACAACCTATTTGTTTAGGTCGAGACTAGCACTGTTCTTTGCACGTTTACTTGTCGAAGTACTAATACACTATTGCAATCAAAGGTGAGATCATAGTCCCACTTTTACTCTTTTAGACTTATATTTGGGATGAGAAAACATAAACGTTTCATTTTACAAAGTGAACACAAGTGCGAAAACAAACATTCTACGTACGAGTTAGAACAAAAAGCCTCAATTCAATTATCATTAGTTACACTTGCAGGGTGTAAGCGAGAACTTATGTTGTGTGGCCATACGGGTTTGACAAACCCTCATTCGAACGGTTCGCTACCGTTAATCGGATGAAATATATTTTCGGGGATAAGTGTATGTTCTGACACTATATTAATGGGGTTTCATGATAGTTAAGCCTTGATAATTGGGTGCTCGTGATATCAACTTTTAGAATGGTTTATTATTATTTCAACTTGACAACACTTGTGGTTCAACTTACTTACTCACTTACTTACTTACTAAACCTATGATTTCACCAACGTTTTCGTTGACAGATTCTCTATGTTTTCTCAGGTCCTTGAACTTAGGTGATACATGCTTCCGCTCATACTTTTGATACTTGCATTGGATGTCGGGTATACTTGCATACGTGGAGCGTCTTTTTGGCTACTTTAAACTATGTCGCACGTGTTTCATATGAACTATAATTTTTGTTATGTACTTGTCTTGGGAATTACTTTTGTAAACATTGAAACATCCTTTTATGAAATGAATGCGACATATTTTCAGTCAAACTTTGTTATAAATGCTTATGACCATGTAATGGGACCATACGTAGACGACGCCGTCACTTGACGATTTGTCGGGGTCGCTACAGGTAGTTGGTGGTACTGGTATTGATGTTGATAGTACTGTTGGTACCGTTGATGTTGCTGAAGCTGGTGCGTTTTGCACCATATTTTTCAAGGCTACAACTCGGGCGCGTAGTTCGTTGACTTATTACTCCGGGATGATTGTCTGTAAGAACGGGCGAATGAATAAGGTTTAGAATCTGAGTTATGATATAATCGTGGCGAGATATTCGGGAAATGAGGGTGAAAATGGTGTTACGAACAGGTTCGCCGGTAAGTGCTTCAGGTTCTTCATCAAAAGGTGAATTCGGTTGATGGAAGGGATCGCCTTCTTCGTGTCTCCATTGATTAAGTCGACTACGAATGCATTAAATGAATTGGGAATAGCTGATTGATTGATTCATTCTGGTGACACCGCTTTCGGATCTTAGGTGAATATCCATGTCGGAATAGCTGTCGGAATAACTATCGGAATAGCTATCGAAATCTGAGGGACTCGAACTAGTTGAGGAATTCATCTCGTACCATCAGATGAAGGATTTTTTATAAGAATTAGATTATAGGATGTAGATTAGTATCCTGCAATACATAATTTACATATGCATATAAAATACTAAAATCTCATAAATTACGGAGGGCTCTACGGAATCAGTCAGGCAAGGTCTACAGTAACAGATACGCTAAGATATGAATTTTGTCTATACACGATTCATGAAATCAATGCAGTAAGATGTGTCTAGACTAAGAATGATAAGCAGATAATTTTTGACATGAAATGATAAGCAAAACTTTTGACATGCAGACACGGTCAAAGTCCGGACTCACTAATGCATCCAAACAACTATTAGTTAGACACACTAATGCAAGACCTGGTTCAGCAAGACCACCGCTCTGATACCAACTATGAAGACCCGTCCTAATCCATCTGGACGAAGTCACCAACAACTGGTTCCATTGCGATGATCGACTCCAAATACTGTCTTTAAAATGAGCAAATGCACAGCGGAATGTTTCCTTCATACCTGAGAATAAACATGCTTTCAAGTGTAAACCAAAAGGTTGGTGAGTTCATTAGTTTAACATAAATAATCATTTCCAATATTTTAATAGACCACAAGATTTTCATTTCTCATAAACATACGTCCCATGCATAGAGACAAAAATCATTCATATGGATTGAACACCTGGTAACCGACATTAACAATATGCATATAAGAATATCCCCATCATTCCGGGATCCTCCTTCGGACATGATATAAATTTCGAATTACTAAAACATCCGGTACTTCGGATGGGGCTTGTTGGGCCCAATAGATCTATCTTTAGAGTTCGCGTCAATTAGGGTGTCTGTTCCCTAATTCTTAGATTACCAGACTTAATAAAAAGGGCGATATTATGTTTAATAATCCAACCATAGAACGTAATTTTAAGTACTTGTGTCTATTCCGTAAAACAGTTATAAAAGCAGCGCATGTATTCTCAGTCCCAAAAATATATATTGCAAAAGCATTTAAAAGGGGAATAATGGAACTCACGCATATAAATATTGTAAAACAGTTAATAAAGCATTTGCATGTATTCTCAGCCCAAAATGTAATGAGTAAAAAGGGAGCAAATGAACTCACGCATTTAAATATTATAAAACAGTTAATAAAGCATTTGCATGTATTCTCAGCCCAAAAATGTAATGAGTAAAAAAGGGAGCAAATGAAACTCACCGTACTGTATTTTGTAGTAAAAATACATATGACGACATTGAACAAGTATAGGGTTAACCTCAGATTCACGAACCTATATTAGTCATGTATATATTAAAACATATAATTAACATGTAATAATAATAATCAAACCAGTTTATATATATTATTTATTTCATTTAGTAATATATTTGTTATTTCAAAGGTTATGTATATATTTATTTTGTATATTAACAATTATACATATAGTTATACTAATATTTATATAATTTGTATTATATTTTTAAATCAAAATTGGTTATATGTAAATATTTATGTAAACAATGTTATTAGGTTTTATATATAATGTATATGAAATATTATTATAGTTATAGTATATGTAATAAGTATATTTTTTTATATATACAAAATATTCATTTGTTAAAATGATAGTTTTGAAAAAAAAAAAAATATTGATCTACTAATAGTAATAATAACTTTATTAATAATAACAATACTAATAATAAAAAATGATATTATTAATAATGATACTTATGTTAATGATAATAATACTAATAATTATGAAAATGATACTAATACTAATATTAGTGAAAATAATAATAATTGCATCATTTTCTTAATAATAATAATAATAATGATAACTAATACTTGAATGACAAAATTTATAATAATAAATACATTAATAATGTTAATAATAATAATAATGGTTTTAATACTTACATTTATGTTAATAATAATAATAATAATAAGTGTTCGAAATCTAATAATAACAATAATAATATTAACAACAACAATAATAATAATATTCCTAATAATAATAATAATTATTATTATAATGATAATGGAAATGATATAAAATATATATACCATTTAAATGTCTTCCTAAAAAGAATTGCCCATGACAAGGCTCGAACCCTTGACCACTCGCTCATCCGCTTATCCTCTAAACCAGTCCTCTACCCAGTGTCTTTCTGTTTGTATTTTGTATCCTGACTTATTTAACCCGAAAATTTATCGCCTAAAATACCACCCCATAATCGTTCCAAATGTTTTTAGCCTAGCAACACCATAACTCAGCCCAACGAATCAAGTTTAAATGGCCCAACGAATCAAGTTTAAATGCCAGCCATCATGGATTACGCAACAGTTTATATTGGCTCGAGGGTTTCTCTTTTCCTCCTTCGTTTAAAACAACCGACACATAAACAAATCATCACTAATTTTAAATTGAATTGTGGGTGAGTGGGTTCTTATTTGATTGCATTTGTCGGCCAATTGATACTACATTAATAATGTTATCTCTTTACAGCTCCTCACCAAATCATTATCTTATTCATTTATATAAACAATTGAAACAGAAACCTTGTAGCTATAGTTGCAGCGTAGAAGTTGATTAATGGTGTCCTCGTGTGGGTCTTCAACAGAAATATACGATGGCCTGTACAAGCTTCAATTATAGTGAGAAATACATAAAAGTGTGGCGGTTTGTGTTAGGATGAAGGAAATCGATGGTGGTTCGTGGGTTACAATAACATAAGCATAATAGTGTAACAATAGCGATAGTTAACCTAATAGCTGTGGTTATTCTTTTGATCACGATGAAGTTTATGGTGTTTGATTGGAAAACAGAAAAATAAAAGAGAGAGAGAAATAGATTGCGAGAGTGGCGATGGTGGTTCATGGTGTTTCAATATGGTGATTTAGTGGTGTTGGTGATGGGAGTTCACGGTGGTGTTTATGGGTGCTTGGTTCAAAAACGGTTGTGGTTTGATGGAAGGTGTTTGGGTTTAACTATGGAAAGAAACACAGAAGACGGCTCGTATATTTAACAAGAGGTGATAACATGTTGACGAGTTAGAGAGAGATAAAGAAAGAAAGAAAGAAAGAAAGAAAGAAAGAAAGAAAGAAAAAGAGGGTGGTGATAGTAAGGTGATGGTTAGTTAACGGTTTGTTGAAGCAGGAGTCACACAAGTACGTAACAGGTTTGTTTGATGAAGTATATTAGCATAAAAATAATAAAAGATGGTTGTATTTGTGTGCCAAAATAGAATACGAATGCAACACTTGCTGGTGTGTTCATGGTGACTCAAGATGGAAAATAGAAACAGAAGAATGATAGAGCTCGGTGGTGAGGTGATTATCAAAGGTGAACGAAGGCTTCAAGGTTGATTAATGATGCAGGTGTCGATATTATGGTGGTTGTTCGAATTAAAACAGAAAACAGAAGAAAGATATAAGCGTGGCAGTGGTTTGTTTATAGTGTGTCATGTCTTGGTTCATTATCAGAAGACTATATGGAGGATAAACGATGCAATTACAGCTCACCTGACCCAATTTCAATTTGTTTGCTAGCTGGGTGGACTCTACTGAATATAATTTATCAGAGAATAAAATCAATTTACAATCTCAACTAAAATGGTACGATTGATACTGATGGTTAACAAATTGAGAGACATAAAACAAAAACTCACACAGTATGAAAATAACGTGAAACAGAATTTGACTCTTTAGTGGAAGAATACGTATTAAACTGTATTTGTATAGGTATATACTGTATATTGTACACGTATATGTATATGTATCTGATGATAATCTGATGATAATCTGTATTAGTAAATATATGTGTATTAATGACTATATTAATACTAATAGTAAGTGTGTAAATAATAATAATGATCCAATTTATAATAATGATAATAATATTAATAATTCTAATAATTTATAATTAATACATAAATAATATAACAATAATATTGATAATAATAATTTATTAATAAGAACAACAAATAAATAATAATAATACTGATAATAATAAGTATTAATGATAATGTTCATAGTAATAATAACATTGATAATGATATTAATAAAATACAAATATTAATATTAATACTAATAGACTACTAATGATATTAATGATAATAATGTCTAATAATAATACTAATATTTATCATAATAACACAGTACATCTGATAATCCAATCTTTTGATATTATCTTTTAATTCTGCCGATAAACATATTGAAACAATTACGTTCATGTAAAGTATTATATGCTTAATACTTTGTTAACATTTTCAATTAATAGGTATATATTATATACATATCTATATGCACATAAACGTTCGTGAATCGTTGAGCACAGTGAAAGGGTAAATTGATTACATGAATATAATTTCAAAACTTTCGAGACTCAATATTACAGATTTTGCTTATCGTGTCAGGAACATATAAAGATTAAAGTTTAAATTTGGTCGAGAATTCCCGGGTCATCACAAAGAACACTTAGAACTTGAAGATAGAACTTGAGAAAGATCAGTTAGATGAATAAAATTGAAGAATTAAAGTGTTTGTAGGTGTTTTTGGTCATTGGTATATGGATTAGATATAAAGGATGTGTAATTTTGTTTACATGTAAATAAGTCATGAATGATTACTAATATTTTTGTAATTTTATGAGATATTTCATGCTAGTTGCCAAATGATGGTTCCCACATGTGTTAGGTGACTCACATGGGCTGCTAAAAGCTGATCATTGGAGTGTATATATCAATAGTACATACATCTAAAAGCTGTGTATTGTACAAGTACGAATACGGGCGCATACGAGTAGAATTGTTGATGAAACTGAACGAGGATGTAATTGTAAGCATTTTTGTTAAGTAGAAGTATTTTGATAAGTGTCTTGAAGTCTTTCAAAAGTGTATGAATACATATTAAAACACTACATGTATACACATTTTAACTGAGTCGTTAAGTCATCGTTAGTCGTTACATGTAAATGTTGTTTTGAAACCTTTAGGTTAACGATCTTGTTAAATGTTGTTAACCCATTATTTATTATGTCTAAAGAGATGTTAGATTATTACATTATCATGATATTATGATATATTAATATATCTTAGTATGATATATATACAGTTAAATGTTGTTACAACGATAATCGTTACATATATGTCTCGTTTCGAAATCATTAAGTTAGTAGTCTTGTTTTTTTTTTACATATGTAGTTCATTGGTAATATACTTAATGATATTTTTACTTATCATAATATCATGTTAACTATATATATATATATATATATATATATATATATATATATATATATATATATATATATATATATATATATATATATATATATATATATATATATATATATATATATATATATATCCATATATATGACATCATATAGTTTTTACAAGTTTTAACGTTCGTGAATCACCGGTCAACTTGGGTGGTCAATTGTCTATATGAAACCTATTTAAATTAATCACGTCTTAACAATTTTGATTGCTTAACATGTTGGAAACATTTAATCATGTAAATAACAATTTCATTTAATATAAATAAACATGGAAAAGTTCAGGTCACTACAATTTGGAACTTGTTTAATTGCTAGTAATGATTATTTTGACATGTTATTTGAGATAAAAGCTAAAGAACATTGTATACATTTTCATATATGTTTATTTGTAAAAGTGTAGAATTGTTAATATTGTGAAAATGCATATAAAGTTTAAAATGGATTAAACATGTCATTATGATTGTTTTGATTTATGATTCTGATAACACTAATGCATATTTGGATGCACACAAAAATTGTGTTTAATGTGTTTTGCAGACTGAAAGGGGTGAATCTTCATCCGCATCTCAGGCTCACAATGCTCCTCCTGAGAATGCAGAACAACAGGAGATTAACGACCAATATAGACAAAATCTACCGCATCAACTCATTTCATATTCAAATATAGAATTGACAGATTTACATCCTAATTTAAGGTTTGACCGACATTGGATAGATTATCCAAAATATCAGAGGAACTTGCACACCCTTCAGTCTAATGTTGTTGAAGTACCCAGGGTAATAGATTGGGAACCGTTAGAAACAGTGGGATTGGCCGATCCAATCAGAGAATTACTTACACAAAGGTATGGTAATTCTAATTTTAATGATTGTGAACGTTTGTTTAATATACGTAGGCGTGTATATAGAGAATGGTGTGTGGAATTATTATGTAGTGTTGAAATAAATGATCGGGTAGCTACCTTAACCGATCGGAGTTTTATTAGATTTTTATTAGGAGGTATGATGCACCATATGTCTCTACTAGACATGGCTCAGGCTTTGTGTATATATACGCCTGAGGAACTAGCATCTACTGATTGTCAAAGGTTAATAGTTAATGGTAGGAGGGTTGATGAAAATTTTGATATGAATGGAATATGGAGTAGAATGACTAGGCATAACCGATTTCGTGGGGGGAATAACTCTTATACTGATATTGATAGAGCTAAGCTTTAACAACCCGTCCTAATCCTCCTGGACGAAGTCATCAACATTTGGTCTCATTGCGATGATCGACTCCAAGTAATGTCCTTTACATGAGCTAATGCACAGCGGAAGACTTAATTCGTACCTGAGAATGACATGCTTTAAAACGTCAACATAAAGTTGGTGAGATATAGGTTTGATGCTAGAAGCGTTATAACTATGGACCACAAGATTTCATATAGATAAAGATAATAATAAAAAAAAATATTCTAAGTTGTTGAGCACTTGATAACCATACTTAACATTTAATCAACGTCGCATATTCCCTTTATTATGAAATCTTACTACACCGTACCAAGTGTAGTCACCGAAACGAAGTACTGTGCAACCGTTGAATACTGGTCGTCCAGTCCGGTTGGGGTTGTCAGACCCGATAGATCTATCAACAGGATTCGCGTTTACAATACCTTATGTAAATATTAGTTACCAAGTTACAGGGAAGTATGCCAGTGGTACAACTCAACGTAGAATATATATTTTTAATCACTTGTGTCCATAACGTAAATCATAAAATGCATGTATTCTCATCCCGAAATATTTAGAGTTTAAAAGTGGGACTATATACTCACCATACTGTATTTTGTAGTAAAAATACATATAACATCATTTAACATGTGCAAGGTTGGCCTTCGATTCACGAACCTAAATTAATTATATATTTTTATATATTGGTTAATATCTATTTAACAATTAAGGTCAAATCTTAGTGTACCACAATCCTAATGCTCGAGACTAATATGCAACAGTTAACAAAAATGAATTTGACTCAAATTGATTTCCAAAATTTACACATGATTAAATATCGTCATTTTATATTTTTAAATATTTTTACAAAATTTGTTAGAGTAAATAATAATATAATTCATTTATTAATAAATAAAACTTTATATAAAAATATATTAAAATGATAAGTTAATATTTTATAATAATAATAATATTTCCATAAAAAATAATACTTTTAATAAAAATGATAATTTTAATGTTAATGATAATAATTTGAAAATTTTAATAATAATAACGATTAAAATAATAATTTGATAGTTTTTGATAAAAATATTAATTATATTTAATTATTAATAATAATAATCATAATAACAATAATGATAATAATCAAATAATAATAACGATGATTTTAACGACGTCGTAATAATAAAAATAATCATTTTAATAATTAATACAAAAATTCAATTGACTATAACTTCTAATCCGTCCGTCGAATCCATTCGATATCTAAATGAAAAGTTTATAGTTTTTCGCCACCTTTTCAAAAACATGCATATCATATACCTTATCTCAACCATAGGAGTAACTAATTCAGATTCAACCCTAAAACATATTTTGACAAAATTTAAACATACCAGCATGCATGATCCTAAATTCTCGAGCACTAGTCAGAGATACACTAATAATATATAAAAGTTAAGTTTTGAGTGCTCACGTATCAATATTGAGATTCAATATTGCAGGAAAGTATATAGATGCAACGGAGATGATAAACACTAGTTTGACTCACGAGCAAAACCCCCGAACACTACCCATAACCTCCATAGCTATAACCCATAATCTAGCTCAATCACTCCCACTCATGAAACCATTTTTGAAAACATTTGGGCATAACCCCGTCGTAGTATTTTATGTATAATACTAATAATTTTTCTCAAAATAATACTAATACTAGTAATATTAGGATTAATATTAATAATCTTGATAATCTTAATTAATAATAATAATAAAAATATTTTTAATTTATTTATTTATGTAAGTATACGGAGTAATATAAGAAAGAAGAAGTAGGGAAAAAAAAGTGTGAAAGTAAGAAGCCAGATCCAGCGAATTTATGCTGTCCACTTTTTAGGTCGGCAAACATTACGCGTTTCGCGTAGATGGGTACGCGATCCGCGTAAGGTATATTCACGAAAGTTGTAGATTTTTGAGTTACGATCGTCTGGACACCAGGATCACCCTTTTTCGAGTCAGTATGAATTAGTTATGATTTTTCTCGTGCAAGTGCGCAAGTTTAGTGATTCCCAACATTTTAACTTACAATCTGTGATGAAATGTTGTAGTCTTTTGGTGCTCATTAGAAATCTTTATTTTATCTTTATTTTTTTTATATCATTGAAAATCCCTAAAAATATTTTATAATCAAATTCTATTATATCAAAAAAATGTGTTCGTACTAAATTGAATATAATTTAGTTTTTCCAGGATTAGTTATATTCAAAATCATTCTTTTAAAGGTTTCATCTATATCGTAAAACGTTTTCAATATTAAGAAAACTAAATAATTAACCTATCAAGTGACACAAGTCAATCATTGCAAGGTACACTTTTGATAATTAAACAAGACTCTCCGCTAACCTCTGTCTAATCTTCAATAATAACACTTTTGTTCTTACACGGAATCACTTTACCAAATATTCCGAATACCGTTAAAAGTAAGGGTTTCCTAATTCAAAGTGGACCTTATGACAAAGACTCATAATCCTAACTCAATGTATCTGATAATTCAAGCGAATAATATTATCTTTTAATCACATTGATAACTATAATAAACTTATAGTGAAATAAAATACGTTTATGTACAGTATTATATATAATACACATGATTGTTCGTGAATCGTCAGACATGGTCAAAGGGTAACGAATTTCATGAATATAGATTTCAAGGTTTTCGAGACTCAATATTACAGATTTTGCTTATCGTGTCGGATACATATAAAGATTAAGGTTTAAATTTGGTTGGAAATTTCCGGGTCATTACAGTACCTACCCGTTAAAGAAATTTCGTCCTCGAAATTTGATAAAGGTCGTCATAGATAACAATAAGAATGTTTTCATGACGATTATGAGGTGATAATGGAGTTTTATTATTATTGAGATATATTGATAAAACGATTCGATCATGTGAAGCGTACGAGTGAAGCTATCACAAAAGAATGAAATGAGTAAATATATATTCGTTTCAACCGATGACGTAGTTACCATTGATTTCCGGAATTCATGGGATTTAAAGAAAATCTTACGTAATAAGATTTGGTTCTTCGACGATTTAGGTAATCGGGATCTTCTTTGATTAAATAAAATAATCTGTTTCGATTGCTCTGTCGGATATTTTACTATAAATCTACCCCCTTTGTTTCCTTATTCCATATCTCACATCCTATTATTCCCCCTTAGTTCATACTTTAAAGCGTTCGTTAATATGCTCCATCCAGTACTGATTCTTGATATACTCTTAACTTTTATATCTGTCATTCTTCTTTTTCATCTACCACCAGAAGAATCTATTTACTTACTATACTCTTGTGTTTATAGTGTTTCTAGTTCTCCCGTGTCTCTATATTGCTATCTGTATCGATATACACGGTTTGAAATTTTGGGGTTATCATCGGGCTTCTTATTTTCTTTTCTATTCAAGGGTTATATACTTTTGTCTCCTCTTTCCTACTTCGAGTCAAGCGAGTAATGGTCCAGAATTCGTAGGTATGAAATTTGGAATGAACATAGCTAATACTCTAAGAAAGAAATGGTAATGGAACGATTTTGATTTGTCAAATTACCAGAATATCTTGGAAAAGACCGAGTCATCAAGAAAAATATTTTCTTGATATGTTTAGAGATTAGATAGAATGTAAGAGTCGTGTAAATGGCACATGATGATGGTACTGTGAATCATCACATTCCATTAGAAACTCAACATGACTTACTGTAATATAATGACGTTGATCAAGTGTCATTATATTATACTAATTCATGCATCAGTTCCCAACACTACTTCAAAACATTCATACTTCAATTTCGAAGGTTTCAGATTTTAGAAACTGACATAGTTTCTTTTATGTTGTAACACAGATATTACGGAGAGAGAATTGATTTCAGGTAAGAACGTTTATGAAAATATCTTCAGAAATATCAAGGATATTTATAATGTAAGATACGATAATATCTTTGAATATCTAAGATCAAAGGATGATAGAGACTATTGTCCGCAAGGGTTTAGAGTAAGGAACTAGATCTTCGCTAAAGACTTCAATAGGCCTCGAATTATTTGAATTCTTTGAAGTCAAACTTATTCTTTATGATTTGTCCACTGCTGCCTTCATAGTTTCGCATAATCCGCTTTTCAGTACTAAATTTTTCTATTTAGTGTTTCCAATACTCCATTCTTTATCATTAACTTTTGGCCATTAAGACGATCTACAACATGCTGCTTCGTCAGCATTTTCAAATTTAACTGATCTGGGTCATCGGTTATCAAACCAAGGTGGTTTCAAGAGAATTGTGTTTTTAGATGATTAAACGCTGATGGTAATATGGTGGAATATAAAAGGTTCTCCGGTAACAATGAGGAAAGCCAATCGTATATATCAAAGTTATGATAAGACTTATTCGAGTGGAAGGTCGAAGTTGCTCTGCTGGAGCTGTGACAAAATTGGCTAATTTAAAAAGGAATCGTAAGGTGGTTTTTGCTAATGATTGATAAAGAATTCGACGCGGTACGTGTTAAACTATGACTTTGAGTTCAAGAGTTTTTCAGGTGCATAACTATATGCATAAATCTTTTCTTCCGTAGGTGAAGTGCGGCTGGTTCATCCTCCCGATCAAGGTGTTTTTTAAAAATCATGAAAGATTTGAACGCGAATTGTAACTGTCGAGGTACAAATGAGGTTTAAGATGAAATCAAGTGGCAAACTTGAAGAATTATTTAGTTTCATATGTTATAATCAATATTTTAATTCATTTTAATTGTCCAAAGTTAGCAGTCCAATAGTTCGATTGTCCAATGGTCCAATAAATTCATATATAAATTTAATATATAATATTCGAATTAATTAATACGTATCGTGACCCGTGTACCGGTCTCAGTATTGATCACAACTCAAACCATATATATATTTTGGAATCAACTCCAACCCTGTATAGCCAACTCCAACATTCACATATAGAGTGTCTACGGTTGTTCCGAAATATATATATAGATGGGTCGATATGATAGATCGAAACCTTGTATACGTGTCCCGTTATTTATAGTGCGTAAAATAAATAAATATATATCATGACCCGTGTACAACGTATTGTCTCAGAATTAATCCGACGTATTGTGTACATGTGTCCCGATTTAAAGTGCGTAAAAGTAAATAACAAAAATTAAATGACAATAAATTAAATTGCGATAAATAAAATGTAATACGGAATTAACAGTTAGCTGGGAACAGTTAGCTAGGAACAGTTAGCATGGATCCTTAACAAAATTCTTTATAATTAATTTGTTTGTTTCTAACAAATTTTATTATGTCCAATGTTTTCTTCATTATGCCACTTGTTGAATTTTGATAGATCAAAATCCAAATATGAAATTTGTCTGGAAATGGTTATTCTGTGGTGAACGGATACGTATATTGATAGTTGTAAGTAGGATAGTGAATGACCGTTGAATCAGATTTAAAGAATGTACAGTGTAACTTATTAATGTGAAATCTAAATATTCCTAGGGTACTACCTACCCGTTAAAATATTTTCATCATTAACAGTTTGTACAATCGAATTTTTAATTACAATCTTTATGAAAATATACTTACATATATATTTTCTTCTGATGTAATATAGATTTAATGAGTTGATATGATATTAATCTCATTTAATTTACCGTTAGAACGAGAATATATAATCTCTAAAACATTAAAGATTACATAATCTTCATGTCGAACGAAGGTAATTGATGTAGAACGATTTGTAGAACGATGATTATACTCGAGGTACAGAATGAGATGGTGAGGCATGGATTGTTGAAACTTGGGTTATTGGTGGTACTGGTACCGTTGGTGCTGAAGCTGGTGATGTTACTGGTGCTGGTGATACTGCTGGTGCTTGCAAATTGTGTACCATGCTCTCTAAAGTTAATACTCGAGCTCGAAGTTCTCTAACTTCTTCTACTAACCCTGGTTGGTTATCAGTGTGAGGTAAAGGTTGGATATCTTCTCTAGTTCCGTTAATGGTAGTCTCAAGATGAAAAATTCTTGCAAAAAGGGTATAAACGGTGTTGCGAACGGGTTCGCCGGTTAGCGGGTCAAGTACTCCAAGGTTAGGTGGTAGATTCGGTTCATGATATGGAGTACCTTCTTCCCTTCTCCATAAGGTGAGTATGTCGCGAACCCACCCCCATTTTATCCAGTAATCACGGTAGTTGATTGGTTGGTGTGCTCCTGTCACGCTGTCTTCGGAGTCAGAGGAACGTGGTCGATTTGTAGAGGCCATCTCACGCGATCACAGAAAAGATTTTTGATATGAAGAGTTAGTGATAGCAATTGATAGTTGGATGTATTCTCAACACATAATATGCATAGATATATATAGTACCAGGATCCCTTAAATTACGGAGAAAATTACATGAGATATCAGGCAAGGTCTACAGTAACAGATACGTTAAGATATGAATTTTCAGATACGTTAAGATATAAATTTTGTCTATACATTATTTATGCAGTCAATGCAGTAAAACGTGTCTAGACTAAGAATAATGAGCAGGTAATTTTCTAAGGATGATAAGCAGATGATTTTCGACTAAAATGATAAGCAAAACTTTTGACATGCAGACACAGTCGAAGTCCAGACTCACTAATGCATCCTAACGACTATTAGTTAGACACACTAATGCAAGACCTGGTTCGCTAAGACCACCGCTCTGATACCAACTTTAACAACCAGTCCTAATCCACCTGGACGAAGTCATCAACATTTGGTCCCATTGCGATGATCGACTCCAAGTAATGTCCTTTACATGAGCTAATGCATAGCGGAAGACTTAATTCGTACCTGAGAATAACATGCTTTAAAAAGTCAACATAAAGTTGGTGAGATATAGGTTTGATGCTAGCAGCGTTATAACTATGGACCACAAGATTTCATATAGATAAAGATAATAATAAAAAAAAATATTCTAAGTTGTTGAGCACTTGATAACCATACTTAACATTTAATCAACGTCGCATATTCCCTTTATTATGAAATCTTACTACACCGTACCAAGTGTAGTCACCGAAACGAAGTACTGTGCAACCGTTGAATACTGGTCGTCCAGTCCGGTTGGGGTTGTCAGGCCCGATAGATCTATCAACAGGATTCGCGTTTACAATACCTCATGTAAATATTAGTTACCAAGTTACAGGGAAGTATGCCAGTGGTACAACTCAACGTAGAATATATATTTTTAATCACTTGTGTCCATAACGTAAATCATAAAATGCATGTATTCTCATCCCGAAATATTTAGAGTTTAAAAGTGGGACTATATACTCACCATACTGTATTTTGTAGTAAAAATACATATAACATCATTTAACATGTGCAAGGTTGGCCTTCGATTCACGAACCTAAATTAATTATATATTTTTATATATTGGTTAATATCTATTTAACAATTAAGGTCAAATCTTAGTGTACCACAATCCTAATGCTCGAGACTAATATGCAACAGTTAACAAAAATGAATTTGACTCAAATTGATTTCCAAAATTTACACATGATTAAATATCGTCATTTTATATTTTTAAATATTTTTACAAAATTTGTTAGAGTAAATAATAATATAATTCATTTATTAATAAATAAAACTTTATATAAAAATATATTAAAATGATAAGTTAATATTTTATAATAATAATGATATTTCCATAAAAAATAATACTTTTAATAAAAATGATAATTTTAATGTTAATGATAATAATTTGATAATTTTAATAATAATAACGATTAAAATAATAATTTGATAGTTTTTGATAAAAATATTAATTATTTTTAATTATTAATAATAATAATCATAATAACAATAATGATAATAATCAAATAATAATAACGATGATTTTAACGACGTCGTAATAATAAAAATAATCATTTTAATAATTAATACAAAAATTCAATTGACTATAACTTCTAATCCGTCCGTCGAATCCATTCGATATCTAAATGAAAAGTTTATAGTTTTTCGCCACCTTTTCAAAAACATGCATATCATATACCTTATCTCAACCACAGGAGTAACTAATTCAGATTCTACCCTAAAACATATTTTGACAAAATTTAAACATACCAGCATGCATGATCCTAAATTCTCGAGCACTAGTCAGAGATACACTAATAATATATAAAAGTTAAGTTTTGAGTGCTCACGTATCAATATTGAGATTCAATATTGCAGGAAAGTATATAGATGCAACGGAGATGATAAACACTAGTTTGACTCACGAGCAAAACCCCCGAACACTACCCATAACCTCCATAGCTATAACCCATAATCTAGCTCAATCACTCCCACTCATGAAACCATTTTTGAAAACATTTGGGCAGAACCCCGTCGTAGTATTTTATGTATAATACTAATAATTTCTCTCAAAATAATACTAATACTAGTAATATTAGGATTAATATTAATAATCTTGATAATCTTAATTAATAATAATAATAAAAATATTTTTAATTTATTTATTTATGTAAGTATACGGAGTAATATAAGAAAGAAGAAGTAGGAAAAAAAAAGTGTGAAAGTAAGAGGCCAGATCCAGCGAATTTATGCTGTCCACTTTTTAGGTCGGCAAACATTACGCGTTTCGCGTAGATGGGTACGCGATCCGCGTAAGGTATATTCACGAAAGTTGTAGATTTTTGAGTTACGGTCGTCTGGACACCAGGATCACCCTTTTTCGAGTCAGTATGAATTAGTTATGATTTTTCTCGTTCAAGTGCGCAAGTTTAGTGATTCCCAACATTTTAACTTACAATCTGTGATGAAATGTTGTAGTCTTTTGGTGCTCATTAGAAATCTTTATTTTATCTTTATTTTTTTTATATCATTGAAAATCCCTAAAAATATTTTATAATCAAATTCTATTATATCAAAAAAATGTGTTCGTACTAAATTGAATATAATTTAGTTTTTCCAGGATTAGTTATATTCAAAATCATTCTTTTAAAGGTTTCATCTATATCGTAAAACGTTTTCAATATTAAGAAAACTAAATAATTAACCTATCAAGTGACACAAGTCAATCATTGCAAGGTACACTTTTGATAATTAAACAAGACTCTCCGCTAACCTCTGTCTAATCTTCAATAAAACACTTTTGTTCTTACACGGAATCACTTTACCAAATATTCCGAATACCATTAAAAGTAAGGGTTTTCTAATTCAAAGTGGACCTTATGACAAAGACTCATAATCCTAACTCAATGTATCTGATAATTCAAGCGAATAATATTATCTTTTAATCACATTGATAACTATAATAAACTTATAGTGAAATAAAATACGTTTATGTACAGTATTATATATAATACACATGATTGTTCGTGAATCGTCAGACAAGGTCAAAGGGTAAAGAATTTCATGAATATAGATTTCAAGGTTTTCGAGACTCAATATTACAGATTTTTCTTATCGTGTCGGATACATATAAAGATTAAGGTTTAAATTTGGTTGGAAATTTCCGGGTCATTACATAAGCTAAGAGTAATCCATAGGTTCTTAGCAAACTCGATTCCACAGCGAGGTAAGAACAAAGAGAAAGTAAATGAGAATGATTTATTTTATCTCATGTGTTTTTGAGACCCACAGAGCGCTGTGAGTATACCTTATTGTGTGGGTTATTATTTATCGGCTATGGTTAGGAGTATACGGCCTAATGGTATAATAGGAGGTCATATCTTTGTTACTTTAATTGATGAGTACCTCAGTGTCGATAGAAGTCAGGGGGATTAATAATTGTAGCACCAGAACCCCGTGATATAATTGGTTTGAAAGTATATCATGGTGCTAAGGTTTTAAAGAAACGACATAACGGTGCAGCACCATATGATGGTCATCATCCACAGGTCGAAAGAGATCAGCAGCAAGGTAACGTGGGGGGGGGGAATCAGATGACGGAAATGCAAATTTTTTATGACTCAACCGAGCATTTCAAGATTGGCAGTATCATCAAAACCAAATCATAAGTCATTGTGCACACATAAATACAAACTATATTCCTACTCCAATGCCCGTATTTCCTCCCTGGACTATACAGACCCGACCACCATACCCTACATATGACCCATCTCAAGCATTCTACAGCACATACGGCTATGAATGGGATCCCTACTGGCACCATCCTCATCAACCCTAATTTTCTTTTATGCCTATTTTTATTTATTTGGTAACTTGTAATTTTATACTTTTAATATTTCTTTTGATACTATAATAGTTTTTATAACTTTCCAACTTTTATTATTAGATTTTTAATAATTTTTGAATGTGGGGTGATATACCCAACTTTAAAAATATGTATATATATATGTTTGTAGTTTATCTCATGTACAAAACAGGGTAAAATAATGCATTTTCAAAGACTGGCACTAAGTTCAGCAAAAGCAACTAATTTTGACGACAAGATGCAAAATATATGTGAAATAACAACTGCAGGAATGAACAAATGATGTGCACCATTTATCATTCAACAAACAAAAGCCAATATGTTTGGAAACTTTGGTAAAATTTAATCATTTTTCTACACTAATCATCCTCAATAATTTAAATTGTACTGATTTCTTGCAAATGAGGGCATTGCAAGATCTTAAGTGTGGAAAGGGGTTAAATTCTTTCGGATTTTTAAAATTTTTGACTTATACACTTGGTTACCATTAAAAATACTAGTAACGCAGTAGTTGTATTAGAATCTAGTGCTCTCTGATAATAAAGAACAGCCATAGTCTTATATACTGACTACCCAATTCTAGTAAAAATTTTCAAAATTTTCAACTAAATGAACTCAAAATTATGTTTATACATATTTATGAACGATAAAACTAGGTGTTAATACCGAAATTATTGTTACCTCGGAAAGGACATAAATTGAGAAACAACTCAAAATGTTTGAATTCATTTAAAATGAAATAGAGGAAAATAAAAAGGCAAAGAAAGGAAAATAAAAGCCAAGTGTGGGAAAAATTTACCAAGTTATTTAGAACATATATCACATATTTTTGTACAAATAATTGAAGATACTTTTGTTTTGGACAATTTTATCAGTTTTACCCGATTTCTTATAAAGAAATGTGCCACTTGATTTAAAAGGAAGTAAAGTCTTTTGAGAAAAAGACACGCGCTTCTTGATTTAGGTCAGGAAGTTGTCGTCCAGACCAGTTTTAGAGTCAACAAAAAACCGTGAAAAGTTTTCTCGAAAATCAGCTGGAAATCCACGGACCTCAGCATCAAACAGGGTCGCCAAGTGGTCAGACTTATCCTAACCATGAGAAAATCTGTGTCGTACAATGGGAGGGGCACCGTGCAAATTAGCTTATAAGACTAATGAATCAGATCCCCAGAAAGGATAATCTCCTTAAAGATTAAAAATTAACTTTTAAGACTGATATTGCTCAATCCTTGAGATTGACCTTAAAGATTGAGAATTCAAACTCATGGAATTCGATGATATCTAAACTCGAGCTTGAACGAGAAAATATTTTGATCAAATTACAAACCGATTTGTTTTCTGAAAACCCTATTTTCAATGCGTTCATTACCATTGAACGTAAAATCCTAGGAATTCACCTGGAATTCATTAGGTCACCTGAACCAAATCGGGTGTCAACACTAAGAACGGTGGTTTCATAGCATGGTCAAAGACAGGACCTTGTGCCAGACCAAAAAATTATAGGGTGATCTTTGCTATTGCTCCTACAAAGGATAGTAATTGCATCCGACACGTTATAGACCATAATCAAAAGCATGTCACGGGACATTGCCTCAACAGTTGCTTGTTCAACGCTTTCCTTTACAATCGGATGGTAGTTTACCGAAAGGTAATATACGGAGCAAGTATACTGGACGTGTTGCTTTCCTAATACAAGGTTAGCAAGTGGGTGATACAAAATCATAAGTTTTGAGCTAAAATTTTCTAATCTGAAACCCACCAAACCCACAAAAACATTTTGCAAACACCGGTGATGGGTTATTCCGGAAAACTAATCTAGAGGAAAAGCTAGATTGAAATTTCAAAAATATCAAATGTTTTCGTAAAGATCCAATTTCCTTAAAGGATCTAAATTTTCATAGTCATGTGGGACTGTAAACCACAATGTTACTACCATTGTTCATACCGTCGTATAGAAATCACTAGTGTACAAAGTGTGAAGAATAAATAAGTGATTCTAGTATTTTTATTTCAAGACTATATTGCTTGAGGACAAGCAACGCTCAAGTGTGGGAATATTTGATAATGCTAAAAACGAACATATATTTCATAGCATTATCCTTCAAGAAAGACAAGCTTTTAGTTACAATTGTTCTATTTACAAGTGATATTCGTTTAAATAATAAAAGGTGAAGACAAAAGACAGATTCGACGAATTGAAGATGTAAATGACCAAAAAGCTAAAAAGTACAAAGTACAATCCAAGTGGTTCAAATTATTAATGAGAAACGTCTAAAAATAGCAAGAGTACAAGCTACAAAAAGCAAAGTACAAGATATTAAATTATACGAAAAGGCGTTCAAAAATCCAAAACCGAGACATGAACCAACTTTCAGTGTGTGACGCAACGGACCAAAAATTACAAGCCAACTATGCACAAGAATATAATATAATATATAATTAATTATATATATTATTATATATTATAATTATGCGCAGCCCACGTTTTGAATTTAATCTATGAGCTGGATTCTAGACCTCAACAGTGAAACGTGGGCCTATAAAAGGCCGCGCATTCTGATCGATTCATTACTCCTTTTTTTCAATCTCTCTCTCACGATATATATATATATATATATATATATATATATATATTTTTTTTTTAATTTTAATTTTAATTTAAGATTAATATAATAAGGTTATAGTGGCGAATGTTGTAAGTGTGTAAGTCGAAATTCTGTCCGTGTAACGCTACGCTATTATTAATCATTGTAAGTTATGTTCAACCTTTTTAAATTAATGTCTCGTAGCTAAGTTATTATTATGCTTATTTAAATTGAAGTAATCGTGATGTCGAGCTAAATATCAAGACTTGGTAATTGGGCTTTGTACCATAATTGGGGTTTGGACAAAAGAACGACACTTGTGGAAATTAGACTATGGGCTATTAATGGGCTTTATATTAACTAAACGATACCTCGTTAATTTAATATAAGGTTTACAATTTGACGTATCTATATATAACCACATACGCTTAATCGGGTACGGTGGGCGGGATATCTATAAATACGAATTATTGTTCATTTGACCGGACACGGGAATGGATTAATGGTTAATGAACTCATTAAAGCAGCGGTGGATTACATTCAAGGGTAATTGGTGTAATTGTTAACAAAGTAGTAAAACCTTGGATTACACGCAGTCGATAACCTGATGTATTCATTAAACAAAGTATTAAAAATTTGTTACAGTTTGAATCCCCAATTAGTTGGAATATTTGACTTCGGGTATAAGGATAATTTGATGAGGACACTCGCACTTTATATTTATGACTGATGGACTGTTATGGACAAAAACCGTATGGACATATTGAATAATCCAGGACAAAGGACAATTAACCCATAGTAATAAATTAAAATCAACACGTCAAACATCATGATTACAGAAATTTAAATAAGCATAATTCCTTTATTTTATATCTTATCACATTTTTAATTATCGCAATTTTATTTATCGTCATTTTGTTTATCGCACTTTAAATTATCGCACTTTTATTATCAATATTTACTTTACGCTTTAAATTAAGTTATTTGTATATTTAATATTTTACATTAGGTTTTAATTGTGACTTAAGACATAAAATCGACAAACGGTCATTAAACGGTAAAAACCCCCTTTTATAATAATAATACTATATATATATATATATACATATATATATATATATACATATATACATATATATATATACATATATATATATATATATATACATATATACATATATACATATACATATATATATATATACATATATACATATACATATATATATATATACATATATATATATATACATATATATATATACATATATATATATATATATATATATATATATATATATATATATATATATATATATATATATATATTTTTTTTTTTATATACAAATATTGTATTTAAAAATATAGCGTTAAACTTGGCTAGCTCCCTGTGGAACGAACCGGACTTACTAAAAACTACACTACTGTACGATTAGGTATACTGCCTATAAGTGTTGTAGCAAGGTTTAGGTATATCCACTCTATAAATAAATAAATAACTTGTGTAAAATTGTATCGTATTTAATAGTATTTCATAATAAAAATATAATTATTTCGTACCCCTCTGCTTTAACATCACTTGACTCCAAGCAAGTATAAGTGTACGCGGAAGCATGTATCAAGTAGCCAAGTATGAACCTGAGAAACATATAGAAAACTGTCAATGAAAAACGTTGTTGAAATCATAGGTGTATTTGTAAAGTATGTTTTTGAACCACAAGATTTAGTATAAATTGATTATCAAGCGTATACATCTCAAAAGATGTTATTTGTATCATGAGCACCCAATTACCAAAGCTTAACTGAATCTTACCTCTGCATAATAGTGTTAGAACCTACACTATATCCCGAAAATACGTTTCATTCATCCGAATGAGGGTTCGTCAAACCCGTATGGCCACACAACATAAGTTCACGCTTACACCCTACAAGTGTAACTGATGATAATTGGACTTGAGGATTTTTGTTCTAACTCGTATGTATCTTTGCTTTCGTATTTGTGTTCAAGGTATAAAAGTATAAACCGTATAAAATGTATACAAAGTATATGTTTCCCAGCCCACGATTTAAAAGTATAAAAGTTATTGAAAAGGTGGGACTATGATCTCACCGTAGTTTCATGGCAAAGTACTTGTAATTAAACGTTGTGCAATGAAAGTTGCTTAGCCTTGACCTAAAAAAATAAGTCGTATCAATACCGGGTAAGACACAAGGTCGGTCGAATTGTGTTCAATTAGTCCTATGGCTCGTTACGGCTCGATTAATATAGCATGTGAATCACGTTGTCAAGTTTCATGCAAGAATCAAGTATAAACGAAGATTAGAACGATTGTATAAGTATTTGGTTAAGTTTGACTAAAAGTCAAACTTTGGTCAAAGTCAAAGTCAACAAGGTCGGGTCGGGTATTCGACGATTTTTCTAAGTTATATATTCATATATGAGCATGTTAGAACAAGTTACATGTTACTCGGATGTGCGTAGCATAGTTAAAATTAAATGGTAAACGGCCAACCAAATCAGAACCTGGTAGTTCATCTGGAAGGGGTCCAGATTGGCTGGACGGCGTCCATATGTGAAGGCCTGGATGGCGTCCAAGATATGGGATGGCGTCCCAATGAACTACAGGTTGCTGAAGTTGAAATTTGACAAGTCTCGAACCAAAATCATTTCAAACACAACTTATGAACCGAAAACACTCAAGACACGTATCTTATATCGTTGGAAATGTATTTTGACGAGGAATACAACTAAACACATATCATCAAACAAATACATCATTTAAAATGACCAAATCCTTGTCAAATGATTGTTTAAAGTTCATCATTGATGTTTCAAGTTCGTAAAACACATTTTATGATTCGGGCAACCAATTTACATGTATTATATGCCGTTTCGAAGGTAATTTAACATACATTGCAATTAAACACTTTCTAACAACTTCTCATGGCATTCAAGGCATCAAAAGTTTATTTTAAAAGCTATCAAATCCTAGCGAAGAATCACAAAATCAATAATCATGTTAATGCAAGGTTTTCATGTCATCCAACATACCAAAACAAAGCTAATGATGCTAGTAACACCTTTAACACACAAGGTTTAACATCTAAAAACATTTAATCAACCAAAATCAAAGATTTAACAAACCCATTTCAAGTGTTCATGCTAGTTTATGCAATACAACAAGATCGAGTAAATAAATCACATATTCATCCTAGACTCGAGCCATAGACACTAACTAACATCATTTCAAGTCTATAAAATGAATTTGAGAAATCTAGAGCTTTTAGAAATCTTACCCCAAGTAGTGAAATTGGTACCAAAATGTAGAGGATAAAGAGAGGATCACAAAAGTACAATTTGTTTTGATGTTTGCTTGCTTGAATTGAAATAGATGATGAATCTTTGAAGTTGGGTGAAAGGGTGTTCTTGGTAACTAGAGAGAAAGAAAGGAGGAAGTAGGAGAAGAAGTGAATGAGTGGGTGAGATGCTGGGTTGACTAGTTGAACTAGTCAACTAGTTTGCCCACTAGCCAACTTTGGTCCCTCGAGTTTAAAGCGGGTGCGAGAATTAACAGAACAAATTATTTTTAAATACGCGAGCGTAAACGAGGAATGTTATAACCCAATAATGGAAATGTTAACAACGTTAGTTAAAGGAAGATACGAATATAGATGACGAAAGATTATTTAAAAAAAAAAGACGGGCGTTAAAATGAATTAACGGAAAAATACGGTGTAGTGACCCGAATTTTTTTCCATGTTTATATATATTAATTGAGATTGATATTTACATGATTAAATGTTTCCAACATGTTAAGCAATCAAACTTGTTAAGACTTGATTAATTGAAATATGTTTCATATAGACAATTGACCACCCAAGTTGACCGGTGATTCACGAACGTTAAAACTTGTAAAAACTATATGATGACATATATATGAATATATATATATAGTTAACATGATACTATGATAAGTAAACATATCATTAAGTATATTAACAATGAACTACATATGAAAAAACAAGACTACTAACTTAATGATTTTTAAACGAGACATATATGTAACGATTATCGTTGTAAAGACATTTAATGTATATATATCATATTAAGATATATTCATACATGATAATATCATGATAATATAATAATTTAAAATCTCATTTGATATTATAAACATTGGGTTAACAACATTTAACAAGATCGTTAACCTAAAGGTTTCAAAACAACACTTACATGTAACGACTAACGATGACTTAACGACTCAGTTAAAATGTATATACATGTAGTGTTTTAATATGTATTTATACACTTTTGAAAGACTTCAATACACTTATCAAAATACTTCTACTTAACAAAAATGCTTACAATTACATCCTCGTTCAGTTTCATCAACAATTCTACTCGTATGCACCCGTATTCGTACTCGTACAATACACAGCTTTTAGATGTATGTACTATTGGTATATACACTCCAATGATCAGCTCTTAGCAGCCCATTTGAGTCACCTAACACATGTGGGAACCATCATTTGGCAACTAGCATGAAATATCTCATAAAATTACAAAAATATGAGTAATCATTCATGACTTATTTACATGAAAACAAAATTACATATCCTTTATATCTAATCCATACACCAATGAACAAAAACACCTACAAACACTTTCATTCTTCAATTTTCTTCATCTAATTGTTCTCTCTCAAGTTCGATCTTCAAGTTCTAAGTGTTCTTCATATATTCTACAAGTTCTAGTTACATAAAATCAAGAATACTTTCAAGTTTGCTAGCTCACTTCCAATCTTGTAAGGTGATCATCCAACCTCAAGAAATCTTTGTTTCTTACAGTAGGTTATCATTCTAATACAAGGTAATAATCATATTCAAACTTTGGTTCAATTTGTATAACTATAACAATCTTATTTCAAGTGATGATCTTACTTGAACTTGTTTTCGTGTCATGATTCTGCTTCAAGAACTTCGAGCCATCCAAGGATCCGTTGAAGCTAGATCCATTTTTCTCTTTTCTAGTAGGTTTATCCAAGGAACTTAAGGTAGTAATGATGTTCATAACATCATTCAATTCATACATATAAAGCTATCTTATTCGAAGGTTTAAACTTGTAATCACTAGAACATAGTTTAGTTAATTCTAAACTTGTTCGCAAACAAAAGTTAATCCTTCTAACTTGACTTTTAAAATCAACTAAACACATGTTCTATATCTATATGATATGCTAACTTAATGATTTAAAACCTGGAAACACGAAAAATACCGTAAAACCGGATTTACGCCGTCGTAGTAACACCGCGGACTGTTTTGGGTTAGTTAATTAAAAACTATGATAAACTTTGATTTAAAAGTTGTTATTTTGAGAAAATGATTTTTATTATGAACATAAAACTATATCCAAAAATTATGGTTAAACTCAAAGTGGAAGTATGTTTTCTAAAATGGTCATCTAGACGTCGTTATTTCGACTGAAATGACTACCTTTACAAAAATGACTTGTAACTTTTTTTTCCGACAATAAACCTATAATTTTTCTGTTTTGATTCATAAAATAGAGTTCAATATGAAACCATAGCAATTTGATTCACTCAAAACGGATTTAAAATGAAGAAGTTATGGGTAAAACAAGATTGGATAATTTTTCTCATTTTAGCTACGTGAAAATTGGTAACAAATCTATTCCAACCATAACTTAATCAACTTGTATTGTATATTATGTAATCTTGAGATACCATAGACACGTATACAATGTTTCGACCTATCATGTCGACACATCTATATATATTTCGGAACAACCATAGACACTCTATATGTGAATGTTGGAGTTAGCTATACAGGGTTGAGGTTGATTCCAAAATATATATAGTTTGAGTTGTGATCAATACTGAGATACGTATACACTGGGTCGTGGATTGATTTAAGATAATATTTATCGATTTATTTCTGTACATCTAACTGTGGACAACTAGTTGTAGGTTACTAACGAGGACAGCTGACTTAATAAACTTAAAACATCAAAATGTATTAAAAGTATTGTAAATATATTTTGAACATACTTTGATATATATGTATATATTGTTATAGGTTCGTGAATCAACCAGTGGCCAAGTATTACTTCCCGACGAAGTAAAAATCTGTGAAAGTGAGTTATAGTCCCACTTTTAAAATCTAATATTTTTGGGATGAGAATACATGCAGGTTTTATAAATGATTTACAAAATAGACACAAGTACGTGAAACTACATTCTATGGTTGAATTATCGAAATCGAATATGCCCTTTTTATTAAGTCTGGTAATCTAAGAATTAGGGAACAGACACTCTAATTGACGCGAATCCTAAAGATAGATCTATTGGGCCTAACAAACCCCATCCAAAGTACCGGATGCTTTAGTAGTTCAAAATTTATATCATATCCGAAGGGTGTCCCGGAATGATGGGGATATTCTTATATATGCATCTTGTTAATGTCGGTTACCAGGTGTTCACCATATGAATGATTTTTATCTCTATGTATGGGATGTGTATTGAAATATGAATTCTTGTGGTCTATTATTATGATTTGATATATATAGGTTAAACCTATAACTCACCAACATTTTTGTTGACGTTTTAAGCATGTTTATTCTCAGGTGATTATTAAGAGCTTCCGCTGTCGCATACTTAAATAAGGACGAGATTTGGAGTCCATGCTTGTATGATATTGTGTAAAAACTGCATTCAAGAAACTTATTTTGTTGTAACATATTTGTAATGTAAACCATTATGTAATGGTCGTGTGTAAACAGGATATTTTAGATTATCATTATTTGATAATCTACGTAAAGCTTTTTAAACCTTTATTGATGAAATAAAGGTTATGGTTTGTTTTAAAATGAATGCAGTCTTTGAAAAACGTCTCATATAGAGGTCAAAACCTTTCAACGAAATCAATTAATATGGAATGTTTTTAATCAATAAGAACGGGACATTTCAGTTGGTATCCGAGCGTTGGTCTTAGAGAACCAGAATTTTGCATTAGTGTGTCTTATCGAGTTTGTTAGGATGCATTAGTGAGTCTGGACTTCGACCGTGTTTACTTGAAAAATGATTGCTTAACAAATTTTGTTGGAAACTATATATTTTTAACATGTGAATATTATGTGATATATTAATCTCTTAACGTGTTTGATATTATGTGATAGATGTCTACCTCTAGAACAAGTCCCATTGACTCACCTAATAATAATGAAGAGTCAAATGTAAATTGGAATGATTCGTGTACTGATTCACAAGTTCCCGAAGAGGAACCGGAAGAAGAGTCGGAACCGGAAGAAGAGTCGGAACCGGAAGAAGAATCGGAACCGGAAGAAGAATCGGAACCGGTGGAGGAAATAATAAAACGGTTAAGTAAAAGAAAATCCTCAACCAACCGACCAAGGTTAATTATGGTCAATGGTGTTTCCGCCAAGGAAGCAAAATATTGGGAGGATTACCAATTCTCCGATGAATCGGATTCCGACGAGAATTCCGATGATGTTATAGAAATTACCCCAACTGAATTTAAAAAGGAAAAAGAAAATAATAAGGGAAAGGGCATAAAAATAGAGAAATCTAATTCCAACCCCGATGAATTTTATATGTATCGTCAACCCCCGAAGTCCTTAAGTTGTAACAATGACCCGGGAACCTCTAAACCACCAGGTTTTTCTAAACCAATGTGGAAAACGACGGCTCGTATTAGGAGAACATCATATATCCCTAGAAACTTGGCAAAACGAACCAAAACCGAAGAAGAAGAAACAAGCGAGTCGGAATAAGATAGTTGTATTCGTGTGGTGTAATATATGTAATATAGTGTGCTTATGCTTTATGATATATGTAAAAATTGCTTGTATTAATAAGTATTTTTTTTATGAATCTAACTCTTGTCTATTTTACAGTATAAAAACACAAAATGGATAGACAACCCAATATTTTAAGAGACCTACCCGGAGACATGATTGATGAAATCTTGTCTAGAGTCGGTCAGAATTCTTCGGCACAACTATTTAAGGCGAGATCAGTTTGTAAGACATTCGAAGAACGTTCCAAGAATTCCTTGGTTTATAAAAGGCTTTCGTTCGAAAGATGGGGGATATCAAATTGGGAAATCCATAAGTTGCTATGTGTTTACTTTGACGTATATATTGCGGGGAACCCAAATGCTATTTTACGCAATGGGTTAAGAAATTATTTTGACTCAATATATCTGAATATTGGACTTCGTGATTTAGAAAAAGCGGCTAACATGCAACATAAAGAAGCATGTTATGCTTACGGATTATTAATGTTCGCTTCTCACCAAAGTGAGAACAAGAACATCGGGCTACAACTATTAAACAAAACGTTCCCACAAGTGACGGAGTCAGTAATTGGGGTAAGAAATGAGGTTTTTAGATTGTTACGGGACTGTTGGACATTACGTAACCCTCGTCCCTTTGACCACGTTACAACACGCTGTCTTATCAACGGCCATAACGGTTATGTTCCACAAGACCAAGGATGGGAAGTAATCCTAGTAAAACCAGAATGCATGACTTGTTTCTGGACGTATGAATTACGTGTCTTTATTGCCTTTGCTGAACGACTTGTGTACTAGCTAGAATTATCTTCACAACCATCTTGTATCAAATTTATTGTGTGCTATATTTTATGCTATATGTAAAATAAGCGGTATTGTAAGTTTGTAAAATATTGTGTAAAAGTTTGAATGCGAAATATTATTATAATCAGTTTTTCATATAGAATTGTAGTAGTTGAATTGTATATTAGCTACTAAGTATGAACTTAACGGGTAGGTACTACCCGAATTTAAACTTATAAAACGCTAATATGAAGAAAAAGCTTTTATAAATGAGTTCATATTATGCTACGAAATACTATTAACTACTCTTAATATTCTGTATGATTAACTTGTTCCATTTGACTATTTTGAAGGAAATGGCACCGACTATAACCTTGGATAGCCGCAGTACAGGCTGCGCTACATACCAACAATAACCTTGGATCTAGCAGTACAGGAAATCGTGTAGGATGCACCTACAAAGAATTCACTGCCTGCAAACCTTTGGAATTTGATGGAACCGAAGGACCGATCGGATTGAAATGGTGGACCGAGAAGGTCGAATCGGTGTTTGCCATAAGTAAGTGTACTGAAGAGGACAAAGTGAAGTACGCTACGCATACCTTCACAGGTTCTGCGTTAACATGGTGGAATACCTATCTAGAGCAAGTGGGACAAGACAATGCGTACGCACTACCATGGTCAGCATTCAAGCACTTGATGAACGAGAAGTACCGTCCCAAAACCGAGGTCAATAAGCTCAAGACAGAACTTAGAGGGTTACGAACCCAAGGATTTGATATTACCACGTACGAAAGACGATTCACAGAATTATGCCTATTGTGTCCGGGAGCGTTCGAAGATGAGGAAGAGAAGATCGACGCGTTTGTGAAAGGATTACCGGAAAGAATCCAAGAAGATATAAGTTCACACGAGCCCGCCTCCATACAACAGGCATGTAGAATGGCTCACAAACTAGTGAACCAGATTGAAGAAAGAATTAAAGAACAGACTGCTGAAGAGGCCAATGTGAAGCAAGTCAAAAGAAAGTGGGAGGAAAATGGTGATAAGAATCACCAATACAACAACAACAGCAATTACAACAATAATCGCAACAATTATCCCAACAAACGCAACATCAATCGCAACTACAACAAACGGCCCAACAACAACAACAACAACAACAACAACAGCAACTACAACAATCATCCCAACAATAATAACAACCGCAACAACAACAACAATCAGAAGCAGCTATGCCAAATGTGTGAAAAGTATCACTCGGGGTTCTGCACCAAATTTTGCAACAAGTGTAAAAGAAATGGTCATAGCGCGGCAAAGTGTGAGGTCTACGGACCAGGGGTTAACAGAACGAAAGGAACAAATGGTGTCGGAACGAGTAATGGCGGAGCAAGTAGTGTCGGAGCAAGTTATGCCAATGTAGTTTGTTATAAATGTGGAAAACCGGGCCACATTATTAGAAATTGCCCGAACCAGGAGAACACGAATGGACAAGGCTGCGGAAGAGTTTTCAATATTAATGCGGTAGAGGCACAGGAAGACCTGGAGGTTGTTACGGGTACGTTTCTTATTGACAATAAATCTGCTTACGTTTTATTTGATTCGGGTGCGGATAGAAGCTATATGAGTAGAGATTTTTGGGCTAAATTAAGTTGTCCATTAACGCCATTGGATAGTAAATTTCTACTCGAATTAGCAAACGGCAAATTAATTTCAGCAGATAATATATGCCGAAATCGAGAAATTAAACTGGGTAGCGAAATATTTAAGATTGACTTGATACCAGTAGAGTTAGGGAGTTTTGATGTGATAATCGGTATGGACTGGTTGAAAGAAGTGAAAGCAGAGATCGTTTGTTACAAAAATGCAATTCGCATTATACGAGAAAAAGGAAAACCCTTAATGGTGTACGGAGAAAAGGGCAACACGAAGCTACATCTTATTACTAATTTGAAGGCACAAAAACTAATAAGAAAAGGTTGCTCTGCTGTTCTAGCACACGTCGAGAAAGTACAAACTGAAGAAAAGAGCATCAATGATGTTCCCATTGCAAAAGAATTTCCCGATGTATTTCCGAAAGAATTACCGGGATTACCCCCACATCGATCCGTTGAATTTCAAATAGATCTTGTACCAGGAGCTGCACCAATAGCTCGTGCTCCTTACAGACTCGCACCCAGCGAGATGAAAGAACTGCAAAGCCAATTACAAGAACTTTTAGAGCGTGGTTTCATTCGACCAAGCACATCACCGTGGGGAGCTCCTGTTTTGTTTGTCAAGAAGAAAGATGGTACATTCAGGTTGTGTATCGACTACCGAGAGTTGAACAAACTTACCATCAAGAACCGCTACCCACTACCGAGAATCGACGACTTATTTGATCAACTACAAGGCTCGTCTATTTATTCAAAGATTGACTTACGTTCCGGGTATCATCAAATGCGGGTGAAAGAAGATGATATTCCAAAGACTGCTTTCAGAACACGTTACAGTCATTACGAGTTTATGGTCATGCCGTTTGGTTTAACTAATGCACCAGCTGTGTTCGTGGACCTTATGAACCGAGTGTGTGGACCATACCTTAACAAGTTTGTCATTGTTTTCATTGATGACATACTTATTTACTCAAAGAATGACCAAGAACACGGTGAACATTTGAGAAAGGTGTTAGAAGTGTTGAGGAAGGAAGAATTGTACGCTAAGTTTTCAAAGTGTGCATTTTGGTTGGAAGAAGTTCAATTCCTCGGTCACATAGTGAACAAAGAAGGTATTAAGGTGGATCCGGCAAAGATAGAAACTGTTGAAAAGTGGGAAACCCCGAAAACTCCGAAACACATACGCCAGTTTTTAGGACTAGCTGGTTACTACAGAAGGTTCATCCAAGACTTTTCCAGAATAGAAAAACCCTTGACTGCATTAACGCATAAAGGGAAGAAATTTGAATGGAATGATGAACAAGAGAAAGCGTTTCAGTTATTGAAGAAAAAGCTAACTACGGCACCTATATTGTCATTGCCTGAAGGGAATGATGATTTTGTGATTTATTGTGATGCATCAAAGCAAGGTCTCGGTTGTGTATTAATGCAACGAACGAAGGTGATTGCTTATGCGTCTAGACAATTGAAGATTCACGAACAAAATTATACGACGCATGATTTGGATTTAGGCACGGTTGTTTTTGCATTAAAGACTTGGAGGCACTACTTATACGGGGTCAAAAGTATTATATATACCGACCACAAAACTCTTCAACACATATTTAATCAGAAACAACTGAATATGAGGTAGCGTAGGTGGATTGAATTATTGAATGATTATGACTTTGAGATTCGTTACCACCCGGGGAAGGCAAATGTGGTAGCCGATGCCTTGAGCAGGAAGGACAGAGAACCCATTCGAGTAAAATCTATGAATATAATGATTCATAATAACCTTACTACTCAAATAAAGGAGGCGCAACAAGGAGTTTTAAAAGAGGGAAATTTAAAGGATGAAATACCCAAAGGATCGGAGAAGCATCTTAATATTCAGGAAGACGGAACCCGATATAGGGCTGACAGGATTTGGGTACCAAAATTTGGAGATATGAGAGAAATGGTACTTAGAGAAGCTCATAGAACCAGATACTCAATACATCCTGGAACGGGGAAGATGTACAAGGATCTCAAGAAACATTTTTGGTGGCCGGGTATGAAACCCGATGTTGCTAAATACGTAGGAGAATGTTTGACGTGTTCTAAGGTCAAAGCTGAGCATCAGAAACCATCAGGTCTACTTCAACAACCCGAAATCCCGGAATGGAAATGGGAAAACATTACCATGGATTTCATCACTAAATTGCCAAGGACTGCAAGTGGTTTTGATACTATTTGGGTAATAGTTGATCATCTCACCAAAGATGGAGAAGTTAGCACGACTGTATTTGAAGGAAGTCGTCTCCAGATATGGAATACCAATCTCTATTATCTCTGATAGGGATGAAAGATTTATTTCAAGATTCTGGCAGACATTACAGCAAGCATTAGGAACTCATCTAGACATGAGTACTGCCTATCATCCACAAACTGATGGGCAGAGCGAAAGGACGATACAAACGCTTGAAGACATGCTACGAGCATGTGTTATTGATTTCGGAAACAGTTGGGATCGACATCTACCGTTAGCAGAATTTTACTACAACAACAGCTACCATTCAAGCATTGAGATGGCGCCGTTTGAAGCACTTTATGGTAGAAAGTGCAGGTCTCTGATTTGTTCGAGTGAAGTGGGGGATAGACAGATTACGGGTCCGGAGATTACACAAGAAACTACCGAGAAGATCATCCAAATTCAACAACGGTTGAAAACCGCCCAAAGTCGACAAAAGAGCTACGCTGACATTAAAAGAAAAGATATAGAATTTGAAATTGGAGAGATGGTCATGCTTAAAGTTGCACCTTGGAAAGGCGTTGTTCGATTTGGTAAACGGGGGAAATTAAATCCAAGGTATATTGGACCATTCAAGATTATTGATCGTGTCGGACCAGTAGCTTACCGACTTGAGTTACCTCAATAACTCGCGGCTGTACATAACACTTTCCACGTCTCAAATTTGAAGAAATGTTTTGCTAAAGAAGATCTCACTATTCCGTTAGATGAAATCCAAATCAACGAAAAACTTCAATTCATCGAAGAACCCGTTGAAATAATGGATCGTGAGGTTAAAAGACTTAAGCAAAACAAGATACCAATTGTTAAGGTTTGATGGAATGCTCGTAGAGGACCTGAGTTCACCTGGGAGCATGAAGATCAGTTGAAGAAGAAATACCCGCATCTATTTCCAGAAGATTCGTCAACACCTTCAACAGCTTAAAATTTCGGGACGAAATTTATTTAACGGGTAGGTACTGTAGTGACCCGAATTTTTTTCCATGTTTATATATATTAATTGAGATTGATATTTACATGATTAAATGTTTCCAACATGTTAAGCAATCAAACTTGTTAAGACTTGATTAATTGAAATATGTTTCATATAGACAATTGACCACCCAAGTTGACCGGTGATTCACGAACGTTAAAACTTGTAAAAACTATATGATGACATATATATGGATATATATATAGTTAACATGATACTATGATAAGTAACCATATCATTAAGTATATTAACAATGAACTACATATGAAAAAACAAGACTACTAACTTAATGATTTTTAAACGAGACATATATGTAACGATTATCGTTGTAAAGACATTTAATGTATATATATCATATTAAGATATATTCATACATGATAATATCATGATAATATAATAATTTAAAATCTCATTTGATATTATAAACATTGGGTTAACAACATTTAACAAGATCGTTAACCTAAAGGTTTCAAAACAACACTTACATGTAACGACTAATGATGACTTAACGACTCAGTTAAAATGTATATACATGTAGTGTTTTAATATGTATTTATACACTTTTGAAAGACTTCAATACACTTATCAAAATACTTCTACTTAACAAAAATGCTTACAATTACATCCTCGTTCAGTTTCATCAACAATTCTACTCGTATGCACCCGTATTCGTACTCGTACAATACACAGCTTTTAGATGTATGTACTATTGGTATATACACTCCAATGATCAGCTCTTAGCAGCCCATGTGAGTCACCTAACACATGTGGGAACCATCATTTGGCAACTAGCATGAAATATCTCATAAAATTACAAAAATATGAGTAATCATTCATGACTTATTTACATGAAAACAAAATTACATATCCTTTATATCTAATCCATACACCAATGACCAAAAATACCTACAAACACTTTCATTCTTCAATTTTCTTCATCTAATTGATCTCTCTCAAGTTCTATCTTCAAGTTCTAAGTGTTCTTCATATATTCTACAAGTTCTAGTTACATAAAATCAAGAATACTTTCAAGTTTGCTAGCTCACTTCCAATCTTGTAAGGTGATCATCCAACCTCAAGAAATCTTTGTTTCTTACAGTAGGTTATCATTCTAATACAAGGTAATAATCATATTCAAACTTTGGTTCAATTTCTATAACTATAACAATCTTATTTCAAGTGATGATCTTACTTGAACTTGTTTTCGTGTCATGATTCTGCTTCAAGAACTTCGAGCCATCCAAGGATCCGTTGAAGCTAGATCCATTTTTCTATTTTCTAGTAGGTTTATCCAAGGAACTTAAGGTAGTAATGATGTTCATAACATCATTCGATTCATACATATAAAGCTATCTTATTCGAAGGTTTAAACTTGTAATCACTAGAACATAGTTTAGTTAATTCTAAACTTGTTCGCAAACAAAAGTTAATCCTTCTAACTTGACTTTTAAAATCAACTAAACACATGTTCTATATCTATATGATATGCTAACTTAATGATTTAAAACCTGGAAACACGAAAAACACCGTAAAACCGGATTTACGCCGTCGTAGTAACACCGCGGGCTGTTTTGGGTTAGTTAATTAAAAACTATGATAAACTTTGATTTAAAAGTTGTTATTCTGAGAAAATGATTTTTATTATGAACATGAAACTATATCCAAAAATTATGGTTAAACTCAAAGTGGAACTATGTTTTCTAAAATGGTCATCTAGACGTCGTTCTTTCGACTGAAATGACTACCTTTACAAAAATGACTTGTAACTTATTTTTCCGACTATAAACCTATACTTTTTCTGTTTAGATTCATAAAATAGAGTTCAATATGAAACCATAGCAATTTGATTCACTCAAAACGGATTTAAAATGAAGAAGTTATGGGTAAAACAAGATTGGATAATTTTTCTCATTTTAGCTACGTGAAAATTGGTAACAAATCTATTCCAACCATAACTTAATCAACTTGTATTGTATATTATATAATCTTGAGATACCATAGACACGTATACAATGTTTCGACCTATCATGTCGACACATCTATATATATTTCGGAACAACCATAGACACTCTATATGTGAATGTTGGAGTTAGCTATACAGGGTTGAGGTTGATTCCAAAATATATATAGTTTGAGTTGTGATCAATACTGAGATACGTATACACTGGGTCGTGGATTGATTTATGATAATATTTATCGATTTATTTCTGTACATCTAACTGTGGACAACTAGTTGTAGGTTACTAACGAGGACAGCTGACTTAATAAACTTAAAACATCAAAATGTATTAAAAGTATTGTAAATATATTTTGAACATACTTTGATATATATGTATATATTGTTATAGGTTCGTGAATCAACCAGTGGCCAAGTATTACTTCCCGACGAAGTAAAAATCTGTGAAAGTGAGTTATAGTCCCACTTTTAAAATCTAATATTTTTGGGATGAGAATACATGCAGGTTTTATAAATGATTTACAAAATAGACACAAGTACGTGAAACTACATTCTATGGTTGAATTATCGAAATCGAATATGCCCTTTTTATTAAGTCTGGTAATCTAAGAATTAGGGAACAGACACTCTAATTGACGCGAATCCTAAAGATAGATCTATTGGGCCTAACAAACCCCATCCAAAGTACCGGATGCTTTAGTACTTCAAAATTTATATCATATCCGAAGGGTGTCCCGGAATGATGGGGATATTCTTATATATGCATCTTGTTAATGTCGGTTACCAGGTGTTCACTATATGAATGATTTTTATCTCTATGTATGGGATGTGTATTGAAATATGAATTCTTGTGGTCTATTATTATGATTTGATATATATAGGTTAAACCTATAACTCACTAACATTTTTGTTGACGTTTTAAGCATGTTTATTCTCAGGTGATTATTAAGAGCTTCCGCTGTCGCATACTTAAATAAGGACGAGATTTGGAGTCCATGCTTGTATGATATTGTGTAAAAACTGCATTCAAGAAACTTATTTTGTTGTAACATATTTGTAATGTAAACCATTATGTAATGGTCGTGTGTAAACAGGATATTTTAGATTATCATTATTTGATAATCTACGTAAAGCTTTTTAAACCTTTATTGATGAAATAAAGGTTATGTTTTGTTTTAAAATGAATGCAGTCTTTGAAAAACGTCTCATATAGAGGTCAAAACCTCGCAACGAAATCAATTAATATGGAATGTTTTTAATCAATAAGAACGGGACATTTCATACGGGATGTTACATTACCTACACCTTAAAAGAAATTTCGTCCCGAAATTTAGTTGGATGTAGTAGTCGTTGTTTCTTCCTCGAAATCTTGCGTTGCCAATTCTACGAATAAGTGAAGGTACTTCCTTGGGCATTTCAACGAGCTTCGAAAATCAGAGTTTTACTTTGTTTTAGAGTTTTGTTTCATGATTTATAATTTCAACCGGTTCTCCTAGGAGATGGAGTTTGTCATCGATTTTAAGCTCATCGAAAGGAATAATAAGTTCTTGTTTGGCAAGACTCCTCTTTAAGTTTTATATATGGAATGTAGGATGAACGGAATTCGATTGAGTCGAGAGATCGAAACGGTAAACAACGGGTTCAATACGCTCTAAGATTTCAAAAGGATCAAAATATCACGGATTTCGCTCTCTACGTTTTCTGAACCAGATTACACCTTTCCGAGGAGCAATTTTTTTATTTTTTTATTATATTACGCGGTCACCCACTAGGAATTCGAGAGGCTTACGTCTAACATCAGCATAGCGGCGATTTCGGGCCGTCTTGGATCTTTCTTGGATTTGAACGATCTTAACGGTTATTTCATGAATTAGTTCGGGTCCGGTGGTTTACTTGTCACCTACTTTGGTTCAACGAATAAGAGAACGACATTGAGGCCATATAAAGTTTTGAAAGGCGTGGCATTAAGACTCAAATGATAGCTATCGTTGTAATAGGAATCAATTAAAGGCAACATTACAAGTTCGTGATATGTTTTCCAAGGTTTGAATCGTATGTTTACTTGGTCCGTCAGTTTGTGGATGATACGCGGTACTCATGTTTAAACGTGTTCCCAACGCTTCTAGTAAGGCACTCCGAAATTTAGAAGTGAAACGAGTATCTCAATCCAAAATAAATGACAATGGCACACCGTGTCGAGAAAGAATTCCTAAAATGTATAGCTGTACAAGTCTTTCCCATCTTGTCGATTTCTGAAACATGTTTGTTAGAATAAGTTTCTTATTGGTTTTCGAAAAAAGTTTGTTAGGACAATTCACCCTCGTGGCGAATACTAGTATAACGTGAAGAGTCTCTCTCTATCCATTGAGAATTTAGATAAAGGTTTTCCTTACATGGAAGTACGAGTGTAATGCGAGAGAAGTTTCCGCCTCGATGTGAGCATATCAAGTGTTTCGTATTTCGTCGATAAAAGTGTGCGAAGACGAGATAGTATACACGTGTAACATATGTTTTGAAGTTGAAAGAATCCGTCATCCATTCGGAAGCGTAAATATGTTTTGGCAATAATCAAAGATGTGTCCCTGGTATGGTTGTTAACAATATTCTTGGAGTTTTCGGATGTCAATAAAGAAAAATAAAGTCTTGTACATGGCACATGCTGGTGACTAGGTTGATCGAGTCTAATCACCATCATGTGTCATTAGAACTTTGGTATGACTTACCATAATATAACCACGTTGATCGAGTGTCCTTATATTATGCTAATTCACACCTCCATTCCCACATCACTCCATAGAATCAAGTTCGTGTAATCGTGAAGATTTAAAATGAACAAAGTGTAACGACGTCTCTAACATGACTCGTATTTAATCGAAAGAATTAGTGCAACTCTGAAGGAGCGTTTCCCTAGGGAAATGTATAAACGATTGTTCACGTCAATGCGGTTCAAGTCTAACTATAATGTCTTTAGGTACGAAAGGAGTAACGAATTATGATAACGAGTAGTACGCAACCATAGTGATAAGTAGTGATGACAATACTCACCTAGAGTAGTGATGGTAATAACAAGAAGTGGTAGATAGTGAAGAACACCGGTGTAACATCGGTAGTGGTTAATGATTCCCATAGTGGTGAAAAATTTATAGTACTCGTGGATAGTAAGCTGGGACGGTGGTGAATAACAACATGGGAGACAGAGTTCCTGAACTAGTATAACGAATGAAGTCGTCGTCATTCTTACGCGTATAAATCTCAAATTTACGTGTGTTACCAGAAAATGGAAGAGTACGGATTCGTATGATGAAAGTTTGGTACCATTAAGAAGTTCGCCTAAGAATGATTCAAGTATAAATGCACAAGTAGTCAAGTAAGTGCTATCTATAGCAAAATGCAAGTCAGGATGCAATGATTGACTATCCGGTTGTAGTCTAGATTCACTAATGCATCCTAACGACTCTGTCAGACACACTAATGCATATCCTAGTTCCCTACTGAAATGTCCCGTTCTTATTGATTAAAAACGTTCCATATTAATTGATTTCGTTGCGAGGTTTTGACCTCTATATGAGACGTTTTTCAAAGACTGCATTCATTTTTAAAACAAACCATAACCTTTATTTCATAAATAAAGGTTTAAAAAGCTTTACGTAGATTATCAAATAATGATAATCTAAAATATCCTGTTTACACACGACCATTACATAATGGTTTACAATACAAATATGTTACATCGAAATCAGTTTCTTGAATGCAGTTTTTACACAATATCATACAAACATGGACTCCAAATCTTGTCCTTATTTTAGTATGCAACAGCGGAAGCTCTTAATATTCACCTGAGAATAAACATGCTTTAAACGTCAACAAAAATGTTGGTGAGTTATAGGTTTAACCTATATATATCAAATCGTAACAATAGACCACAAGATTTCATATTTCAATACACATCCCATACATAGAGATAAAAATCATTCATATGGTGAACACCTGGTAACCGACAATAACAAGATGCATATATAAGAATATCCCCATCATTCCGGGACACCCTTCGGATATGATATAAATTTCGAAGTACTAAAGCATCCGGTACTTTGGATGGGGTTTGTTAAGCCCAATAGATCTATCTTTAGGATTCGCGTCAATTAGGGTGTCTGTTCCCTAATTCTTAGATTACCAGACTTAATAAAAAGGGGCATATTCGATTTCGATAATTCAACCATAGAATGTAGTTTCACGTACTTGTGTCTATTTTGTAAATCATTTATAAAACCTGCATGTATTCTCATCCCAAAAATATTAGATTTTAAAAGTGGGACTATAACTCACTTTCACAGATTTTTACTTCGTCGGGAAGTAAGACTTGGCCACTGGTTGATTCACGAACCTATAACAATATATACATATATATCAAAGTATGTTTAAAATATATTTACAACACTTTTAATATATTTTGATGTTTTAAGTTTATTAAGTCAGCTGTACTCGTTAGTAACCTACAACTAGTTGTCCACAGTTAGATGTACAGAAATAAATCGATAAATATTATCTTGAATCAATCCACGACCCAGTGTATACGTATCTCAGTATTGATCACAACTCAAACTATATATATTTTGGAATCAACCTCAACCCTGTATAGCTAACTCCAACATTCACATATAGAGTGTCTATGGTTGTTCCGAAATATATATAGATGTGTCGAAATGATAGGTCGAAACATTGTATACGTGTCTATGGTATCTCAAGATTACATAATATACAATACAAGTTGATTAAGTTATGGTTGGAATAGATTTGTTACCAATTTTCACGTAGCTAAAATGAGAAAAATTATCCAATCTTGTTTTACCCATAACTTCTTCATTTTAAATCCGTTTTGAGTGAATCAAATTGCTATGGTTTCATATTGAACTCTATTTTATGAATCTAAACAGAAAAGTATAGGTTTATAGTCGGAAAAATAAGTTACAAGTCGTTTTTGTAAAGGTAGTCATTTCAGTCGAAAGAACGACGTCTAGATGACCATTTTAGAAAACATACTTCCACTTTGAGTTTAACCATAATTTTTGGATATAGTTTCATGTTCATAATAAAAATCATTTTCTCAGAATAACAACTTTTAAATCAAATTTTATCATAGTTTTTAATTAACTAACCCAAAACAGCCCGCGGTGTTACTACGACGGCGTAAATCCGGTTTTACGGTGTTTTTCGTGTTTCCAGGTTTTAAATCATTAAGTTAGCATATCATATAGATATAGAACATGTGTTCAGTTAATTTTAAAAGTCAAGTTAGAAGGATTAACTTTTGTTTGCGAACAAGTTTAGAATTAACTAAACTATGTTCTAGTGATTACGAGTTTAAACCTTCGAATAAGATAGTTTTATATATATGAATCGAATGATGTTATGAACATCATTACTACCTCAAGTTTAGTAGGTAAACCTACTGGAAGTGACAAGAAATGATCTAGCTTCAAAGGATCTTGGATGGCTTGAAAGTTCTTGAAGTAGGATCATGACACAAAAACAAGTTCAAGTAAGATTTTTGCTCGAATTACGATAGTTTATAGTTATAGAAATTGAATCAAAGTTTGAATATGAATATTACCTTGAATAAGAAAGATAACCTACTGTATATAACAAAGGTTTCTTGATCTTAGATGATTACTTGGAATGGATTAGAAAGCTTGGAAGTAAATTAGTAAACTTGAAGGGATTTTTGAAGTATTCTTGAAGTGTTCTTCCTATGATGATTATAGCTTGATTCTTGAAGTGATTTTTGATGAAGATGATGATTAACTACTGGAAAAATACGTTCATAATAGTGTGGGTGTGTTGAGAGAGAATTAGAAAGAGATTTGGAAGTGAAATGGAGTGAATGATGAGTGTTAATTGGTGAGTGGTGAGTGGGGTTAAAAGGAGTTCTAGTTAGTTGACTAGCTCATGGTAGAAGTTAAAATTGATTAGTCATACATGACATAATCAAGAGTGGAATCCCATGCTAGTTCCTATTGGTATATACTCATAGTAAGTACGTTTTAAAGCTGTGTATAATACGGGTAAGAATACGACTAGAATTCTTGATGAAAGAAAAGAATGGGAAAGTAACTGTAACCATTTTCGTTAAGTATGAGTGTTTTGATATATGTCTTGAAGTCTTCCAAAAGTATTTTAATACATCTAAATACACTACATGTATATACATTTTAACGGAGTCGTTAAGTCATCGTTAGTCGTTACATGTAAGTGTTGTTTTGAAACCTTTAAGTTAACGATCTCAATTAATGTTGTTAACCCATTATTTATTATATCTAATGAGATGTTAAATTATTATATTATCATGATATTATGATATATTAATATATCTTAATATGATATATATACATTTAAATGTCGTTACAACGATAATCGTTACATATATGTCTCGTTTCGAAATCCTTAAATTAGTAGTCTTGTTTATATGTATATAACTCATTGTTAATATACTTATGGAGATACTTACTTATTATAATCTCATGTTAACCATATGTATATCCATATATATATTGTCATGTCGTTTTTACAAGTTTTAACGTTCGTGAATCGCCAGTCAACTTGGGTGGTCAATTGTCTATATGAAACATATTTCAATTAATCAAGTCTTAACAATTTTGATTGCTTAACATGTTGGAAACATTTAATCATGTAAATATCAATCTCAATTAATATATATAAACATGGAAAAGTTCGGGTCACTACAGTACCTACCCGTTAAATAAATTTCGTCCCGAAATTTTAAGCTGTTGAAGGTGTTGACGAATCTTCTGGAAATAGATGCGGGTATTTCTTCTTCATCTGATCTTCACGCTCCCAGGTGAACTCGGGTCCTCTACGAGCATTCCATCGAACCTTAACAATTGGTATCTTGTTTTGCTTAAGTCTTTTAACCTCACGATCCATTATTTCGACGGGTTCTTCGATGAATTGGAGTTTTTCGTTGATTTGGATTTCATCTAACGGAATAGTGAGATCTTCTTTAGCAAAACATTTCTTCAAATTCGAGACGTGGAAAGTGTTATGTACAGCCGCGAGTTGTTGAGGTAACTCAAGTCGGTAAGCTACTGGTCCGACACGATCAATAATCTTGAATGGTCCAATATACCTTGGATTTAATTTCCCTCGTTTACCAAATCGAACAACGCCTTTCCAAGGTGCAACTTTAAGCATGACCATCTCTCCAATTTCAAATTCTATATCTTTTCTTTTAATGTCAGCGTAGCTCTTTTGTCGACTTTGGGCGGTTATCAACCGTTGTTGAATTTGGATGATCTTCTCGGTAGTTTCTTGTATAATCTCTGGACCCGTAATCTGTCTATCCCCCACTTCACTCCAACAAATTGGAGACCTGCACTTTCTACCATAAAGTGCTTCAAACGGCGCCATCTCAATGCTTGAATGGTAGCTGTTGTTGTAGGAAAATTCTGCTAACGGTAGATGTCGATCCCAACTGTTTCCGAAATCAATAACACATGCTCGTAGCATGTCTTCAAGCGTTTGTATCGTCCTTTCACTCTGCCCATCGGTTTGTGGATGATAGGCAGTACTCATGTCTAGACGAGTTCCTAATGCTTGCTGTAATGTCTGCCAGAATCTTGAAATAAATCTGCCATCCCTATCAGAGATAATAGAGATTGGTATTCCATGTCTGGAGACGACTTCCTTCAAATACAGTCGTGCTAACTTCTCCATCTTGTCATCTTCTCTTATTGGCAGGAAGTGTGCTGATTTGGTGAGACGATCAACTATTACCCAAATAGTATCAAAACCACTTGCAGTCCTTGGCAATTTAGTGATGAAATCCATGGTAATGTTTTCCCATTTCCATTCTGGGATTTCGGGTTGTTGAAGTAGACCTGATGGTTTCTGATGCTCAGCTTTGACCTTAGAACACGTCAAACATTCTCCTACATATTTAGCAACATCGGCTTTCATACCCGGCCACCAAAAATGTTTCTTGAGATCCTTGTACATCTTTCCCGTTCCAGGATGTATTGAGTATCTGGTTTTATGAGCTTCTCTAAGTACCATTTCTCTCATATCTCCAAATTTTGGTACCCAAATCCTTTCAGCCCTATACCGGGTTCCGTCTTCCCGAATATTAAGATGCTTCTCCGATCCTTTGGGTATTTCATCCTTTAAATTTCCCTCTTTTAAAACTCCTTGTTGCGCCTCCTTTATTTGAGTAGTAATGTTATTATGAATCATTATATTCATAGATTTTACTCGAATGGGTTCTCTGTCCTTCCTGCTCAAGGCATCGGCTACCACATTTGCCTTCCCCGGGTGGTAACGAATCTCAAAGTCGTAATCATTCAACAATTCAATCCACCTACGCTGCCTCATATTCAGTTGTTTCTGATTAAATATGTGTTGAAGACTTTTGTGGTCGGTATATATAATACTTTTGACCCCATATAAGTAGTTCCTCCAAGTCTTTAATGCAAAAACAACCGCGCCTAATTCCAAATCATGCGTCGTATAATTTTGCTCGTGAATCTTCAATTGTCTAGACGCATAAGCAATCACCTTCGTTCGTTGCATTAATACACAACCGAGACCTTGCTTTGATGCGTCACAATAAATCACAAAATCATCATTCCCTTCAGGCAATGACAATATAGGTGCCGTAGTTAGCTTTTTCTTCAATAACTGAAACGCTTTCTCTTGTTCATCCTTCCATTCAAATTTCTTCCCTTTATGCGTTAATGCAGTCAAGGGTTTTGCTATTCTGGAAAAGTCTTGGATGAACCTTCTGTAGTAACCAGCTAGTCCTAAAAACTGGCGTATGTGTTTCGGAGTTTTCGGGGTTTCCCACTTTTCAACAGTTTCTATCTTTGCCGGATCCACCTTAATACCTTCTTTGTTCACTATGTGACCGAGGAATTGAACTTCTTCCAACCAAAATGCACACTTTGAAAACTTAGCGTACAATTCTTCCTTCCTCAATACTTCTAACACCTTTCTCAAATGTTCACCGTGTTCTTGGTCATTCTTTGAGTAAATAAGTATGTCATCAATGAAAACGATGACAAACTTGTCAAGGTATGGTCCACACACTCGGTTCATAAGGTCCATGAACACAGCTGGTGCATTAGTTAAACCAAACGGCATGACCATAAACTCGTAATGACCGTAACGTGTTCTGAAAGCAGTCTTTGGAATATCATCTTCTTTCACCCGCATTTGATGATACCCGGAACGTAAGTCAATCTTTGAATAAACAGACGAGCCTTGTAGTTGATCAAATAAGTCGTCGATTCTCGGTAGTGGGTAGCGGTTCTTGATGGTAAGTTTGTTCAACTCTCGGTAGTCGATACACAACCTGAATGTACCATCTTTCTTCTTGACAAACAAAACAGGAGCTCCCCAAGGTGATGTGCTTGGTCGAATGAAACCACGCTCTAAAAGTTCTTGTAATTGGCTTTGCAGTTCTTTCATCTCGCTGGGTGCGAGTCTGTAAGGAGCACGAGCTATTGGTGCAGCTCCTGGTACAAGATCTATTTGAAATTCAACGGATCGATGTGGGGGTAATCCCGGTAATTCTTTCGGAAATACATCGGGAAATTCTTTTGCGACGGGAACATCATTGATGCTCTTTTCTTCAGTTTGTACTTTCTCGACGTGTGCTAGAACAGCATAGCAACCTTTTCTTATTAGTTTTTGTGCTTTCAAATTACTAATAAGATGTAGCTTCGTGTTGCCCTTTTCTCCGTACACCATTAAGGGTTTTCCTTTTTCTCGTATAATGCGAATTGCATTTTTGTAACAAACGATCTCTGCTTTCACTTCTTTCAACCAGTCCATACCGATTATCACATCAAAACTCCCTAACTCTACTGGTATCAAATCAATCTTAAATGTTTCGCTAACCAGTTTAATTTCTCGATTCCGACATATATTATCTGCTGAAATTAATTTACCATTTGCTAATTCGAGTAAAAATTTACTATCCAAAGGCGTCAATGGACAACTTAATTTAGCACAAAAATCTCTACTCATATAGCTTCTATCCGCACCCGAATCAAATAAAACGTAAGCAGATTTATTGTCAATAAGAAACGTACCCGTAACAAGCTCCGGGTCTTCCTGTGCCTCTGCCGCATTAATATTGAAAACTCTTCCACGACCTTGTCCATTCGTGTTCTCCTGGTTCGGGCAATTTCTAATAATGTGGCCCGGTTTTCCACATTTATAACAAACTACATTGGCATAACTTGCTCCGACACTACTTGCTCCGCCATTACTCGTTCCGACACCATTTGTTCCTTTTGTTCTATTAACCCCTGGTCCGTAGACCTCACACTTCGCCGCGCTATGACCATTTCTTTTACACTTGTTGCAAAATTTGGTGCAGAACCCCGAGTGATTCTTTTCACACCTTTGGCATAGCTGCTTCTGATTGTTGTTGTTGTTGCGGTTATTATTGTTGTTAGGATGATTGTTGTAGTTGTTGTTGTTGTTGTTGTTGTTGGGCCGTTTGTTGTAGTTGCGATTGTTGGGATAATTGTTGCGATTATTGTTGTAATTGCTGTTGTTGCTGTATTGGCGATTCTTATCACCGTTTTCCTCCCACTTTCTTTTGACTTGCTTCACATTGGCCTCTTCAGCAGTCTGTTCTTTAATTCTTTCTTCAATCTGGTTCACTAGTTTGTGAGCCATTCTACATGCCTGTTGTATGGAGGCGGGCTCGTGTGAACTTATATCTTCTTGGATTCTTTCCGGTAATCCTTTCACAAACGCGTCGATCTTCTCTTCCTCATCTTCGAATGCTCCCGGACACAATAGGCACAATTCTGTGAATCGTCTTTCGTACGTGGTAATATCAAATCCTTGGGTTCGTAACCCTCTAAGTTCTGTCTTGAGCTTATTGACCTCGGTTCTGGGACGGTACTTCTCGTTCATCAAGTGCTTGAATGCTGACCACGGTAGTGCGTACGCATCGTCTTGTCCCACTTGCTCTAGATAGGTATTCCACCATGTTAACGCAGAACCTGTGAAGGTATGCGTAGCGTACTTCACTTTGTCCTCTTCAGTACACTTACTTATGGCAAACACCGATTCGACCTTCTCGGTCCACCGTTTCAATCCGATCGGTCCTTCGGTTCCATCAAATTCCAAAGGTTTGCAGGCAGTGAATTCTTTGTAGGTGCATCCTACACGATTTCCTGTACTGCTAGATCCAAGGTTATTGTTGGTATGTAGCGCAGCCTGTACTGCGGCTATGTTTGAAGCTAGAAAAGTACGGAATTCCTCTTCATTCATATTCACGGTATGTCGAGTAGTCGGTGCCATTTCCTTCAAAATAGTTAAATGGAACAAGTTAATCATACAGAATATTAAGAGTAGTTAATAGTATTTCGTAGCATAATATGAACTCATTTATAAAAGCTTTTTCTTCATATTAGCGTTTTATAAGTTTAAATTCGGGTAGTACCTACCCGTTAAGTTCATACTTAGTAGCTAATATACAATTCAACTACTACAATTCTATATGAAAAACTGATTATAATAATATTTCGCGTTCAAACTTTTATACAATATTTTACAAACTTACAATACCGCTTATTTTACATAAAGCATGAAATATAGCACACAATAACTTTGATACAAGATAGTTGTGAAGATAATTCTAGCTAATACACAAGTCGTTCAGCAAAGGCAATAAAGACACGTAATTCATACGTCCAGAAACAAGTCATGCATTCTGGTTTTACTAGGACTACTTCCCATCCTTGGTCTTGTGGAACATAACCGTTATGGCCGTTGATAAGACAGCGTGTTGTAACGTCGTCAAAGGGACGAGGGTTACGTAATGACCAACAGTCTCGTAATAACCTAAAAACCTCATTTCTTACCCCAATTACCGACTCCGTCACTTGAGGGAACGTTTTGTTTAATAGTTGTAGCCCGATGTTCTTGTTCTCACTTTGGTGAGAAGCGAACATTACTAACCCGTAAGCATAACATGCTTCTTTATGTTGCATGTTAGCCGCTTTTTCTAAATCACGAAGTCCTATATTTGGATATACTGAGTCAAAATAATTTCTTAACCCGTTGCGTAAAATAGCATTTGGGTTCCCCGCAATATATGCGTCAAAGTAAACACATCGTAACTTATGGATTTCCCAATGTGATATCCCCCATCTTCCGAACGAAAGCCTTTTATAAACCAAATCATTCTTGGAACGTTCTTCGAATGTCTTACAAACTGATCTCGCCTTAAATAGTTGTGCCGAGGAATTCTGACCGACTCTAGACAAGATTTCATCAATCATGTCTCCGGGTAGGTCTCTTAAAATATTGGGTTGTCTATCCATTTTGTGTTTTTATACTGTAAAATAGACAAGAGTTAGATTCATAAAAAAAATACTTATTAATACAAGCAATTTTTACATATATCATAAAGCATAAGCACACTATATTACATATATTACACCACACGAATACAACTATCTTATTCCGACTCGCTTGTTTCTTCTTCTTTGGTTTTGGTTCGTTTTCCCAAGTTTCTAGGGATATATGATGTTCCCCTAATACGAGCCGTTATTTTCCACATTGGTTTAGAAAAACCTGGTGGTTTAGAGGTTCCCGGGTCATTGTTACAACTTAAGGACTTCGGGGGTTGACGATACATATAAAGTTCATCGGGGTTGGAATTAGATTTCTCAATTTTTATGCCCTTTCCCTTATTATTTTCTTTTGCCTTTTTAAATTCAGTTGGGGTAATTTCTATAACATCATCGGAATTCTCGTCGGAATCCGATTCATCGGAGAATTGGTAATCCTCCCAATATTTTGCTTCCTTGGTGGAAACACCATTGACCATAATTAACCTTGGTCGGTTGGTTGAGGATTTTCTTTTACTTAACCGTTTTATTATTTCCCCCACCGGTTCTATTTCTTCATCCGGTTCCGATTCTTCTTCCGATTCCGATTCTTCTTCTGGTTCCGACTCTTCTTCCGGTTCCTCTTCGGGAACTTGTGAATCAGTCCACGAATCATTCCAATTTACATTTGACTCTTCATTATTATTAGGTGAGTCAATGGGACTTGTTCTAGAGGTAGACATCTATCACATAATATCAAACGCGTTAAGAGATTAATATATCACATAATATTCACATGTTAAAAATATATAGTTTCCAACAAAATTTGTTAAGCAATCATTTTTCAAGTAAACACGGTCGAAGTCCAGACTCACTAATGCATCCTAACAAACTAGATAAGACACACTAATGCAAAATTCTGGTTCTCTAAGACCATCGCTCTGATACCAACTGAAATGTCCCGTTCTTATTGATTAAAAACGTTCCATATTAATTGATTTCGTTGCGAGGTTTTGACCTCTATATGAGACGTTTTTCAAAGACTGCATTCATTTTTAAAACAAACCATAACCTTTATTTCATAAATAAAGGTTTAAAAAGCTTTACGTAGATTATCAAATAATGATAATCTAAAATATCCTGTTTACACACGACCATTACATAATGGTTTACAATACAAATATGTTACATCGAAATCAGTTTCTTGAATGCAGTTTTTACACAATATCATACAAACATGGACTCCAAATCTTGTCCTTATTTTAGTATGCAACAGCGGAAGCTCTTAATATTCACCTGAGAATAAACATGCTTTAAACGTCAACAAAAATGTTGGTGAGTTATAGGTTTAACCTATATATATCAAATCGTAACAATAGACCACAAGATTTCATATTTCAATACACATCCCATACATAGAGATAAAAATCATTCATATGGTGAACACCTGGTAACCGACAATAACAAGATGCATATATAAGAATATCCCCATCATTCCGGGACACCCTTCGGATATGATATAAATTTCGAAGTACTAAAGCATCCGGTACTTTGGATGGGGTTTGTTAAGCCCAATAGATCTATCTTTAGGATTCGCGTCAATTAGGGTGTCTGTTCCCTAATTCTTAGATTACCAGACTTAATAAAAAGGGGCATATTCGATTTCGATAATTCAACCATAGAATGTAGTTTCACGTACTTGTGTCTATTTTGTAAATCATTTATAAAACCTGCATGTATTCTCATCCCAAAAATATTAGATTTTAAAAGTGGGACTATAACTCACTTTCACAGATTTTTACTTCGTCGGGAAGTAAGACTTGGCCACTGGTTGATTCACGAACCTATAACAATATATACATATATATCAAAGTATGTTTAAAATATATTTACAACACTTTTAATATATTTTGATGTTTTAAGTTTATTAAGTCAGCTGTACTCGTTAGTAACCTACAACTAGTTGTCCACAGTTAGATGTACAGAAATAAATCGATAAATATTATCTTGAATCAATCCACGACCCAGTGTATACGTATCTCAGTATTGATCACAACTCAAACTATATATATTTTGGAATCAACCTCAACCCTGTATAGCTAACTCCAACATTCACATATAGAGTGTCTATGGTTGTTCCGAAATATATATAGATGTGTCGAAATGATAGGTCGAAACATTGTATACGTGTCTATGGTATCTCAAGATTACATAATATACAATACAAGTTGATTAAGTTATGGTTGGAATAGATTTGTTACCAATTTTCACGTAGCTAAAATGAGAAAAATTATCCAATCTTGTTTTACCCATAACTTCTTCATTTTAAATCCGTTTTGAGTGAATCAAATTGCTATGGTTTCATATTGAACTCTATTTTATGAATCTAAACAGAAAAGTATAGGTTTATAGTCGGAAAAATAAGTTACAAGTCGTTTTTGTAAAGGTAGTCATTTCAGTCGAAAGAACGACGTCTAGATGACCATTTTAGAAAACATACTTCCACTTTGAGTTTAACCATAATTTTTGGATATAGTTTCATGTTCATAATAAAAATCATTTTCTCAGAATAACAACTTTTAAATCAAATTTTATCATAGTTTTTAATTAACTAACCCAAAACAGCCCGCGGTGTTACTACGACGGCGTAAATCCGGTTTTACGGTGTTTTTCGTGTTTCCAGGTTTTAAATCATTAAGTTAGCATATCATATAGATATAGAACATGTGTTCAGTTAATTTTAAAAGTCAAGTTAGAAGGATTAACTTTTGTTTGCGAACAAGTTTAGAATTAACTAAACTATGTTCTAGTGATTACGAGTTTAAACCTTCGAATAAGATAGTTTTATATATATGAATCGAATGATGTTATGAACATCATTACTACCTCAAGTTTAGTAGGTAAACCTACTGGAAGTGACAAGAAATGATCTAGCTTCAAAGGATCTTGGATGGCTTGAAAGTTCTTGAAGTAGGATCATGACACAAAAACAAGTTCAAGTAAGATTTTTGCTCGAATTACGATAGTTTATAGTTATAGAAATTGAATCAAAGTTTGAATATGAATATTACCTTGAATAAGAAAGATAACCTACTGTATATAACAAAGGTTTCTTGATCTTAGATGATTACTTGGAATGGATTAGAAAGCTTGGAAGTAAATTAGTAAACTTGAAGGGATTTTTGAAGTATTCTTGAAGTGTTCTTCCTATGATGATTATAGCTTGATTCTTGAAGTGATTTTTGATGAAGATGATGATTAACTACTGGAAAAATACGTTCATAATAGTGTGGGTGTGTTGAGAGAGAATTAGAAAGAGATTTGGAAGTGAAATGGAGTGAATGATGAGTGTTAATTGGTGAGTGGTGAGTGGGGTTAAAAGGAGTTCTAGTTAGTTGACTAGCTCATGGTAGAAGTTAAAATTGATTAGTCATACATGACATAATCAAGAGTGGAATCCCATGCTAGTTCCTATTGGTATATACTCATAGTAAGTACGTTTTAAAGCTGTGTATAATACGGGTAAGAATACGACTAGAATTCTTGATGAAAGAAAAGAATGGGAAAGTAACTGTAACCATTTTCGTTAAGTATGAGTGTTTTGATATATGTCTTGAAGTCTTCCAAAAGTATTTTAATACATCTAAATACACTACATGTATATACATTTTAACGGAGTCGTTAAGTCATCGTTAGTCGTTACATGTAAGTGTTGTTTTGAAACCTTTAAGTTAACGATCTCAATTAATGTTGTTAACCCATTATTTATTATATCTAATGAGATGTTAAATTATTATATTATCATGATATTATGATATATTAATATATCTTAATATGATATATATACATTTAAATGTCGTTACAACGATAATCGTTACATATATGTCTCGTTTCGAAATCCTTAAATTAGTAGTCTTGTTTATATGTATATAACTCATTGTTAATATACTTATGGAGATACTTACTTATTATAATCTCATGTTAACCATATGTATATCCATATATATATTGTCATGTCGTTTTTACAAGTTTTAACGTTCGTGAATCGCCAGTCAACTTGGGTGGTCAATTGTCTATATGAAACATATTTCAATTAATCAAGTCTTAACAATTTTGATTGCTTAACATGTTGGAAACATTTAATCATGTAAATATCAATCTCAATTAATATATATAAACATGGAAAAGTTCGGGTCACTACACCTACAACCAACGCTTTGATACCATCTGTAACGACCCGACAAAATCGTCATTGACGACGCCGATAATTTAGGTCCCGTTGCATGGTCATAGCCCCTAAATGAGACGCGTTTGACCAAAATTATGTCGCATTCATTTGAAACGTGTGACTTGCAAAGTTTTGAGTTTCCAAACAGTTCGACAACGAGTTAAGTTTACAAAAGTCGATAAGTATAATTGAAATAATTTGCGACATAATATAAGTTATAAATCACGAATGCTGTCATTAGCGTATGTATGTATGTATGTATGTATGTATGTATGTATGTATGTATGTATGTATGTATGTATGTATGTATGTATGTATGTATGTATGTATGTATGTATGTATGTATGTATGTATGTATGTATGTATGTATGTATGTATGTTTGACCCCAAGCAAGTAAATCAAGTGTATGCATGTATGCTTGACTCCAAGCAAGTATAAGTGTACGCGGAAGCATGTATCAAGTAGCCAAGTATGAACCTGAGAAACATATAGAAAACTGTCAACAAAAAATGTTAGTGAAATCATAGGTGTATTTGTAAAGTATGTTTTTGAACCATAAGATTTAGTGTAAATGTAAATTGATTATCAAGCGTATACATCTCAAAAGATGTTATTTGTATCACGAGCACCCAATTACCAAAGCTTAACTAAATATTACCTCTGCATAATAGTGTTAGAACCTACACTATATCCCGAAGATACGTTTCATTCATCCGAATGAGGGTTCGTCAAACCCGTATGGCCACATAACATAAGTTCACGCTTACACCCTACAAGTGTAACTGATGATAATTGGACTTGAGGATTTTTGTCCTAACTCATATGTATCTTTGCTTTCGTATTTGTGTTCAAGGTATAAAAGTATAAACCGTATAAAATGTATACAAAGTATATGTTTCTCAGCCCACAATTTAAAAGTATAAAAGTTACTGAAAAGGCGGGACTATGATCTCACCGTAGTTGTATGCCAAAGTACTTGTAATTAAACGTTGTGCAATGAAAGTTGCTTAGCCTTGACCTAAACAAATAAGTCGTATCAATACCGGGTAAGACACAAGGTCGGTCGAAATGTGTTCAATTAGTCCTATGGCTCGTTACGACTCGATTAATATAGCATGTGAATCACGTTGTCAAGTTTCATGCAAGAATCAAGTATAAACGAAGATTAGGACGATTGTATAAGTATTTGGTTAAGTTTGAATAAAAGTCAAACTTTGGTCAAAGTCAAAGTCAACGAGGTTGGGTCGGGTATCCGATGATTTTTATAATTTATATATTCATATATGAGCATGTTAGAACAAGTTACATGTTACTCTGATGTGCGTAGCATAGTTAGAATTAAATGGTAAACGGCCAACCAAATCAGAACCTTGTAGTTCATCTGGACAGCATCCAGATTGGCTGGACAGCGTCCAGATGTGAAGGCCTGGACGGTGTCCAAGATATGGGATGGCGTCCCAATGAACTACAGGTTGCTGAAGCTGAAATTTGACAAGTCTCGAACCAAACTCATTTCAAACACAACTTATGAACCGAAAACACTCAAGACACGTATCTTATATCGTTGGAAAGGTATTTTGATGAGGAATAAAACTAAACACATATCATTAAACAAATACATCATTTAAAATGACCAAATCCTCATTGAATGATTGTTAAAAGTTCATCATTGATGTTTCAAGTTCGTAAAACTCATTTTATGATTCGGGCAACCAATTTACATGTATTATATGACGTTTCGAAGGTAATTTAACATAAATTGTAATTAAACACTTTCTAATAACATCTCATGGCATTAAAGGCATCAAAAGTTCATTTTAAAAGTTATCAAACCTTAGCCAAGGATCACAAAATCAATAATCATGTTAATGCAAGGTTTTCATGTCATCCAACATTCCAAAACGAAGCTAATGATGCTAGTAACACCTTTAACACACAAGGTTTAACAACTAACAACATTTAATCAACCAAAATCAAAGATTTAACAAACCCATTTCAAGTGTTCATGCTAGTTTATGCAATACAACAAGATCGAGTAAATAAATCACATATTCATGCTAGACTTGAGCCATAGACACTAACTAACACCATTTCAAGTCTATAAAATGAATTTGAGAAATCTAGAGCTTTTAGAAATCTTTCCCCAAGTAGTGAAATTGGTACCAAAATGTAGAGGATGAAGAGAGGATCACAAAAGTACAATTTGTTTTGATGTTTGCTTGCTTGAATTGAAATAGATGATGAATCTTTGAAGTTGGGTGAAAGGGTGTTCTTGGTGACTAGAGAGAAAGAAAGGAGGAGGTAGGAGAAGAAGTGAATGAGTGGGTGAGATGGTGGGTTGACTAGTTGACCTAGTTAACTAGTTTGCCCACTAGCCAACTTTGGTCCCTCGAGTTTAAAGCGGGTGCGGGAATTAACCAAACAAATTATTTTTAAATACGCGAGAGTAAATGAGGAATGTTATAACCAATAACAGAAATGTTAAGAATGTTAGTTAACGGAAGGTACGAATATAGATGACGGAGGATTATTTAAAAAAAAGACGGGCGTTAAAATAAATTAACGGAAAAATGCGGGATGTTACATTACCTACGTCTTAAAAGAAATTTCGTCCCGAAATTTAGTTGGATGTAGTAGTCGTTGTTTCTTCCTCGAAATCTTGCGTTGCCAATTCTACGAATGAGTGAAGGTACTTCCTTGGGCATTTCAATGAGCTTCGAAAATCAGAGTTTTACAAGTTTTGTTTCACGATTCATAATTTCAACCGGTTCTCCTAGGAGATGGAGTTTGTCATCGATTTTAAGCTCATCGAAAGGAATAACAAGTTCTTGTTCGGCAAGACGCCTCTTTAAGTTTTATACATGGAATATAGGATGAACGGAATTCGATTGAGTCGAGAGATCAAAATGGTAAACAACGGGTTCAATACGCTCCAAGATTTCAAAAGGATCAAAATATCGCGGATTTCGCTCTCTACGTTTTTCGAACCAGATTACACCTTTCCGAGGAGCGATTTTTTTTTATTTTTTTTATTATATTACGCGGTCACCCACTAGGAATTTGAGAGGCTTACGTCTAACATCAGCATAGCGGCGATTTCGGGCCGTCTTGGGTCTTTCTTGGATTTGAACGATCTTAACGGTTATTTCATGAATGAGTTCGGGTTCGGTGGTTTACTTGTCACCAACTTTGGTTCAACGAATAAGAGAACGACATTGAGGCCATATAAAGTTTCGAAAGGCGTGGCATTAAGACTCGAATGATAGCTATCGTTGTAAGATGAATTAATTAAAGGCAACATTACAAGTTCGTGATATGTTTTCCAAGGTTTGAATCGTATGTTTGCTTGGTCCGTCGATTTGTGGATGATACGCGGTACTCATGTTTAAACGTGCTCCCAAGGCTTCTAGTAAGGCACTTCGAAATTTAGAAGTGAAACGAGTATCTCAATCCAAAATAAATGACAATGGCACACCGTGTCGAGATAGAATTCCTAAAATGTATAGTTGTACAATTCTTTCCCATCTTGTCGGTTTCTAAAAGATGTTTGTTAGAATAAGTTTCTTATTGGTTTCCGAAAAATGTTTGTTAGGACTATTCACCCTCGTGGCGAATACTAGTATAATGTGAAGAGTCTCTCTCTCTCTCCATTGAGAATTTAGATAAAGGTTTTCCTTACATGGAAGTACGAGTGTAATGCGAGAGAAGTTTCCGCCTCGATGTAAGCATATCAAGTGTTTCGTATTTCGTCGATAAAAGTGTGCGAAGACGAGATAGTATACACGTGTAACATATGTTTTGAAGTTGAAAGAATCCGTCATCCATTCGGAAGCGTAAATATGTTTTGGCAATAATCAAAGATGTGTCCCTGGTATGGTTGTTAACAATATTCTCGGAGTTTTCGGATGTCAATAAAGAAAAATAAAGTCATGTACATGGCACATGCTGGTGACTAGGTTGATCGAGTCTAATCACCATCACGTGTCATTAGAACTTTGGTATGACTTACCATAATATAACCACGTTGATTGAGTGTCGTTATATTATGCTAATTCATACCTCCATTCCCACATCACGCCATAGAATCAAGTTCGTGTAATCGTGAAGATTTAAAATGAACAAAGTGTAACGACGTCTCTAACGTGACTCGTATTTAATCGAAAGAATTAGTGCAACTCTGAAGGAGCGTTTCCCGAGGGAAATGTATAAACGATTGTTCACGTCAATGCGGTTCAAGTCTAACTATAATGTCTTTAGGTACGAAAGGAGTAACAAATTATGAAAACGAGTAGTACGCAACCGTTGTGATAAGTAGTGATGACAATACTCACCTAGAGTAGTGATGGTAGTATCAAGAAGTGGTAGATAGTGAAGAACACCGTTGTAACATCGGTAGTGGTTAATGATTGCCATAGTGGTGAAAAATTTATAGTACTCGTGGATAGTAAGCTGAGACGGTGGTGAATAACAACATGGGAGACAGAGTTCCCGAACTAGTATAACGAATGAAGTCGTCGTCATCCTTACGCGTATGAATCTCGAATTTACGTGTGTTACCAGAAAGTGGCAGAGTACGGATTCGTATGATGAAAGTTTGGTACCATTAAGTAGTTCTCCTAAGAATGATTCAAGTATAAATGCACAAGTAGTCAAGTAAGTGCTATCTATAGCAAAATGCAAGTCAGGATGCAATGATTAACTATCTGGTTGTAGTCTAGATTCACTAATGCGTCCTAACGACTCTGTCAGACACACTAATGCATATCCTAGTTCCCTACAACCAGCGCTCTGATACCATCTGTAACGACCCGACAAAATCATCATTGACGGCGCCGTTAACTTAGGTCCCGTTACGTGGTCATAGCCCCTATATGAGACGCGTTTGACCAAAATTATGTCGCATTCATTTGAAACGTGTGACTTGCAAAGTTTTGAGTTTCCAAACAGTTTGACAACGAGTTATGTTTACAAAAGTCGATAAGTATAAATGAAATATTTTGCAATATAATATAAGTTGTAAATCACGAATGCAATCAATAGCATATGTATGTATGTATGTATGTATGTATGTATGTATGTATGTATGTATGTATGTATGTATGCTTGACCCCAAGCAAGTAAATCAAGTGTATGCATGTATGCTTAACTCCAAGCAAGTATAAGTGTATGCGGAAGCATGTATCAAGTAGCCAAGTATGAACCTGAGAAACATATAGAAAACTGTTAACGAAAAACGTTGGTGAAATCATAGGTGTATTTGTAAAGTATGTTTTGAACCACAAGATTTAGTATAAATTGATTATCAAGCGTATACATCTCAAAAGATGTTATTTGTATCACGAGCACCCAATTACCAAAGCTTAACTAAATCTTACCTCTGCATAATAGTGTTAGAACCTACACTATATCCTGAAAATACATTTCATTCATCCGAATGAGGGTTCGTCAAACCCGTATGGCCACACAACATAAGTTCACGCTTACACCCTACAAGTGTAACTGATGATAATTGGACTTGAGGATTTTTGTTTTAACTCGTATGTATCTTTGCTTTCGTATTTATGTTCAAGGTATAAAAGTATAAATCGTATAAAATGTATACAAAATATATGTTTCTCAGCCCACGATTTAAAAGTATAAAAGTTATTGAAAAGGCGGAACTATGATCTCACCGTAGTTGCATGCCAAAGTACTTGTAATTAAATGTTGTGCAATGAAAGTTGCTTAGCCTTGACCTAAACAAATAAGTCGTATCAATACCGGGTAAGACACAAGGTCGGGCAAAATGTGTTCAATTAGTCCTATGGATCGTTACGACTCGATTAATATAGCATGTGAATCATGTTGTCAAGTTTCATGCAAGAATCAAGTATAAACGAAGATTAGAACGATTGTATAAGTATTTGGTTAAGTTTGAATAAAAGTCAAACTTTGGTTAAAGTCAAAGTCAACGAGGTTGGGTTGAGTATCCGACAATTTTTCTAAGTTATATATTCATATATGAGCATGTTAGTACAAGTTACATGTTACTCGGATGTGCGTAGCATAGTTAGAATTAAATGGCAAACGGCCAACCAAATCAGAACCTGGTAGTTCATCTGGACGGCGTCCAGATTGGCTGGACGGCATCCAGATGTGAAGGCCTGGATGGCGTCCAAGATATGGGACGGCGTCCCAATGAACTACAGGTTGCTGAAGCTGAAATTTGACAAGTCTCGAACCAAACTCATTTCAAACACAACTTATGAACCGAAAACACTCAAGACACGTATCTTATATCGTTGGAAAGGTATTTTGATGAGAAATAAAACTAAACACATATCATCAAACTAATACATCATTTAAAATGACCAAATCCTCATCGAATGATTGTTAAAAGTTCATCATTGATGTTTCAAGTTCGTAAAACGCATTTTATGATTCGGGCAACCAATTTACATGTATTATATGATGTTTTGAAGGTAATTTAACATACATTGCAATTAAACACTTTCTAACAATGTCTCATGGCATTCAAGGCATCAAAAGTTCATTTTAAAAGCTATCTAACCCTAGCCAAGAATCACAAAATCAATATTCATGTTAATGCAAGGTTTTCATGTCATCCAACATACCAAAACGAAGCTAATGATGCTAGTAACACCTTTAACACACAAGGTTTAATATCTAACAACATTTAATCAACCAAAATCAAAGATTTAACAAACCCATTTCAAGTGTTCATGCTAGTTTATGCAATACAACAAGATCGAGTAAATAAATCACATATTCATGCTAGACTCGAGCCATAGACACTAACTAACACCATTTCTAGTCTATAAAATGAATTTGAGAAATCTAGAGCTTTTAGAAATCTTACCCCAAGTAGTGAAATTGGTACCAAAATGTAGAGGATGAAGAGAGGATCACAAAAGTACAATTTGTTTTGATATTTGCTTGCTTGAATTGAAATAGATGATGAATATTTGAAGTTGGGTAAAAGGGTGTTCTTGGTGACTAGAGAGAAAGAAAGGAGGAGGTAGGGGAAGAAGTGAATGAGTGGGTGAGATGGTGGGTTGACTAGTTGACCTAGTCAACTAGTTTGCCCACTAGCCAACTTTAGTCCCTCGAGTTTAAAGCGGGTGCGGGAATTAACAGAACGAATTATTTTTAAATACGCGAGAGTAAACGAGGAATGTTATAACCCAATAACGTATATGTTAAGAATGTTAGTTAACAGAAGGTACGAATATAGATGACGAACGATTATTTAAAAAAAAGACGGGCGTTAAAATGAATTAACGAAAAAATGCTGGATGTTACATAACACCCCCACCCAGAATGTTCACTAGACGGAAGAGCTAATGGGTGTGGTGTTTAGTACTTCGAAGTTTATATATTATACAGACGAGATGTTCTGTTTTGGGGATATTATTGATGCTCATTATATTTTAAGGTCAGTTACCATGTTAAGCAATGAAATCAAATTGAATGTTATATATCGAGAGAATGATTTTTATACACAGGTTATGTGTATTATTTTTGTGCACGAGATATGTGTACGGTTATTTAAAAATCGCGAGGCAACCTACGGGGGAGAAAAGGATACGAACCTACTCTGCTATGCAATACGAAAAATAGTTTTTGTACACGAGATAGGTGTACTGCATTTAAATCTTGTGGTCTATCAAATTGATGAATTTTATTGCTTATGATAAACCTATGAACTCACCAACCTTTTGGTTGATACTTGAAAGCATGTTTATTCTCAGGTATTAAGGAAATCTTCTGCTGTGCATTTGCTCATTTTTAAAGATATTACTTGAAGTCATTCATGGCATATTTCAAAAGACGTTGCATTCGAGTCATTGAGTTCATTAAGATTGATAATAAGTCATTCATAGTTTAGATATATTATGGGATAGTGTGCATGTCAGTCAACTTTCGTTGAAATGAAAGTTTGTCTTCTAAAAATGAATGCAATATTTGTAAAATGTATCATTTAGAGGTCAAATACCTCGCGATGTAATCAACTATTGTGAATTGTTTATAATGTATATGAATGGGTCCTTTCAGCTGGTATCATAGCGGTGGTCTTAGCGAACCAGGTCTTGCATTAGTGTGTCTAACTGATAGTTGTTTAGATGCATTAGTGGGTCTGGACTTCGACCGTGTCTGCATGTCAAATGTTTTGCTTATCATTTCGTGTCAAAAATTACCTTCTTATCATTTTAGGGAATCACTTGCTTATCATTCTTAGTCTAGACATATCTTACTGCATTGATTGTCTAACGACCCGTCCTAATCCATCTGGACGAATACATTACATTTGGTTACATCGCGAGGTACTTGACCTCTATATGATACATTTTACAGACATTGCATTCGTTTTTAAAAGACAAACTTTCATTACATCAAAAGTTGACGGCATGCATACCATTTCATAATATATCCAACTATAATCGACTTAATAGTAATCTCGATGAACTCAATGACTTGAATGCAATGTCTTTTGAAATATGCCATGAATGACTCCAATTAATATCTCTAGAATGAGCAAATGCACAGCCGAAGATTTCTTTCATACCTGAGAATAAACATGCTTTCAAGTGTCAACCAAAAGGTTGGTGAGTTCATTAGTTTATCGTAAACAATAAAATTTATCATTTTAATAGACCACAAGATTCAAATACAGTACACCTATCTCGTGTACGAAACCATATTTCATAATGCTTAGTAGAGTAGGTTCGTATCCTTTTCTCCCCTGTAGGTTGCCTCGCAATTTTTAATATCGTTCATAAACATAATCTCATATCAGGCATTTCGTACGGCATAGAGATAAAAGTCATTCATATAAACTACAAACACCTGGTAATCGACCTTAATAAAATGCATCTAGAATAACCCCCGCATATCGGCATTCCGCACGGTCATGCAATAAGCATACAATCAGGCCACTCTTTTAAATATGATGGTTGTGTACACCTCACAAACAGATCATATCTTTTAAAGCTGGCGGTTGTATACCTATTTTGAAGTACTAAAGCAGTTCAAATTCTCTGACTGGGGCTCGTTAGTGCCCATAGATCTATCTTTAGGATTCGCGTCAATTAGGAGCTCAGTTTCCTAATTCTTAGATTACCAGACTATAAAGGGGTGATATCCGGTGTACGTCATAATAACTCATTCATAGAATGTTTTTAAGTACTTGTGTCTATTTCATCAAACATTTATAAAAGCATTTCATGCATTCGCAGTTCGAAATATATTTCAAAAGCATTTAATAAAGCAGTTGTAAAAACAGCGCATGTATTCTCAGTCCCAAAAATGTAAAGAGTAAAAGGGAATCGAATGAACTCACAATACTGTATTTTGTAGTAAAAATACATATGACGAAACTGAACAATGCAGGGTTGGACTTGGATTCACGAACCTAAAAAATCTTTAAAAAAATAGTTGCCACCAGCTGGGATCGAACCCGAGACCTCCCGCTCACACACAAATACACTTAACCATCGGGCCATGCTTATTTTTCTGATATAATTCTAAACCCAAAAAAAATATAACCCGTGTATTAAAAGTCCTTCTTCTTCCTCCTAATCAACCAAAGATCGAATCCAATAGTAAAATTGAGTTTACTAATTACTTTTAATGTTTAAGACTTATACAAAACTTATACAGAGTGTTTGCAATTAATTAAAACAGAAAAAGAAATAGAATTAAAAACCGCTGATGAACACGATAAATAACTCAATTCAGATTTTCAATTTAGGATCGTTTTTGAAGAAACTTTGTACATGAAATATATTTAGAATCCCTCCTAGAAACTATAGGAACCATCAATTCAACTCAAATCGAAACAGAAAAATCGAATTTGACTCTAGAACAAAAGTTGACTTTTAAATGTAAAAACTTTGACTGTGAAATTCAAATTCGTTACGATGAATTGGAATTTGGTATTTTGCAGAATCTTTGTTCAAATGATTCCTAACAGAACGACATTACCACATTTTGGTATAAGTTTTGAAATTGAGCTTTTTAAAATAAAACATACGAACAGAGCAGAAAACCTTTCTTGGTTTTATTTTGATTTAATTCAATTAGATTAAAGACTGTGAAAAGTTTTTGTGGTTGTTATTTGACACTGTAATTCGACTGGTACCTCTTACACTACAATTGATCTAATTTATGGCAATTATATGTCGACTAGGAGAATCAAATTAAAAAGAAAAATAAAAAAATTAATAATAAAAATAAAGAAGGAGAACGACTTGTAACAAGAATTTGGTTTCATTCTGAGATTTAAAAATCGTGATTTGTACTAGAGAATAATCTTCTACAGGTTGATATTTATAGGGAACCGATTCTGATTTCCTTGGGATGAAATAAGTAATTATTTTTATTTATAAAGGTATATAATTGTATTTATTCGTTAATATAAATATATATCCGTAATTGTATCTATATATATATATATATATATATATATATATATATATATATATATATATATATATATATATATATATATATATATATATATATATATATATATATATATATATATATATATATATATATCAGTATTTTGTATTTGTATATATATATTTAATTATAATCTGTATATTCATATATCTATATTTATATCCACATATGCATATCTTTTTATTTATTTAATTATATTTATAAGTTATAATTAATCTTATTAATAAATATAACTATAATATTAATACTGTTAATATTATAAATAATAGTAATACAAATTTATAATATTATATTAGTAATACTAATAATATTATTACTAATGATATTGATAATAATCAATATAAAATGTATATCAATAATATTATTAATAATTATAATACTAATTATATAGTACTAATATTTTTATTAACAACAATAATACTACTAATTATGATAACAATAATATTAGTGATATAACAAATTAAATATATAAATTTTCATATATCTATAAATTATATTTTGGAACTAATAATATAGCTAATCCAATATTAATATGAATATTAACAATAATAATAATGATGAAATTAATGATAATACTATTAATATATCACTTATATTCCAACTTGTATTTTAATACAATATTATTTATTATTTATGTATTATTATATTATGTGATGACTTTTACTAAGTAGTTAATATTCATATATATTTTATAACATCATATATATATATATATATATATATATATATATATATAATAATAGTAATTTAATTATTCTAATTGTTATTTTACATTTTAAATTCTAATGATTCATTTCTATTTCATTATTTTTAATACCTATATTCATATATATATATATATATATATATATATATATATTTAGTGGTAGGATCTAGAGGGAAGTAACCATTCGGGGGGAAGCGGGGCGAAGCAAAAACTTTTTTTTTCGTTTTTTGAAAAAACTTTGTTCACGAACATTATAGATGAGATGAAAATATGAACATTTAGTAGAGACACTTTGTGATAAATGTTTTTATTTTGGTGGAAAAACGCTCGAAGAAGTAATATATAACAATTATCGTGTTTTTCGAGCGTATTTTGAGGTTTTAGCTATTGGGGTTTAGATATTAGGGTTTAGATATTAGAGTTTATAGGGTTTAGATATTAGGGTTTAGAAATTTAGGGTTTAGGGTTTAGATTTAGGATTTAGATTTAGGATTTAGATTGAGTTTTTAACACGAATGGTTTAGAGTTTAGGGTTTAGGGTTTAGGGTTTAGGGTTTGGTGTTTTGGGTTTATGGAATAAACCCAAAACACCGAACCCTAAACCCTAAACCCTAAACCCTAAACTCTAAATCGGGCTAAATTTTACTTCACAAAACATGAAAAAAAAATGTTCATATTCTTCACGAACAATATTATCTTGAATATTATTTTTGTCGATCGTTTTCCCGCCTAAATAATAACATTCATCACGAAGTGTCTCTTCTAAATGTTCATATTTTTGTGTGATCTTGATGCCGGAAAAAAAATTCAAAAAAAACGAAAAAAAAATTTTTTGCTTCCCCCCGCTTGGTTACTTCCCCATTGATCCTGCCCCTATATATATATATATATATATATATATATATATATATATATATATATATATATATATATATATATATATATATACATTTATATTTATTTGCAACACTTGTTCGTGAATCGTCAGGAATTGGTCAAAGGTTAATTACATATATGATACAGTTCAAAGATTTTATGACTCAACATTACAGACTTTGCTTATCGTATCGAAATCATATAAAGATTAAGTTTAAATTTGATCGGAAATTTTTGGGTCGTCACAGTACCTACCCGTTAAAGAAATTTCGTCCCGAAATTTGATTGGGATGGTCATGGCTGACAATAAGTATGTTTTCATGATGTATACGAGCTAGAAATTAGAGTTTTATAATCATTGAATAATATGGATAAAAATAATTCATTTACGTGAAGAGTACGAATGAAGCTATCACAAAAGAGTGAAATGAGTAAATGAAGATTTGTCATATCTTTTGACATAGATAGGATTGATTTCCAGAATTCAAAGAATTTGGAGAAAATTTTTGTAATAAGATTTGATTCTTCGGTAATTAAGAAAATTAGGATCTCCATTGATTAAATACAATAATCTATTTCGATTACTCTATCGGATATTTCACTATAAATCTACTCTGTTCGTTTCCTTTATATTTTGGAGATCCCTACTTTTGTTTTCTCTTCCCGACTTTAAGTCAAGCGAATAATGGTCCAGAATTCATAAATATGAAGTTTCGAATGAACATAACCAATGTTCTAAAAGAGAAATTGTAATAACACAATCTTGATTGGTTAAATTACCAGAATTCAAGAGAAAAGATAGAACTATCAAGGAAATATGTTCTTGATATGTTTGGAGATTAAGTAGAATGTAAGAGTCGTGTAACATGGCACATGATGACGTTATGATCTGTGAATCATCACGTTCCATTAGAAACTCAGCATGACTTACTGTAATATAATCACGTTGATCAAGTGTCATTATATTATACTAACTCATGCTTCAGTTCCCAACACTACTTCAATAACATTCATATTTTAAATACGAATTTTTCAGAGTTTAAAAATTAAAGCAGTTTCCTTTCTGATGTAACACTGATATCGCGAAGAGATGAATGATTTCGGATAAAAATAGTTATGAAATTATCTTTAGAAATATCGAGGATATTTAGAGGATACGATAATATCTTAGAATTTTAGAATCGAATTGTGATGAAGAAATTCATTCACGATGATTTAGAGTGATTAAGGATTAAAGTATTTGCTAAAGATTTCATCAAAGACAGAATCATCAGGATTCTTTGAAGGCAGGTTTAGTCTTTGTGATTTGTCCACGGCCTCCTTCATGGTTTGCTCAATCCATTTTCCAGTTCTAACATTTTTGAGCTTTGCCAACATACAATTCGTTATCATCAAACTTTCGACTGTTAAGGTTGTTTACTATTTTTGCTGCTTCATCAGCACTTTCCAAAATTCAGAGAACTAATTTGTAAACTGGGTGCTTTTCAGACTTTCATAATGGAAGATCATAATTCTAAGAGATAAATGTTATATGTATACATATAACTGTTGATGTAAACATGCTGCGAGATTCAAAATACTGATTGCTGATTCCTGGTAAATGGTATGGCAATTCTCATTACAAGATGCGGATGAGTATATGATAGGGTTTTAATGAACAAATATAATAGTTTTTCGGAGAGACTTAAGCTGACGAGTAATGAAGTTGCTGGTAAGTTTACTGCTAATGTGGTGGAACATAAACGGTTCCCCAGTAACGATGACAAAAGGCAAGCTTATATATCAAGGTTATAATAAGGCTAATTTGAATGAAAGTCGAAGTTGGTTTGCTGCAGCTGTGATAAAATTTACTACTTTGGAAAGGGATTGCAAAGCTACTTTAGGTAATAACAACGCCAAAGGAGCTAGCACAGATACATGTTAAACGTTTACTTAGGTTCCGAGTGTTTTCAAGTGCATAACTATATGTTTCAATCTTTTCTTCCGTAGATAAAGTGCGGTTGGTTCATCCTCTAGATTAAGGTGTTTTCAAGAATCATGAGAGGTTTGAACGCAGATTGTAATCGTCAAGATACAAATGAGGTTTAAGATGAAATCAAGTGGCAAACTTGAAGAATTGTTTAGTTTCATATGTTATAATCAATATTTTAATTCATTTTAATTGTCCAATGTTGGCAGTCCACAGTTAGTAATCCAATAATTCATATGTAGTTTAATATATAATATTCGAATTAATTAATACGTATTCATGACCCATTGTATACATGTCTCAAACTCGATCACAACTCAAAGTATATATATTATTGTAGAATCAACCTCAACCCTGTATAGCTAACTCGAACATTACTACATATAGAGTATCTATGGTTATTCCAAATAATCTATATAGATGCGTCGATATGATATGTCAAAACCTTGTATACGTGTTCCGATTTTTAAAGTGCGTAAAATAAATAACAGAAATTAAATGACGATAAATAAAATTACGAGAATATAAATTACGATAATTAAATTGCGATAAATAAAATATAATCAGTTAGCTAGGAACAGTTACCTAGGAACAGTTAGCGTGGATTCTTAACAAAATTTCTCATAGTTAATTTGTTTGTTTCTAACAAAATTTATTTTTTTTGTCCAATGTTTTCTTCATTATGCCACTTGTTGGATTCTGAGAAGTCAAAATCCAAATATGAATTTGAATGAAAATGGTTATTTTGTGGTGAACAGTTTCATATATCGGTGAATGTAAGTAGTATAGTAAATGACTGTTGAATCAGATTCGAATAATGTACAGTGTAACTTATTAATGTGAAATCTAAATATTTTTCGGGTATTACCTACCTGTTAAAATATTTTCACCATTAATAGTTTGTACAAAAGAACTTTTAATTACAATCTTTATGAAATATATATACATATATATTTTCTTCAGATGTATTCATGGATTTAATGAGTCAATATAATATTAAACTCATTTGATTTACCGTTAGAACTAGAATACATAATCTCTAGAACATTAGAGATTACATAATCGCCAAGTAGAACAAGGATAAATGATATAGAATGATTCGTAGAACGATGATAAAGTTCGAGGTATGGATTGTGATATTGAGACGGGTAATGATACGCATATCCGCAAGGTTGTGCGGATGCGCATCCTTAACATTAAATCACACACAAAGGCATACGTTACGGGTATAGTCTGTCATACCCCGTCCTAATCCATCTGGACGAAGTCACCAACATCTGGTCTCATTGCGATGATCGACTCCAAATAATGTCTTTAAAATGAGCAAATGCACAGCGGAAGATTTCTTTCATACCTGGGAATAAACATGCTTTAAAGTGTCAACCAAAAGGTTGGTGAGTTCATAAGTTTATCATAAAACAATAAAATTAATCATTTTGATAGACCGCAAGATTTAAATGCTGCATGGTACAAATGGGCCCGAATCCTATACCCACCTGTAATGTACATGCGATATCTTTTAAATACAGTACACCTTTATCGTGTACAAAATCGTCTTTCATAAATCTTAGTAACTGTACACATATCTCGTGCACAAAAATAACATACACATAACCTGTGTATAAAATCATTCTCTCGATACATAACATTCATATCAATTGGTGGCAATTATCATGTCCACATAATTCAATGGTGGCAATTATCATGTCCACATAATTCAATGGTGGCAATTATCATGTCCACATAATTCAACGGTGGCAATTATCATGTCCACATGTTTCAACAATAATTCGCAGAACTTCTGTCTACATAATAATTCATTCGAGGAATGTTTTGCTTATGTCTATCTCGTCAAACATTTATAAAAGCATTTCATGTATTCGCAGTTCAAAATATATTTCAAAAGCATTTAATAAAGCAGTTGTAAAAACAGCGCATGTATTCTCAGTCCCAAAAATGTAAAGAGTAAAAGGGATCATATGAAACTCACCTATTGTATTTTGTAGTAAAAATACATATAACGGCATTGAACAAGTATAGGGTTGGCCTCAGATTCACGAACCTATATCATTCATATCTATATTAACACATATAATTGAAATCGAACAAAATTTTATATTATTAGTGATATATTTATTATTATAGTAAATTATATGTTATATGTATTAAATATGATTTTATGTAACTAATTGTTATTTGGTAAATTAATATTAATAAAAAGTTGTATTAGCTTATAATAAAAATAATAATAATAGTAATAATTTTTGATAATAAAAATAATTACAATAATAATAATCATGATAATAATAATATTATTAATGGTAATCAAAATAATGATAATAAAAATATTGTTAGTATAAATAATAATAATGATTGTAAAATAATGATACATATAATAATAATAATAATAATAATAATAATAATAATAATAATAGTAGTAGTTTTTAATAAAATGTTAAGTTTAATAATAACGATATTGAAAATATTAATTTTGAATATAATACTTAATATTTAATAATAATACTAATAATAATAATAATAATAATAATAATAATAATAATAATAATAATAATAATAATAATAATAATAATAATAAATATAATAACAATGATAAAGATAATAATAATGATAATAATAATAATGAATAAATAAATATGTAACTACCTCAAAGAAGTAGCCCTTAAAAAAAATGCCCAAGTTCGGGTTTGAACCCGCGACGTCCCGCTAACCCGAAAATAATCCTAAACTATTCCCCTGATCACGATTTTTCTGATTATAACCTCACAACATTATCATGTACATCATCACCACGATCATCATGATCATAATCATAACGTCATCATCATCATCCACGGGTATCATTATCATGATAACATCATTTATCATTGTCATCTTCATTATGATCTTCATTTAATCACCATCAAAATAGAGTCATTAATATCGAGTCTAGTTTCATTATGCATCGTATCAAAATTCTCCTACGATTTTAATCCTTATTAACACTATCTAATTTGCCATTGTAACATCATCAAATTACTACTTATATAATCGTGATAACATCATTAACATATTCACCGTCTATCATTTTTACAACCATCATTAAACTTTCCTTATCATTATCCTAATAATCTTAATCACCTAATCATCCACTAAATCATAATCGATTTTTCATATCCTCAATTTTTCTGGCCTGCACTCCTTTCGGCCCGCAAACAGTTCCCAAGCCCAGCAGCATAGAAGTCGGCCCAATTAGCAATTACATCTCGGCCTAACTGAATAAATGGTTTTCGACTACCTTTAATCATAATAACGGACTACTAATCTCAAATGAAATCAAGATAGCTTAACGAGTAGCAGTGGCCCCTAGCAGAACTTTAAGCTTAGGATTCGGTTTTTACATAAAACGATTATCAAGGAAGATGCCATATGCATCATACAAGCGACCACTCCCCATCATCACAAAAAAAAAAAAAAAATTACATGCTACCTTTATGATTCCTAATGTTGGCCATCACGTTCCAATTAACAACTACTTGCGAAGAAAACAAAAATATATGCACTGTAAAGAAATTCTTTAGTATGTATCTTGTCCCACACCACCATTTGTTTATAATAAAGTAGATAAACAAAATTTGGCTGTCTTCTTTAATCAAATTGCATGTGCCCATGATTATAGTTATTTTCCAAGTTAGAAAGCCAAAATGCAGCAATAGCTACTGTTCCGAAAAAATATAAAGCAAGCCGCAAAAAAAATGATATTGGTTCGGATGGGTGTGATTGTATCGGTTTGGTTTTGTCGGCTGAAATGGAAATGGAATATTACGCATAGCAGCAGCAGTCCCAGTTGCATAGGGTGACGGTTGTGATTAAGGTGGCGGTTAGAGTGGTATGTTGATGGGGTTTGGGTGGTTCTCAAACGAAACAAGAAACAGGAAAGGTGGTGGATGTATGGTAATCCTTGGTGTTGAGTTTCAATGATGGGTGAAAGATTGTGGTTTGGTGCTTCCCGTCACAACATAATAATAACTTAAACAAAGTGATGACGAGTTTGGGTTTAGCGAATAGCAGATTGATGATGATGATTCTTGGTGGTGTTTGTGTCGTGTATGAACAAGATTAAGAAAACTGGGTTGTAATAGATGGATGTATATGAGTATATAATCTATAAAATGAAATTTGAATCCTTACCCGAAATGATAAAGATCAATCGGTGGTGGTTGTCTTTCGATGGTGAAGGTGATTGGTAACGGTTTAGTGATGATGGTTGTAGTGGTGGTGTACAAAAGGTAGTTGTGATGGTCTTTGCGTGTTGGTTGTTGTCGGAGAAGAACAGTAGCAACTCAACCCGAAATACAAATAGTAGCGGTTTATGGTGTTGTTAGTAATCAAAAACAGAAATAGTATAATAACGAATAATATCAAGAGGTTTGGTGATGGGTTTGATGTGGTTTCATCAAGAAAGAAAGAAAAAAAATATAGAAAGGTTGTGGCGGTTGTTGGTGTTGCCATGGTGGTTTCATGGGTGGTGTCTCCGGCGATCATGGTGGTGGCTAGGATGTCGAGTGGACTGAGTGGTGATGATAGTTTTATGTTTCTCTTCATCTCTCTGTATGTAGATATAGTATATATATATATATATATATATATATATATATATATATATATATATATATATATATATATATATATATATATATATATATATATATATATATATATATATATATAAAGAGATATAATGGATGGATGATGATAGAACACTAATAATTAATAATAATATAATAATAATTAAATTCACATAATAATCAAAAGTAGGACATGAAACGTGGAGTTTGAAACAGTAACATTGAAATCATATTTTCATCCGTGACAACATGTTGGAAAATATCCTACCGATAGTTTACACGGAGTGTGTATCGTACTCCGTTGTTAGTCAGTGGCGGATAAAAGTCTTCGGAAAAATCCAAAAATTTTAAATTAAGTATCTTTATTTATTTAGGTCATTATGGTATAAAATTTGGTCATTAACTATTAAATAAAAAATTACATTAATTATTCACTCCCAATCCCAAGTAAAATATAAAAAGTTTTAAAATTTTATAAATAGGTCCTAAATACGTTTTTACTAAGCCTATAATTTATAAAACTTATTTTCAGATTACCGATTATTTTAAAATCACATAAGTTCGAATTTAACTTGCTTAATATAAATCAGAACATCAAACGAGTATTACAATCATTTAATATTTATTTTTAATATACTTTATTTGTATATATAGATATGTTTTAAATAATAATTATTATAATATCCTATTGTTATTTTATTTTACATAATTAATTTTAATTAAGAATAACATATAATACTTCAAATTATATTTTCAATAACTATTTATATATATAAACATATACACACATATCTATTTACAATTAAATGTTCGTGAATTGTCGAAACTGGTCAAGGGTCAATTGAACATATGAAACAGTTCAAAATTTTTGAGACTCAACTTAACAGACTTTGCTTATCCTGTCGGAAACATATAAAGATTAAAGTTTAAATTTGGTCGGAAATTCTCGGGTTGTCACAGTACCTAGCCGTTAAAGAAATTTCTTCCCGAAATTTGATTGGGATGGTCATGGATAACAATAAGAATGTCTTTATGACGAATTTTGGTTGACAAAAATAATTTTATCATCATTGAGTAATATAGATAAAACAATTTGTTTAATCTAAGAGTACGAGTGAAGCTGTCACAAAATATTGAGATAGAGATTTAACTTTTGACGTATTCAGGGTTGAATTCCGGAATTCAAGGGATTTAAAGATCTTTGGAATCTAAAAGATTTGATTCTTCGACGAGTAAGAAAATTAAGATCTCTATAATTAAATACGGTGATCTGCCTCGATTACTCTGTCTGATATTTCCATTATAAATTAAACTCTTCCGTTCCATTATTCTCACACTCTCATCTTTTATACTTCAATTCATATTTCCAAAACATTTGCCAAATTATCAGAAGTCACTGGAAAAGATAGAATTATCAAGAAAATATATTCTTGATTTTTGTTTAGAGATTAGATAGAATGTAAGAGTCGTGTAACATGGCACATGATGACGTTATGATCTGTGAATCATCACGTCCCATTAGAAACTCAGCATGACTTACTGTAATATAATCACGTTGATCAAGTGTCATTATATTATACTAATTCATGCATCAATTTCTTTACATTTCTCCAAAATTCATTCATAAATTAAACTTAGATTTTACAGAAGTTTCCAAAATAATGAAATACAGAAAGCACGAAGAGGTATATAATTTCGAACGAGAATATTTATGAAAATATCCTCAGAAATATCGAAGATATTTATGATGATATTTTGGAATTTCTAAGTTCGAAGGTTGATGAAGAAAAATTTTTCGCAAGATTTTAACATGACTTCGGAGCAAGATATTTTCTAAAGATTTCAACGGATCCAAAATTATCTGGATTCTTTGAATATAGGGTATGGTCCTTGTATTTGTCCTTGGTCTCTTTCGTGGTTAGCTCAATCCGTTTTCCAGTTCCAATTTTTTTCTGAGCTTTTCCAACATACTATTCTTTATCGTCAAATTTCCGACGATTAAGGTCGTTTACGGTTGCCTACAGTTTTCTGCTGCTTCATTCTGCTTTTTCAAAGTTCAATGTATTGATTCGTTAGCTGGATGCTTTTCAAAATTTCAGAATTGAAGATCGTAATTCTAGGAGATAATTGTTATATGTATACATATTGATGTAGAAAGGCTACGAGATTTGAAATACTGATTGCTGATTCTCGGTAATTGGTATGACAATTATTGTTACAGGGTATAGATGAATACACGATGGGGTTTCAATGATTATAATGATTTTTCAGAAAGTCCAAATTCATTGAAGTTGCTGGTAAGTTTACTGCTAATGTGGTGGAATATAAACGGTTCCTGGTAATGATGACGTCATGCAAACTTATATATCGAGGTTATAATAACGCTAATTCGAATGGAAGTCGAAGTTGATTTGCTGAAGCTACGACAAAATTGGCTAATTTGAAAAAAAAAATTGAAATGTTATTTTCTGTAATAACAATGCCAAAGGAGCTAGTACAGACACGTGTTAAACGTTTACACAGGTTTCGAGTATTTTCAGGTGCATAACTATATGCATAAATCTTTTCTTCCGTAGATGAGATGCAGTTGGTTCATCCTCTCGATTGAGATGTTTTCAAGAATCATGAAAGGTTTGAACGCAGATTGTAATCGTTAAGATACAATTGAGGTTTAAGATGAAATCAAGTGGCAAACTTGAAGAATTGTTTAGTATCATATGTTATAATTAACATTTTAATTCATTTTAATTGTCCAATGTCATTAGTCCATAGTTAACAGTCCAATAATTCATATATAATTTAATATATAATATTTGAATTAATTAATATGTATCGTGACCCGCGTACATGTCTCAGACTCGATCACAACTCAAACTATATATATTATTGTAGAATCAACCTCAACCATGTATAGCTAACTCCAGCATTACTGCATATAGAGTGTCTATGGTTATTCCAAATAATATATATAGATGCGTCGATATGATATGTCAAAACCTTGTATACATGTCCCGATATTTAAAGTGCGTAAAATAAATAACAGAAATTAAATGACGATAAATAAAATTGCGAGAATTTAAATTGCGATAATTAAATTGCGATAAATAAATTGCGATAAATAAAATGTAATATGGAATTAATCAGTTAGCTAGGAACAGTTAGCGTGGATTCTTATCAAAATTCTTCTCATAATTAAATTGTTTGTTTCTAACAAGTTTTATTTTGTCCAATGTTTGCTTCATTATGCCACTTGTTGGATTCTGATAGGACAAAATCCAAATATGAAATTGAATGAAAATGGTTATTCTGCGGTGAACGGATACGTATATCTATGGATGTAAGTAGAATAGTAAATGACCGTTGAATCAGATTCGAAGAGTGTACAGTGTAACTTATTAATGTGAAATCTAAATATTCCTCGGGTATTACCTACCCGTTAAAATATTTTCACCATTAACAGTATGTACAAAAGAATTTTTAATTATAATCTTTATGAAAACATACTTAAATATATATTTCTACAGATGTAATTATAGATTTAATGAGTTAATATAGTATTAATCTCATTTGATTTACCGTCAGAACTAAGATACATAATCTATAAAACATTAGAGATTACATGATCGCCATGTCGAACGAAAATAAAATAGATAGAACGATACGTAGAACGATGATTATGCTCGTGGTACAGAATGTGATATTGAGGCAAGGATTGTTGACGATACAGGTGTTGTTACTGATGGTACTGTTGGTGTCTGTGATGTTGCTAAAGCTGGTAAGTTTTGCACCATGTTCTCCAAATTGATTACACGAGCGCGAAGCTCGCTGACTTCTTCGATTACTCCGGGATGATTGTCGATCGGAACGAGCGAATGAATAAGGTTTAGAATCTGAGTTATGATATAGTCGTGGCAAGATATTCGGGAAATGAGGGTGAAAATGGTGTTACTAACAGGTTCGCCGGTAAGTGCTTCAGGTTCTTCGCCAAAAGGTGAATTCAGTTAGTGGAAGGGATCGCCTTCTGCGCGTCTCCATTGATTAAGTTGACTACGAATTCATCAGATGAATTGGGGATGGATGATTGGTTGATTCATTCTGGTGACGTTGTTTTCGGAGCTTAGATGACTATCCATTCGGAATAATTGTCGGGATAACTATCGAAATAGTTGCCGGAATCCGAGGGACTCGAACTAGTTGAGGGATTCATCTCGTACGATCAGATGAAGGATTTTCGATAAGAAATAGATTATAGGATGTAGATTAGTACCCTGCAATACATAATTTACATATGCATATATAATACTAAAATCCCATAAGTTACGGAGGAATCTACGGAAACTGTCAGACAAAGTCTACAGTAACAGATATGCTAAGATATGAATTAGCAGATACGCTAAGATACGAATTTTGTCTATACACTATTCATGCAATCTTTGCAGTAAGATGTGTCTAGACTAAGAATGATAAGCAGGTAATTTCCTAAGGATAATAAGTAGATGATTTTCGACATGAATGATAAGCAAAACTTTTGACATGCAGACACGGTCGAAGTCCAGACTTACTAATGCATCCTAACGACTATCAGTTAGACACACTAATGCAAGACTTGGTTCGCTAAGACCACCGCTCTGATACCACATGTCATACCCCGTCCTAATCCATCTGGACGAAGTCACCAACATCTGGTCTCATTGCGATGATCGACTCCAAATAATGTCTTTAAAATGAGCAAATGCACAGCGGAAGATTTCTTTCATACCTGAGAATAAACATGCTTTATAGTGTCAACCAAAAGGTTGGTGAGTTCATAAGTTTATCATAAAACAATAAAATTCATCATTTTGATAGACCACAAGATTTAAATGCTGCATGGTATAAATGGGCCCGAATCCTATACCCACCTGTAATGTACATGCGATATCTTTTAAATACAGTACACCTTTATCGTGTACAAAATCATCTTTCATATATCTTAGTAACCATACACATATCTCGTGCACAAAAATAACATACACATAACCTGTGTATAAAATCATTCTCTCGATACATAACATTCATATAAATTGGTGGCAATTATCATGTCCACATAATTCAATGGTGGTAATTATCATGTCCACATAATTCAATGGTGGCAATTATCATGTCTACATAATTCAATTGTGGCAATTATCATGTCCACGTAATTCAACGGTGGCAATTATCATGTCCACATGTTTCAACAATAATCCACAGAACTTTTGTCTACATAATAATTCATTCGAGGAATGTTTTGCTTATGTCTATCTCGTCAAACATTTATAAAAGCATTTCATGTATTCACAGTTCAAAATATATTTCAAAAGCATTTAATAAAGCAGTTGTAAAAACAGCGCATGTATTCTCAGTCCCAAAAATGTAAAGAGTAAAAGGGATCATATGGAACTCACCTATTGTATTTTGTAGTAAAAATACATATAACGGCATTGAACAAGTATAGGGTTGGCCTCGGATTCACGAACCTATATCATTCATATCTATATTAACACATATAATTGAAATCGAACAAAATTTTATATTATTAGTGATATATTTGTTATTTTAGTAAATTATATGTTATATGTATTAAATATGATTTTATGTAACTAATTGTTATTTGGTAAATTAATATTAATAAAAAGTTGTATTAGCTTATAATAAAAATAATAATAATAGTAATAATTTTTGATAATAAAAATAATTACAATAATAATAATCATGATAATAATAATATTATTAATGGTAATCAAAATAATGATAATAAAAATATTGTTAGTATAAATAATAATAATGATTGTAAAATAATGATACATATAATAATAATAATAATAAAAGTTTTTAATAAAATGTTAGGTTTAATAATAACGATATTGAAAATATTAATTTTGAATATAATACTTAATATTTAATAATAATAATAATAATAATAATAATAATAATAATAATAATAAATATAATAACAATGATAAAGATAATAATAATGATAATAATAATAATGAATAAATAAATATGTGACTACCTCAAAGAAGTAGCCCTTAAAAAAAATACCCAAGTTCGGGTTTGAACCCGCGACGTCCCACTAACTCGAAAATAATCCTAAACTATTCCCCTGATCATGATTTTTCTGATTATAACCTCACAACATTATCATGTACATCATCACCACGATTATCATGATCATAATCATAACGTCATCATCATCATCCACGGGTATCATTATCATGATAACATCATTTATCATTGTCATCTTCATTATGATCTTCATTTAATCACCATCAAAATAGAGTCATTAATATCGAGTCTAGTTTCATTATGCATCGTATCAAAATTCTCCTACGATTTTAATCCTTATTAACACTATCTAATTTGCCATTGTAACATCATCAAATTACTACTTATATAATCGTGATAACATCATTAACATATTCACCGTCTATCATTTTTACAACCATCATTGAACTTTCCTTATCATTATCCTAATAATCTTAATCACCTAATCATCCACTAAATCATAATCAATTTTTCATATCCTCAATTTTTCTGGCCTGCACTCCTTTCGGCCCGCAAACAGTTCCCAAGCCCAACAGCATAGAAGTCGGCCCAATTAGCAATTACATCTCGGCCCAACTGAATAAATGGTTTTCGACTACCTTTAATCATAATAACGGACTGCTAATCTCAAATGAAATCAAGATAGCTTAACGAGTAGCAGTGGCCCCTAGCAGAACTTTAAGCTTAGGATTCGGTTTTTACATAAAACAATTATCAAGGAAGATGCCATATGCATCATACAAGCGACCACTCCCCATCATCACAAAAAAAATAAAAATAATAATTACATGCTACCTTTATGATTCCTAATGTTGACCATCACGTTCTAATTAATAACAACTTGCAAAGAAAACAAAAATATATGCACTGTAAAGAAATTCTTTAGTATGTATCTTATCCCACACCACCATTTGTTTATAATAAAGTAGATAAACAAAATTTGGCTGTCTTCTTTAATCAAGTTGCATGTGCCCATGATTATAGTTATTTTCCAAGTTAGAAAGCCAAAATGCAGCAATAGCTACTGTTTCGAAAAAATATAAAGCAAGCCGCAAAAAAAAATGATATTGGTTCGGATGGGTGTGATTGTATCGGTTTGGTTTTGTCGGCTGAAATGGAAACGGAATATTACACATAGCAGCAGCAGTCTCAGTTGCATAGGGTGACGGTTGTGATTAAGGTGGCGGTTAGAGTGGTTTGTTGATGGGGTTTGGGTGGTTCTCAAACGAAACAAGAAACAGGAAAGGTGGTGGATGTATGGTAATCCTTGGTGTTGAGTTTCAATGATGGGTGAAAGATTGTGGTTTGGTGTTTCCCGTCACAACATAATAATAACTTAAACAAAGTGATGACGAGTTTGGGTTAAGCAAATAGCAGATTGATGATGATGATTCTTGGTGGTGTTTGTGTCGTGTATGAACAAGATTAAGAAAATTGGGTTGTAATAGATGGATGTATATGAGTATATAATCTATCAAATGAAATTTGAATCCTTACCCGAAATGATAAAGATCAATCGGTGGTGGTTGTCTTTCAATGGTGAAGGTGATTGGTAACGGTTTAGTGATGATGGTTGTAGTGGTGGTGTACAAAAGGTAGTTGTGATGGTCTTTGCGTGTTGGTTGTTGTCGGAGAAGAATAGTAGCAACTCAACCCGAAATACAAATAGTAGCGGTTTATGGTGTTGTTAGTAATCGGAAACAGAAATAGTATAATAACGAATAATATCAAGAGGTTTGGTGATGGGTTTGATGTGGTTTCATCAAGAAAGAAAGAAAAAAAAATATAGAAAGGTTGTGGCGGTTGTTAGTGTTGCCATGGTGGTTTCATGGGTGGTGTCTCCGGCGATCATGGTGGTGGCTAGGATGTCGAGTGGACTGAGTGGTGATGATAGTTTTATGTTTCTCTTCATCTCTCTGTATGTAGATATAGTATATATATATATATAAAGAGATATAATGGATGGATGATGATAGAACACTAATAATTAATAATAATATAATAATAATTAAATTCACATAATAATCAAAAGTAGGACATGAAACGTGGAGTTTGAAACAGTAACATTGAAATCATATTTTCATCCGTGACAACATGTTGGAAAATATCCTACCGATAGTTTACACGGAGTGTGTATCGTACTCCGTTGTTAGTCAGTGGCGGATAAAAGTCTTCGGAAAAATCCAAAAATTTTAAATTAAGTATCTTTATTTATTTAGGTCATTATGGTATAAAAGTTGGTCATTAACTATTAAATAAAAAATTACATTAATTATTCACTCCCAATCCCAAGTAAAATATAAAAAGTTTTAAAATTTTATAAATAGGTCCTAAATACGTTTTTACTAAGCCTATAATTTATAAAACTTATTTTCAGATTACCGGTTATTTTAAAATCACATAAGTTCGAATTTAACTTGCTTAATATAAATCGGAACATCAAACGAGTATTACAATCATTTAATATTTATTTTTAATATACTTTATTTGTATATATAGATATGTTTTAAATAATAATTATTATAATATCCTATTGTTATTTTATTTTACATAATTAATTTTTAATAAGAATAACATATAATACTTCAAATTATATTTCCAATAACTATTTATATATATAAACATATACACACATATCTATTTACAATTAAACGTTCGTGAATCGTCGAAACTGGTCAAGGGTCAATTGAACATATGAAACAGTTCAAAATTTTTGAGACTCAACTTAACAGACTTTGCTTATCGTGTCGGAAACATATAAAGATTAAATTTTAAATTTGGTCGGAAATTCCCGGGTTGTCTCATAGTCGCACGCTATGCGCCTATACCATCTGGTGCGAGTTTCGTATACTTGCATAAGGGTCCGGTACATTCTAGAAGAATGTACGGTATAATCAAGTCAGATTCTCTTCCTTAAATAATGAAAGTTAGTTAAGGATGAGATTCACATTTAATTAGGGAAAAGATTCTACCGAAACCCTAATTCGTGAGCCTATAAATACATAGCTCATAAAACCTAAAAAGATATACGTTCACTTGTTTACTTATACGTAAACTACAGCATACAAATCTCTATCGTACGAACAAAGCTTCTTACGATCTCTAAAGACTTTCAGGTATGTATTGAACTATAAAAGCTTCATGTCTTTGGGCCACTCAATCTCGTATGTTAGGTTGTTGGTGGACTCTCAAATCGGCCACCCTGTCGGAATCGAAACGATACCGATGTGGGTTATCCACGACTAAGCGTCGGAGGTTAGAATATTGTTAGTCCTTAAACCCCTTTTATGCACTCAAGCGTAGGTTCACCTTGACCCCATGAAAATATGCTTGATCATTTGGCACCATCCGTGGGACCGGTTATATGAAACAAAGAAGATTGGAATTTATGTTGTATATGATTTTGTACCTTTTTTCCATAAAACTTTTTTGTTTAACTAATCGGTCACTTTCAGGTTTTTCTTTATTGTCAGCAACAATGGGTGGAGGAAGTAAGAGTGCAACAAATCAAGGGCGATCGGACTCTCCAGGAAGTCCAGGGTTTCAAACACCTACGGCGGCTGTTACGAACACACCGTCGACGCCGCCAACACCAGGCACATCAAAGCCTCCATCAACACCAAGTGTTGGAACATGTTCAGTTACATCAGAAACTGTTCTGAATGAGTCATCTAAGGGATGGTGGCACACTCCCGATGGAAGTTTACTGGATACAGGAACTGGCTTTAAACAATTTGAGGATCTGTCACCAAAAATCCTGAGCTTTGGTTCTCCAAGCGAAACAGTTCCACCAGGCTTTAAAGTTAAAACTACCTGTGTGGGTACATTACCAATTATCAACTCGGTTGAACCCGAAACACCGATTGAAAGGGTTACTACTGAGAAAGTCCAGGAAAGAATTAGCCAGATAGGTCTGAGAAATCCAGATGGTTCATACATCATGCTGACACCACAACAAAGGTTAACGGCGCGTGCGTCTCCGCAATCAGTCCATACTGTTGCAAACAATCAATATAGCGGAACACACTATGCCGCACCCCAGTCAAATATCTTTATATCTCAATTACAGCAAGTCGCGCCACCACACTTGGCACCCACTTTCAATGAGCCAGCACGGGTAGAAGAGTTTATGAGCAATTGGTTTGCAGTGATGCAGGGGCAAAAAGCTAAGCAAAGTCTTGAGTTGGCCCCTACAACAGAAAAGTTTGTGCCGCACATCACTAATCATCCCTTCACAGTCGTACCGGTGTTGCCTCTAACACTTGGAAGTTATGATGGGTTATCAGATCCGGATGACTTTTTACAAAAATTTGAAGGAACTGTAAGAACACACAGTTGGGGTGATGCGGTAGCATGTCATATGCTACCAATAGTTTTGCAAGGAGTGGCAAGGGAATGGTTCAATAATTTGCCAGCCCAAAGCATTTCAGGTTTTGTGGATTTGCGCTCAAGATTTTATTAACTTTCACAATTTGCGCGCACGCAAAAGAACACATGTCGAATGTCACGACATTAAGCAGAAATAGAAAGAGAGCTTGGGAGAAATAATAGACAGATATACCAAAGAGGTGGCTAAAATATAAGATTTGCTAGAAAGCCAGAAGGTATCCGGCTTTATTCATTGTATAGATACTGACAGACACCTGTCTTTGTGGCAACGATTACGAAGAAGAGTGCCAGAAACTTTCGCGGAAGCCGTAAAAGAAACACATGACTACATGCGGGCACAAGAAGATATAAAGCATAATTGCGGAAATACCTCTTCAAACATGGACATCGATGATGATTATTATCGAGCACAGGGAAGAGGTTCAGAGTCGGGTAAACGTTATGGTAGTAACGGCCAACCGAGGGGTGGTACCTATCATAATGATAAATATTCCAAATTCAACAACAATAAAGGGGGAGGAAGCCAGAGGTTCAAAAGCAGCCATGCTGAAAATGTTGCGTTAATAAAAGACCTCACCAAAACACCAAAAGAAATTTTGGCTACAGAGGCAGTGTGCAAAAGCTTCGACCCCCCAGTGCCTTTGTCAAAGTATTATGGAAACAGAGACAGAAGCAAATTTTGTGATTTTCACGATGATTACGGTCATGAGACCAATGAATGTCGGTACTTGATTGAAAGAGTTGTTGCTGAACTCAAAAAAGGAAGATTGCAACATTTTAAGAAAAGCGGAAGAGCACAAGCCGACAAGCCAAAGGGAGAAAAGGAATATCCGTGGCAAAAGACGAATGAGGGAAAAGAAACGGATAAAACCATAAACGTGGTAACCAGCGGACGGGTAAATCATAGGCGCAAGTTAGAGGTATCTGAGGAATGGGAAAATACTGCCATAACATTCTCGGCCATAGCACAGGAACCCTCGGATGTGCACATTACAATTAAAGGACGTGTCAAAAGTTGCGGGTACATCATCAAGCGATTGCATGTAGACACCGGTTGCGGTGTTGATATAATGTACGAGCACTGTTTCCGCTTGTTACCAGGGGCTGTGCGAGCCAAGCTAGTGGCTCCTAACACTGTGTTATCAGGATTTTCTGGTGAGTCCGCATGGCTAATTGGGATCATCGAATTAGAGCTAGAGCTGGTGGACGATGATAATAAGGAATTAATGAGAAGCACGACAGTAGAATTTTCCGTCGTAAGGTCGTACTCAAATTATAATGCGCTTTTGGGTCGCACGACTTTGCAAAAATTAGTAGCTATCCCATCCACGGTACATGGCCTTATCAAATTCCCAACACCATTAGGAATTGCAACGATCAGGTCAGAAAAGCAAGATGCAAGTGTTGAGGCTGTGGAACATGCAGAACAGCAGCCGAGTGAGGCAGAGCAACTTAGAATCTGCATGATCATTGCAAACCCACGACATCCAGAGCAGAAAATTAAAATTGACGGTTGTCTGATGAGACGAAGTTTAAGCTTCGCAATATATTAGCTTCTAATATGGATGTATTTGCTTGGAAAGAAGCAGACATGACGGGCGTACCAAGGGAGATTACTGAGCATAAGCTTAATGCAAATCCTAGTCTGACGCCAGTGCGACAAAAGAAACGCTACATGGCTCCTGAAAGATGCGAATGGTTGAAAGCAGAAGTCGAAAAATTGGTCAAAGCAAATATCTTGCGAGAAGTAAGGTACCAAACGTGGGTAGCAAACCCAGTGCTGGTAAAAAAGCCCGATGGGTCTTTGCGTATGTGTGTTTACTTCACAGATATTAATAAAGCTTGCTCTAAGGATAATTATCCACTGCCAGAAATAGACTGGAAGGTTGAATCGTTAGCTGGCTTCCGATATAAATGTTTTTTGGATGCGTACAAAGGATACCATCAAATACAGATGGTAGCGGACGATGAGGATAAGACTGCTTTCCACACAAGTCAATAGGCATTTAAAATTATATAAATATGTTGTGCGAACAGGTGAAAATGCCTGTGTATTTTATTAGCAAAGCTTTGACAGGGAGCGGATTAAATTATCCTGCAATCAAAAAACTGGTTTATGCACTCGTGCATACGGCTAGGCACTTGCGGAGATATTTCCAAGCGCACCCAATAAGGGTCCTAACAGATCAGCCGATAAAGCAGGTATGATAAACAACTATTTGTTGTCAATAAACACAAAATTGCTTGATAAGTTCTAGCAAATTTACATTCGCCGATACTTGTTGAGCAGGTGCTATGTAAACCAGAAAATTCTGGTCGCATGGCCAAATGGGCTATTGAATTGGGAGAGCATGAAATAAGTTTCTCACCACGAAGTGCCGTAAAAGGACAAGTCCTAGCAGATTATCTGGCTGAAACAGCCAGAGATATCGAAGTCTCGCATGAGTCAAAAGAAATACCACCTCCGCCCGAACAGCTGTAGGAAATGCACACAAATGGGGCTTGTGGTCCAGAAGGCGTAGGAGCAGGAATAGTCCTAAAAAGTCCAGAAGGGGAAGAGTACACTTTCACACTGAGATTCAGCTTCCCTGTCACAAATAATGAAGCCGAATATGAGGCATTGTTTGTGATGCCCCGTACAAAACCATCGTGTACAAATCATCAACAACAGGATCATTACAAGGTCAAACACTATATGCTATTTCAAAATACGTTTGCATTCATGATAAAAGGTGATGTCTTAACCAACATCAATGTTTAACAACCAAAAGTATGCTTTAACGAATAGAAGCAAGGATAGTAGTATGTGACCCATAGGTCGTTACAAATCATAGTTTCAAAAGTAATAATTTTTATGAATGCAAGATAAACATTCATGCAGTGACATCTCTAAAGCAGCGGGTGTCTACAGCAAGACTAGTACACAGCGGAAGCAACCTTAAGCACCTGAGAAAAACATGCTTAAAAAATGTCAACACAAAGGTTGGTGAGCTATAGTTTAAGTATAACAGTATGTAAGGTAGGCCACGAGATTTCAGTGCTACAAGAGCGTTTCAAAACAGTATGATAAAGTATATATTTAACCGTGGGCACTTGGTAACTAACTTAACATTTATAACCCCCTGAAAGTACACTTTTCGAGTGCTTATGTTTATGAAGTATTAAACACTCATTAAATGCTAGTACGACTAGCCTGAGTGGGGATTTCAAACCCTATGGATCCATATCTAAGATTCGCGTTCACCGGTTCAAAAACCAATAACTAAACGTTACCGAGCTAAAGGGAATGTTTATGCCATTGTATAACCCACACATATAAAGTTTAAGTACTCATGCCTAGTATGTAAAACGTAAAATGCACATGTATTCTCAGTTCCCAAAATAGTTAAAGTAAAAAGGGATGCTATAACTCACGGTGGTAAAGTAGTGGTAAAGTCGAGTCGGGAAATAAGCAAGTACGTAGGTCCGGAAAGTCATCAACCTAAGTCAAATAGTACTAAGTCAGTAAATCGTCTCAATAGGTTTAAAAGTATGTAAATTTGGTCTTAAAGGTCATCATCATTCATCATCAAACAAAAGGTGTAAAGTAAGTTTCGTTTATGAAAGAAGTTTAAAACAAAGTCTGACTTCGGTCAGTCACCACGGCCTCTATACCTACTTAAATAAGGTGAGACCAGTGGCCATGGCTCCATATATGAGTCCTTTAGTTGTGGTAAAAATTACAGAAGCAAACTCGCCTTCGATTGACCGTGGCGACGGTTTAAGTGCGAGTAGGTCAGAATTTTCAGCACAACGTTAAAAGACATAGTGACACTCGGAGGGCCATAAATCCTAAACCATAACTCGGATTAAGACGAGTACTAAATGAAAAGTTATCTACTCGAATAGAGATAACTGAAAATCATCTTTATAGTAGCCCAGGTCATACTGATCAGACCCAGAAATAGTAAAACAGTAGGTTCCGGTGGGTTTCTTGGTACTCGATGCTTATCACGGTTCTCATCCTTGATGCATATAGCTTCAAGTGTACAACTCGTTGATGTGTTTGCATCATCTTAACCAAGGTTTCACCATCATAATATAAGTGCAAGTCTAAGATATGTAGCACAACTCACTTAAGTGTTGCAAGTGTTTTGATGAACCAAAGTTACATCAAAGTCTTAGATTTAACACATACATGAAATATAAAAGTAATATTGAACTACAAACTTGAAAGTAAACTAACTAATCAAGATCTTAAGATGTAGAACATAGTTCTTAGTTAGATCTTGAAGATCCAAGACCCAAAGGTCTAGATCTAAAGTTATTAAGTTAAATCCTAAGTAATAATACTTGAATCTTTACTTTAATGAAACCATAAGTTACAAAACTTAGATTATCATCTTGTAAAGTGTATGTAAGCTCATAAGCTCTTGATTATGACAAAGTTAGAAGACCATAAGCTATATAAACTTAGATCTTACATAAGTATTTGAAGTTATAACTAGAAAGTTATACTTCTATGTTCTTGAACTTTTAAGGTTAACTTTAGTTCAAGATTAATGAGATCAAAGTTAACTAGTAACACTTGACCAACAAGAACATGAATCACGAAATTAAAGTGCAAGTAAATGAAGTAATAAACTAAATAAACAAGTTAATAAGTCATGGTTGTTCATACTTTTAAAGATTCAACCAAAGCTTTGATCTTTAAGGAAGTAGACTTTAAGTTTACTTCATGAACACAAGTATGAATTTACAACACATGAACTTACAATCTTTAAAATAATAAATGTAGAACATAAACTAGGAAGTTTTGTTCTTGCTTGTTCTTGTAAATACAAGATAAAATGAAGAATCAAACTAAAGAGTTTGGTTCTTAACAACATGTAAGTAAACAACTAACAACTAGTAAGTAAGTAAACCATAAACAAGAACAAATAACAAACAAGCAAATGATGATGATTATGGGTGTTTGGTTCGGTTTTTAGCAAAGAAAAGAAGAGAGAAATGAGTTTGTTACTTACAAGAATTAGAGAGAAAAATGGAGAGAAAAGAATACAAGTGTAAGACCCAAATATTTATTTTACATAATGTATTTATGGTGTACGATGCGTGTATGAAGTGTACATGTTGCTTGCTCGAACGCCGAAGGAAACTGGACGTTGTCTGAAGTGGCAAGGTGTGTACGTATTTTTTCAACCCCAAATAAAGTTTGTGTTGATGTTTCAAAGCCTTACCATTAGAAAGGAAATCTTATTACGTTTCCAACGATATTTGATTAATCGAAAATGGAGCTACGGTCAAAAAGTTATGGCCAAAACAAGTTTCTGAAAACTGACCTGTAGGTTGGAGCGGCGCTCCACCTTTCGGCGCGGCGCGCCGAACCCGTCTGATGCAATTTTCAGCCTTTTTAAAAGGTCTAAATGAGGGGTACTTTGGTCTTTTCATTTAGGGTCGGTTTAGGGTCATCAAAACTGAACTAGAACTCCATTGGAGCTCATTTTCACTCATCAAACACTCTCATCTTCAAACCCTAGAGTGAGAGGAGAGTTTTAGAGAGAGAGAGCTCCAATTGGAGAAGAATAAGGGTGTTTCGAGTCAAACCTCGGGTATTAAAGTTGTTCTACTCGTCAACGGCATCATTTTTGCGGTATTGGTAAGTTCAAACTTTGAACTTCATCTTTGTAATTTGATATTCAAGTTTAGGGTTTTGAACTAGTTAGTTATAAAACCCATTTAGGAGGTGAAATGGGTAATTGTAACTAGTTATTGTTGATGTTGGTGGATTTAGGGTTGGTTAATGATTTAACCATGTTTAAGGCTTGTATGTAGTGTGTAATCTCTAGTATTAGTGATTCTAGTAGTGTTGAAACTCTTTTGGGTATGTTTGGTTGACTAACTTTGACTAGAGTCAAAGATTAGGGTTTGGTGATGATTATAACCCAATTGTCGATTTAATAAGGTTTATAAACTTAAAATGGATTAAGTTGAAGTATAAAACCGAGTTAAATATGTTTTGTTGTTAAAACTTGTTAATGGCGCGATATTGACTTCTTATGGGTCAAATTAGTGTTTAAGTGCCATTTTGGGCAAGATAGGTGTTTAACACCTATGATTGGGTCTAATTGGCGTATTAGGACCATTCTCACTTGTGTTAGTGATTATTGGTTAGTTTGGGCACGGTTTGTGCTTGGAAGTGCATTTGGGTCGAAATTGCACTAGTTGTCAATTTGGGTTGATTTGTAAATCCACCCTAATTGTGTTGTTGTGTTTGTGATAATGGAATAGGTACATTCCATCGGTGTGTTGCGGATTATTCGGTGGCATTTCTTCAAGGCGACAAGGTGAGTGGAATATTTATACATGTATGTATGTGGTTTATTTACTCGTACGCGATGTGGGCCTTTGGTGCCACATCGTGAGTATCGGGCATTTTGTCACAAGATGGTGACTTATTGTGGTTAAGGGTGAAGAGAACTACGGGTTGGTAGTGTCTCGTTAGGTGCCTCACAAGTCGGTGACACCTCATGGTGGTTCACGAGGCGGTGACCCCTTTGGTAATTGGTTGATGGTTCACAAGTCGGTGATACCATAAGTTGGGGAAGTGATTCACAAGTCGGTGACACTTCATAGTGTTCACGAGTCGGTGACACCAGATGGTGATTCACAAGTCGGTGACACCTTATGATGAGTCACAAGTCGGTGACATTTCTTAGTGTTCACAAGTCGGTGACACTAGGTGGGGCTTCACAAGTCGGTGATGCCACATGGTGATTCACAAGTCGGTGACACCTTACGATGAGTCACAAGTTGGTGACATCATACGAGTGAGACTCAACGTTAATGGTCGTCTACAAGTCGGTAGTGCCATAGCGGGGAACGGTTTGTTATATTTATGTATTATTGTGATTTAGTATATTATTGTGACAATTTATATACTAATGTTGTTGCTAGTCGTATGTTTGGTGTTGCTAGCTCGTTTATGCATTTTGTTTGCATGGTATTGTAAGTGGATGCGTGTAGGTAAATTACATATGTATATGTATAAGTATTGCATTCACTAACCGTTAGCTTACCCTCTCGTTGTTGACTTTTTTAGAGATTGCATGGATGCGGAGGCTCGAGTAAGCGGGGACTAGTGGACTTGCGTAGTTGCTTTAGAAGGCTTGCTTTTGGATTGATTAGGATTGGGTAGCGTATCCCCAATCGCCATGCTCGACCTTTATTTTGTATTACAAATCATGTGGTTGAAAACTTGTATTTTCGTACGAAAGTCGTAAAACGGCCGATGTGGGACCGGTCTTCGTAAAACTAATTTTATTAATGGGACGTGTTAGTTCTACATATATTAATGTATGGTTAAAAGCGTTTTGTCTAAATACGTCGGGAAGTGGTCAAACATTTTAGCATTTCAAGACTTTTTGGACAGGCCACTTTGGCGCGCCGCGCAAGGTTATGGCGCGCCGCGCCACCTGCTGAACAAAGAAATTTGTTTTTTATTGATATTTCCGCGTGATCGTTTGTATTACGGATTGGGATGTTACAAGTGGTATCAGAGCATGGTCTAAGGGATTTAGGTGACTTGAGATAGGTGCCTAGACTTAGACTTTTGTGTGTACTAAATTTGTTGCGGGACTTGTAGGATTACGGGTCAGAATGGGTTTAGTTAGTGCCTTGTTTATAGGTTGACTAACATTTATATTAGTAATGCGGATATTATTAATATGCTATTGCGCTGTGATAATGATTCTTGTGTTGTGTTTTGTTTGTGTTTGCGGTTGCATATATCATCAAGGGAGGCGGTCGTTGTACTAACGAGTCGATACGACATGTATGCGTAATAAGGACTTGCAAACCTTATTACAGGTGCAAATCGTGTCTAGCAAGTGATGTACGACGAGTGTTTAGCAAGATGGGGTGGTATTGTGTGTGTGCTTTATACGTTTGTGATCTAATCGCTTTGCATTCCTTAGAATGGCGACGGGAAATGGGATCGAGACGAACGACGCTGAGTTTAATGCTAGAGTTACACGTATGTTAGGTGATTGTAGTAGTATTCGGATGTTAGAGCGTGTTCACTTTCGTGTTGAAGTTGATGATCCATGAGGTTCGTCGGGTGGATGAAACCCCTGAGATCAAGTGTTTGATCTAGATGAATGTTGGTAATGGAGTCTATGGGACACAACGTTAGGTGCCTCTTTCATACCTACTAGCATGGTATTCGACTCCGATGGTGTTACGGTTACATTGAGCATAGGGTACCGGCAAGAAAACTCTTAGGTGTTCGAGTGGCGGTGTGGAAGTTACAAGCGATAGCAACTCGATGATTGCTAGAGTAATACCCGTACGGTTCGGTAAGTGCTTCGGTTGAAGTAGCAAAGGATAATCCGAAATCCTTCGTATGCTCAAGGTTGGAGCAAGGTTTGTTGATGTGCGTATTAAGAGATGCAAGACGGGTGAACCTCGTCTTTCTTTTTAGAGTTATGATAATGACATTGGCGCATTAGTTGTCGGATTAGTGGTCACTCTTTCCGTGAGAGTGAGCATGTGTTTATCGTCGGGAGCTATTGTTGGAGACGAACTCGTGAGAATTCGAGGACTATGACCAATGAGGATATTGGTTGTGTATGTTGATGAGTGGCCATTCCATGGGATGCTATTATTTCGACGATGTGTTTACGGAACAGAATTCTAGGTGGGGGAGTTTATACTCTCGCACGAAGGTATTCTAGTGTGATGTAGTGACTAGCTAGGTCGAGTTAGTCCATTGCAGTTTGACTAACCGAGTCGGGTTAATTAATTAGATGTTAAGTGTTGACCGAGGCGGGTTAACCAAGCGAGTTTGACTAACCGAGTCAGGTTAATCAATTAGATATTAGGTGTTGACCGAGGCGGGTTAACCAAGTGAGTTTGACTAACCGGGTCGGGTTAATCAATTAGATGATAGGCATTGACCGAGTCGGGTTGACCTAGGGTATTTGACTAACCGAGTCGGGTTAATCAATTTGATGTTAGGTATTGACCGAATGCGTTTGACTAACCAAGTTAGGTTAATCATTTGTCTTTAGAGGTTTGACCGAGGCGGGTTAACCAAGTGAGTTTGACTAACCGGGTCGGGTTAATCAATTAGATGATAGGCATTGACCGAGTCGGGTTGACCTAGGGTATTTGACTAACCGAGTCGGGTTAATCAGTTTGATGTTAGGTATTGACCGAATGCGTTTGACCAAACAAGTTGGGTTAATCATTTGTCATTAGAGGTTTGACCGAGTCGGGTTAACCAAGTGAGTTTGACTAACCGGGTTGGGTTAATCAATTAGATGTTAGGTGTTGACCGAGTCGGGTTAACCAAGTGAGTTTGACTAACCGAGTCTGGTTAATCAATTAGTTGTTAGGTGTTGACCGAGGCGGGTTAACCAAGTGAGTTTGACTAACCGGGTCGGGTTAATCAATTAGATGTTAGGTGTTGACCGAGGCGGGTTAACCAAGTGAGTTTGACTAACTGGGTCGGGTTAATCAATTAGATGTTAGGTGTTGACTGAGGCGGGTTAACCAAGTGAGTTTGACTAACCGAGTCGGGTTAATCAATTAGATGTTAGGTGTTGACCGAGGCGGGTTAACCAAGAGAGTTTGACTAACCGGGTCGGGTTAATCAATTAGATGTTAGGTGTTGACCGAGGCGGGTTAACCAAGTGAGTTTGACTAACCGAGTAGGGTTAATCAATTAAATGTTAGGTGTTGACCGAGGCGGGTTAACCAAGTGAGTTTCACTAACCGGGTCGGGTTAATCAATTAGATGTTAGATGTTGACCGAGGTGGGTTAACCAAGCGAGTTTGACTAACCAAGTCGGGTTAATCAATTAGATGATAGGGTTTGACCGAGTTGGGTTGACCTAGGGTATTTGACTAACCGAGTCGGGTTAATCAATTTGATGTTAGGTATTGACCGAATGCGTTTGACTAACCAAGTTGGGTTAATCATTTGTCGTTAGAGGTTTGACCAAGTCGGGTTGACCAAGTAAGTTTGACTTAACCAAGTCGGGTTAATCAATTAGGTGATAGGTGTTGATCGAGGCGGGTTGACCAAGCGTGTTTGACTAACCAGTTCGGGTTAATTATGTAGTGACCCGAACTTTTGCATGTTTATATATATTAATTGAGATTGATATTTACATGATTAAATGTTTCCAACATGTTAAGCAATCAAACTTGTTAAGACTTGATTAATTGAAATATGTTTCATATAGACAATTGACCACCCAAGTTGACCGGTGATTCACGAACGTTAAAACTTGTAAAAACTATACAATGACATATATGTGGTTATATATATAGTTAACATGTTTTTATTATAAGTATGTATCTCATTAGGTATTTTAACAATGAGTTATATACATAAAAATGAGACTATTAATTTAAGAAACTCGAAAACGATATATATAACGATTATCGTTATAACAACGTCTTACTAGGTACATATGAATAATATTAAGATATTGATACACTTATTTAATTATGTTAAATGATAAGTAAATATATTATTAAGTGTATTAACAATGAAATACATATGTAAAAATAAGACTACTAACTTAATGATTTCGAAACGAGACATATATGTAACGATTATCGTTGTAACGACATTTAACTGTATATACATCATACTAAGATATATTATATATCATAATATCATGATAATATAATAATTTAACATCTCATTTGATATTATAAACATTGGGTTAACAACATTTAACAAGATCGTTAACCTAAAGGTTTCAAAACAACACTTACATGTAACGACTAACGATGACTTAACGACTCAGTTAAAATGTATATACATGTAGTGTTTTAATATGTATTTATACACTTTTGAAAGACTTCAATACACTTATCAAAATATTTCTACTTAACAAAAATGCATACAATTACATCCTCGTTCAGTTTCATCAACAATTCTACTCGTATGCACCCGTATTCGTACTCGTACAATACACAGCTTTTAGATGTATGTACTATTGGTATATACACTCCAATGATCAGCTCTTAGCAGCCCATGTGAGTCACCTAACACATGTGGGAACCATCATTTGACAACTAGCATGAAATATCTCATAAAATTACAAAAATATGAGTAATCATTCATGACTTATTTACATGAAAACAAAATTACATATCCTTTATATCTAATCCATACACCAACGACCAAAAACACCTACAAACACTTTCATTCTTCAATTTTCTTCATCTAATTGATCTCTCTCAAGTTCTATCTTCAAGTTCTAAGTGTTCTTCATATATTTTACAAGTTCTAGTTACATAAAATCAAGAATACTTTCAAGTTTGCTAGCTCACTTCCAATCTTGTAAGGTGATCATCCAACCTCAAGAAATCTTTGTTTCTTACAGTAGGTTATCATTCTAATACAAGGTAATAATCATATTCAAACTTTGGTTCAATTTCTATAACTATAACAATCTTATTTCAAGTGATGATCTTACTTGAACTTGTTTTCGTGTCATGATTCTGCTTCAAGAACTTCGAGCCATCCAAGGATCCGTTGAAGCTAGATATATTTTTCTCTTTTTCAGTAGGTTTATCCAAGGAACTTAAGGTAGTAATGATGTTCATAACATCATTCGATTCATACATATAAAGCTATCTTATTCGAAGGTTTAAACTTGTAATCACTAGAACATAGTTTAGTTAATTCTAAACTTGTTCGCAAACAAAAGTTAATCCTTCTAACTTGACTTTTAAAATCAACTAAACACATGTTCTATATCTATATGATATGCTAACTTAATGATTTAAAACCTGGAAACACGAAAAACACCGTAAAACCGGATTTACGCCGTCGTAGTAACACCGCGGGCTGTTTTGGGTTAGTTAATTAAAAACTATGATAAACTTTGATTTAAAAGTTGTTATTCTGAGAAAATGATTTTTATTATGAACATGAAACTATATCCAAAAATTATGGTTAAACTCAAAGTGGAAGTATGTTTTCTAAAATGGTCATCTAGACGTCGTTCTTTCGACTGAAATGACTACCTTTACAAAAACGACTTGTAACTTATTTTTACGACTATAAACTTATACTTTTTCTGTTTAGATTCATAAAATATAGTTCAATATGAAACCATAGCAATTTGATTCACTCAAAACGGATTTAAAATGAAGAAGTTATGGGTAAAACAAGATTGGATAATTTTTCTCATTTTAGCTACGTGAAAATTGGTAACAAATCTATTCCAACCATAACTTAATCAACTTGTATTGTATATTATGTAATCTTGAGATACCATAGACACGTATACAATGTTTCGACCTATCATGTCGACACATCTATATATATTTCGGAACAACCATAGACACTCTATATGTGAATGTTGGAGTTAGCTATACAGGGTTGAGGTTGATTCCAAAAAATATATAGTTTGAGTTGTGATCAATACTGAGATACGTATACACTGGGTCGTGGATTGATTCAAGATAATATTTATCGATTTATTTCTGTACATCTAACTGTGGACAACTAGTTGTAGGTTACTAACGAGGACAGCTGACTTAATAAACTTAAAACATCAAAATATATTAAAAGTGTTGTAAATATATTTTGAACATACTTTGATATATATGTATATATTGTTATAGGTTCGTGAATCAACCAGTGGCCAAGTCTTACTTCCCGACGAAGTAAAAATCTGTGAAAGTGAGTTATAGTCCCACTTTTAAAATCTAATATTTTTGGGATGAGAATACATGCAGGTTTTATAAAAGATTTACAAAATAGACACAAGTACGTGAAACTACATTCTATGGTTGAATTATCGAAATCGAATATGCCCCTTTTTATTAAGTCTGGTAATCTAAGAATTAGGGAACAGACACCCTAATTGACACGAATCCTAAAGACAGATCTATTGGGCCTAACAAACCCCATCCAAAGTACCGGATGCTTTAGTACTTCGAAATTTATATCATATCCGAAGGGTGTCCCGGAATGATGGGGATATTCTTATATATGCATCTTGTTAATGTCGGTTACCAGGTGTTCAATCCATAAGAATGATTTTTATCTCTATGTATGGGGTGTGTATTGAAATATGAAATCTTGTGGTCTATTATTATGATTTGATATATATAGGTTAAACCTATAACTCACCAACATTTTTGTTGACGTTTTAAGCATGTTTATTCTCAGGTGATTATTAAGAGCTTCCGCTGTCGCATACTTAAATAAGGACGAGATTTGGAGTCCATGCTTGTATGATATTGTGTAAAAACTGCATTCAAGAAACTTATTTTGTTGTAACATATTTGTATTGTAAACCATTATGTAATGGTCGTGTGTAAAAAGGATATTTTAGATTATCATTATTTGATAATCTACGTAAAGCTTTTTAAACCTTTATTGATGAAATAAAGGTTATGGTTTGTTTTAAAATGAATGCAGTCTTTGAAAAACGTCTCATATAGAGGTCAAAACCTCGCAACAAAATCAATTAATATGGAACGTTTTTAATCAATAAGAACGGGACATTTCAGTTGGTATCCGAGCGTTGGTCTTAGAGAACCAGAATTTTGCATTAGTGTGTCTTATCGAGTTTGCTAGGATGCATTAGTGAGTCTGGACTTCGACCGTGTTTACTTGAAAAATGATTGCTTAACAAATTTTGTTGGAAACTATATATTTTTAACATGTGAATATTATGTGATATATTAATCTCTTAACGCGTTTGATATTATGTGATAGATGTCTACCTCTAGAACAAGTCCCATTGACTCACCTAATAATAATGAAGAGTCAAATGTAAATTGGAATGATTCGTGGACTGATTCACAAGTTCCCGAAGAGGAACCGGAAGAAGAGTCGGAACCAGAAGAAGAATCGGAACCGGATGAAGAAATAGAACCAGTGGGGGAAATAATAAAACGGTTAAGTAAAAGAAAATCCTCAACCAACCGACCAAGGTTAATTATGGTCAATGGTGTTTCCGCCAAGGAAGCAAAATATTGGGAGGATTACCAATTCTGCGATGAATCGGATTCCGACGAGAATTCCGATGATGTTATAGAAATTACCCCAACTGAATTTAAAAAGGCAAAAGAAAATAATAAGGGAAAGGGCATAAAAATAGAGAAATCTAATTCCAACCCCGATGAACTTTATATGTATCGTCAACCCCCGAAGTCCTTAAGTTGTAACAATGACCCGGGAACCTCTAAACCACCAGGTTTTTCTAAACCAATGTGGATAACGACGGCTCGTATTAGGGGAACATCATATATCCCTAGAAACTTGGCAAAACGAACCAAAACCGAAGAAGAAGAAACAAGCGAGTCGGAATAAGATAGCTGTATTCGTGTGGTGTAATATGTGTAATATAGTGTGCTTATGCTTTATGATATATGTAAAAATTGCTTGTATTAATAAGTATTTTTTTTTATGAATCTAACTCTTGTCTATTTTACAGTATAAAAACACAAAATGGATAGACAACCCAATATTTTAAGAGACCTACCCGGAGACATGATTGATGAAATCTTGTCTAGAGTCGGTCAGAATTCTTCGGCACAACTATTTAAGGCGAGATCAGTTTGTAAGACATTCGAAGAACGTTCCAAGAATGCCTTGGTTTATAAAAGGCTTTCGTTCGAAAGATGGGGGATATCACATTGGGAAATCCATAAGTTACGATGTGTTTACTTTGACGCATATATTGCGGGGAACCCAAATGCTATTTTACGCAACGGGTTAAGAAATTATTTTGACTCAATATATCCGAATATTGGACTTCGTGATTTAGAAAAAGCGACTAACATGCAACATAAAGAAGCATGTTATGCTTACGGATTAGTAATGTTCGCTTCTTACCAAAGTGAGAACAAGAACATCGGGCTACAACTATTAAACAAAACGTTTCCACAAGTGACGGAGTCGGTAATTGGGGTAAGAAATGAGGTTTTTAGATTGTTACGGGACTGTTGGACATTACGTAACCCTCGTCCTTTTGACGACGTTACAACACGCTGTCTTATCAACAGCCATAACGGTTATGTTCCACAAGACCAAGGATGGGAAGTAATCCTAGTAAAACCAGAATGCATGACTTGTTTCTGGGCGTATGAATTACATGTCTTTATTGCCTTTACTGAACGACTTGTGTACTAGCTAGAATTATCTTCACAACTATCTTGTATCAAAGTTATTGTGTGCTATATTTCATGCTTTATGTAAAATAAGCGGTATTGTAAGTTTGTAAAATATTGTATAAAAGTTTGAACGCGAAATATTATAATCAGTTTTTCATATAGAATTGTAGTAGTTGAATTGTATATTAGCTACTAAGTATGAACTTAACGGGTAGGTACTACCCGAATTTAAACTTATAAAACGCTAATATGAAGAAAAAGCTTTTATAAATGAGTTCATATTATGCTACGAAATACTATTAACTACTCTTAATATTCTGTATGATTAACTTGTTCCATTTGACTATTTTGAAGGAAATGGCACCGACTACTCGACACACCGTGAATATGAATGAAGAGGAATTCCGTACTTTTCTAGCTTCAAACATAGCCGCAGTACAGGCTGCGCTACATACCAACAATAACCTTGGATCTAGCAGTACAGGAAATCGTTTAGGATGCACCTACAAAGAATTCACTGCCTGCAAACCTTTGGAATTTGATGGAACCGAAGGACCGATCGGATTGAAACGGTGGACCGAGAAGGTCGAATCGGTGTTTGCCATAAGTAAGTGTACTGAAGAGGACAAAGTGAAGTACGCTACGCATACCTTCACAGGTTCTGCGTTAACATGGTGGAATACTTATCTAGAGCAAGTGGGACAAGACGATGCTTACGCACTACCGTGGTCAGCATTCAAGCACTTGATGAACGAGAAGTACCGTCCCAGAACCGAGGTCAATAAGCTCAAGACAGAACTTAGAGGGTTACGAACCCAAGGATTTGATATTACCACGTACGAAAGACGATTCACATAATTGTGCCTATTGTGTCCGGGAGCATTCGAAGATGAGGAAGAGAAGATCGACGCGTTTGTGAAAGGATTACCGGAAAGAATCCAAGAAGATATAAGTTCACACGAGCCCGCCTCTATACAACAGGCATGTAGAATGGCTCACAAAGTAGTGAACCAGATTGAAGAAAGAATTAAAGAACAGACTGCTGAAGAGGCCAATGTGAAGCAAGTCAAAAGAAAGTGGGAGGAAAACGGTGATAAGAATCACCAATACAACAACAACAGCAATTACAACAATAATCGCAACAATTATCCCAACAATCGCAACATCAATCGCAACTACCACAAACGGCCCAACAACAACAACAACAACAACAACAACTACAACAATCATCCCAACAACAATAATAACCGCAACAAAAACAACAATCAGAAGCAGCTATGCCAAAGGTGTGAAAAGTATCACTCGGGGTTCTGCACCAAATTTTGCAACAAGTGTAAAAGAAATGGTCATAGCGCGGCGAAGTGTGAGGTCTATGGACCAGGGGTTAATAGAACGAAAGGAACAAATGGTGTCGGAACGAGTAATGGCGGAGCAAGTAGTGTCGGAGCAAGTTATGCCAATGTAGTTTGTTATAAATGTGGAAAACCGGGCCACATTATTAGAAATTGCCCGAACCAGGAGAACACGAATGGACAAGGCCGCGGAAGAGTTTTCAATATTAATGCGGCAGAGGCACAGGAAGACCCGGAGCTTGTTACGGGTACGTTTCTTATTGACAATAAATCTGCTTACGTTTTATTTGATTCGGGTGCGGATAGAAGCTATATGAGTAGAGATTTTTGTGCTAAATTAAGTTGTCCATTGACGCCTTTGGATAGTAAATTTTTACTCGAATTAGCAAATGGTAAATTAATTTCAGCAGATAATATATGTCGGAATCGAGAAATTAAACTGGTTAGCGAAACATTTAAGATTGATTTGATACCAGTAGAGTTAGGGAGTTTTGATGTGATAATCGGTATGGACTGGTTGAAAGAAGTGAAAGCAGAGATCGTCTGTTACAAAAATGCAATTCGCATTATACGAGAAAAAGGAAAACCCTTAATGGTGTACGGAGAAAAGGGCAACACGAAGCTACATCTTATTAGTAATTTGAAGGCACAAAAACTAATAAGAAAAGGTTGCTATGCTGTTATAGCACACGTCGAGAAAGTACAAACTGAAGAAAAGAGCATCAATGATGTTCCCATTGCAAAAGAATTTCCCGATGTATTTCCGAAAGAATTACCGGGATTACCCCCACATCGATCTGTTGAATTTCAAATAGATCTTGTACCAGGAGCTGCACCAATAGCTCGTGCTCCTTACAGACTCGCACCCAGCGAGATGAAAGAACTGCAAAGCCAATTACAAGAACTTTTAGAGCGTGGTTTCATTCGACCAAGCACATCACCGTGGGGAGCTCCTGTTTTGTTTGTCAAGAAGAAAGATGGTACATTCAGGTTGTGTATCGACTACCGAGAGTTGAACAAACTTACCATCAAGAACCGCTACCCACTACCGAGAATCGACGACTTATTTGATCAACTACAAGGCTCGTCTGTTTATTCAAAGATTGACTTACGTTCCGGGTATCATCAAATGCGGGTGAAAGAAGATGATATTCCAAAGACTGCTTTCAGAACAGGTTACGGTCATTACGAGTTTATGGTCATGCCGTTTGGTTTAACTAATGCACCAGCTGTGTTCATGGACCTTATGAACCGAGTGTGTGGACCATACCTTGACAAGTTTGTCATTGTTTTCATTGATGACATACTTATTTACTCAAAGAATGACCAAGAACACGGTGAACATTTGAGAAAGGTGTTAGAAGTATTGAGGAAAGAAGAATTGTACGCTAAGTTTTCAAAGTGTGCATTTTGGTTGGAAGAAGTTCAATTCCTCAGTCACATAGTGAGAAGGTATTAAGGTGGATCCGGCAAAGATAGAAACTGTTGAAAAGTGGGAAACCCCGAAAACTCCGAAACACATACGCCAGTTTTTAGGACTAGCTGGTTACTATAGAAGGTTCATCCAAGATTTTTCCAGAATAGCAAAACCCTTGACTGCATTAACGCATAAAGGGAAGAAATTTGAATGGAATGATGAACAAGAGAAAGCGTTTCAGTTATTGAAGAAAAAGCTAACTACGGCACCTATATTGTCATTGCCTGAAGGGAATGATGATTTTGTGATTTATTGTGACGCATCAAAGCAAGGTCTCGGTTGTGTATTAATACAACGAACGAAGGTGATTGCTTATGCGTCTAGACAATTGAAGATTCACGAACAAAATTATACGATGCATGATTTGGAATTAGGAGCGGTTGTTTTTGCATTAAAGACTTGGAGGCACTACTTATATGGGGTCAAAAGTATTATATATACCGACCACAAAAGTCTTCAACACATATTTAATCAGAAACAACTGAATATGAGGCAGCGTAGGTGGATTGAATTGTTGAATGATTACGACTTTGAGATTCGTTACCACCCGGGGAAGGCAAATGTGGTAGCCGATGCCTTGAGCAGGAAGGACAGAGAACCCATTCGAGTAAAATCTATGAATATAATGATTCATAATAACCTTACTACTCAAATAAAGGAGGCGCAACAAGGAGTTTTAAAAGAGGGAAATTTAAAGGATGAAATACCCAAAGGATCGGAGAAACATCTTAATATTCAGGAAGACGGAACTCGGTATAGGGCTGAAAGGATTTGGGTACCAAAATTTGGAGATATGAGAGAAATGGTACTTAGAGAAACTCATAAAACCAGATACTCAATACATCCTGGAACGGGGAAGATGTACAAGGATCTCAAGAAACATTTTTGGTGGCCGGGTATGAAAGCCGATGTTGCTAAATACGTAGGAGAATGTTTGACGTGTTCTAAGGTCAAAGCTGAGCATCAGAAACCATCAGGTCTACTTCAACAACCCAAAATCCCGGAATGGAAATGGGAAAACATTACCATGGATTTCATCACTAAATTGCCAAGGACTGCAAGTGGTTTTGATACTATTTGGGTAATAGTTGATCGTCTCACCAAATCAGCACACTTCCTGCCAATAAGAGAAGATGACAAGATGGAGAAGTTAGCACGACTGTATTTGAAGGAAGTCGTCTCCAGACATGGAATACCAATCTCTATTATCTCTGATAGGGATGGCAGATTTATTTCAAGATTCTGGCAGACATTACAGCAAGCATTAGGAACTCGTCTAGACATGAGTACTGCCTATCATCCACAAACTGATGGGCAGAGCGAAAGGATGATACAAACGCTTGAAGACATGCTACGAGCATGTGTTATTGATTTCGGAAACAGTTGGGATCGACATCTACCGTTAGCAGAATTTTCCTACAACAACAGCTACCATTCAAGCATTGAGATGGCGCCGTTTGAAGCACTTTATGGTAGAAAGTGCAGGTCTCCGATTTGTTGGAGTGAAGTGGGAGATAGACAGATTACGGGTCCGGAGATTATACAAGAAACTACCGAGAAGATCATCCAAATTCAACAACGGTTGAAAACCGCCCAAAGTCGACAAAAGAGCTACGCTGACATTAAAAGAAAAGATATAGAATTTGAAATTGGAGAGATGGTCATGCTTAAAGTTGCACCTTGGAAAGGCGTTGTTCGATTTGGTAAACGAGGGAAATTAAATCCAAGGTATATTGGACCATTCAAGATTATTGATCGTGTCAGACCAGTAGCTTACCGACTTGAGTTACCTCAACAACTCGCGGCTGTACATAACACTTTCCACGTCTCGAATTTGAAGAAATGTTTTGCTAAAGAAGATCTCTCTATTCCGTTAGATGAAATCCAAATCAACGAAAAACTTCAATTCATCGAAGAACCCGTCGAAATAATGGATCGTGAGGTTAAAAGACTTAAGCAAAACAAGATACCAATTGTTAAGGTTCGATGGAATGCTCGTAGAGGACCCGAGTTCACCTGGGAGCGTGAAGATCAGATGAAGAAGAAATACCCGCATCTATTTCCAGAAGATTCGTCAACACCTTCAACAGCTTAAAATTTCGGGACGAAATTTATTTAACGGGTAGGTACTGTAGTGACCCGAACTTTTGCATGTTTATATATATTAATTGAGATTGATATTTACATGATTAAATGTTTCCAACATGTTAAGCAATCAAACTTGTTAAGACTTGATTAATTGAAATATGTTTCATATAGACAATTGACCACCCAAGTTGACCGGTGATTCACGAACGTTAAAACTTGTAAAAACTATACAATGACATATATGTGGTTATATATATAGTTAACATGTTTTTATTATAAGTATGTATCTCATTAGGTATTTTAACAATGAGTTATATACATAAAAATGAGACTATTAATTTAAGAAACTCGAAAACGATATATATAACGATTATTGTTATAACAACGTCTTACTAGGTACATATGAATCATATTAAGATATTGATACACTTATTTAATTATGTTAAATGATAAGTAAATATATTATTAAGTGTATTAACAATGAAATACATATGTAAAAATAAGACTACTAACTTAATGATTTCGAAACGAGACATATATGTAACGATTATCGTTGTAACGACATTTAACTGTATATACATCATACTAAGATATATTATATATCATAATATCATGATAATATAGTAATTTAACATCTCATTTGATATTATAAACATTGGGTTAACAACATTTAACAAGATCGTTAACCTAAAGGTTTCAAAACAACACTTACATGTAACGACTAACGATGACTTAACGACTCAGTTAAAATGTATATACATGTAGTGTTTTAATATGTATTTATACACTTTTGAAAGACTTCAATACACTTATCAAAATACTTCTACTTAACAAAAATGCATACAATTACATCCTCGTTCAGTTTCATCAACAATTCTACTCGTATGCACCCGTATTCGTACTCGTACAATACACAGCTTTTAGATGTATGTACTATTGGTATATACACTCCAATGATCAGCTCTTAGCTGCCCATGTGAGTCACCTAACACATGTGGGAACCATCATTTGGCAACTAGCATGAAATATCTCATAAAATTACAAAAATATGAGTAATCATTCATGACTTATTTACATGAAAACAAAATTACATATCCTTTATATCTAATCCATACACCAACGACCAAAAACACCTACAAACACTTTCATTCTTCAATTTTCTTCATCTAATTGATCTCTCTCAAGTTCTATCTTCAAGTTCTAAGTGTTCTTCATATATTTTACAAGTTCTAGTTACATAAAATCAAGAATACTTTCAAGTTTGCTAGCTCACTTCCAATCTTGTAAGGTGATCATCCAACCTCAAGAAATTTTTGTTTCTTACAGTAGGTTATCATTCTAATACAAGATAATAATCATATTCAAACTTTTGTTCAATTTCTATAACTATAACAATCTTATTTCAAGTGATGATCTTACTTGAACTTGTTTTCGTGTCATGATTCTGCTTCAAGAACTTCGAGCCATCCAAGGATCCGTTGAAGCTAGATATATTTTTCTCTTTTCCAGTAGGTTTATCCAAGGAACTTAAGGTAGTAATGATGTTCATAACATCATTCGATTCATACATATAAAGCTATCTTATTCGAAGGTTTAAACTTGTAATCACTAGAACATAGTTTAGTTAATTCTAAACTTGTTCGCAAACAAAAGTTAATCCTTCTAACTTGACTTTTAAAATCAACTAAACACATGTTCTATATCTATATGATATGCTAACTTAATGATTTAAAACCTGGAAACACGAAAAACACCGTAAAACCGGATTTACGCCGTCGTAGTAACACCGCGGGCTGTTTTGGGTTAGTTAATTAAAAACTATGATAAACTTTGATTTAAAAGTTGTAATTCTGAGAAAATGATTTTTATTATGAACATGAAACTATATCCAAAAATTATGGTTAAACTCAAAGTGGAAGTATGTTTTCTAAAATGGTCATCTAGACGTCGTTCTTTCGACTGAAATGACTACCTTTACAAAAATGACTTGTAACTTATTTTTACGACTATAAACCTATACTTTTTCTGTTTAGATTCATAAAATAGAGTTCAATATGAAACCATAGCAATTTGATTCACTCAAAACGGATTTAAAATGAAGAAGTTATGGGTAAAACAAGATTGGATAATTTTTCTCATTTTAGCTACGTGAAAATTGGTAACAAATCTATTCCAACCATAACTTAATCAACTTGTATTGTATATTATGTAATCTTGAGATACCATAGACACGTATACAATGTTTCGACCTATCATGTCGACACATCTATATATATTTCGGAACAACCATAGACACTCTATATGTGAATGTTGGAGTTAGCTATACAGGGTTGAGGTTGATTCCAAAAAATATATAGTTTGAGTTGTGATCAATACTGAGATACGTATACACTGGGTCGTGGATTGATTCAAGATAATATTTATCGATTTATTTCTGTACATCTAACTGTGGACAACTAGTTGTAGGTTACTAACGAGGATAGCTGACTTAATAAACTTAAAATATCAAAATATATTAAAAGTGTTGTAAATATATTTTGAACATACTTTGATATATATGTATATATTGTTATAGGTTCGTGAATCAACCAGTGGCCAAGTCTTACTTCCCGACGAAGTAAAAATCTGTGAAAGTGAGTTATAGTCCCACTTTTAAAATCTAATATTTTTGGGATGAGAATACATGCAGGTTTTATAAATGATTTACAAAATAGACACAAGTACGTGAAACTACATTCTATGGTTGAATTATCGAAATCGAATATGCCCCTTTTTATTAAGTCTGGTAATCTAAGAATTAGGGAACAGACACCCTAATTGACACGAATCCTAAAGATAGATCTATTGGGCCTAACAAACCCCATCCAAAGTACCAGATGCTTTAGTACTTCGAAATTTATATCATATCCGAAGGGTGTCCCGGAATGATGGGGATATTCTTATATATGCATCTTGTTAATGTCGGTTACCAGGTGTTCAATTTATAAGAATGATCTTTATCTCTATGTATGGGGTGTGTATCGAAATATGAAATCTTGTGGTCTATTATTATGATTTGATATATATAGGTTAAACCTATAACTCACCAACATTTTTGTTGACGTTTTAAGCATGTTTATTCTCAGGTGATTATTAAGAGCTTCCGCTGTCGCATACTTAAATAAGGACGAGATTTGGAGTCCATGCTTGTATGATATTGTGTAAAAACTGCATTCAAGAAACTTATTTTGTTGTAACATATTTGTATTGTAAACCATTATGTAATGGTCGTGTGTAAACAGGATATTTTAGATTATCATTATTTGATAATCTACGTAAAGCTTTTTAAACCTTTATTGATGAAATAAAGGTTATGGTTTGTTTTAAAATGAATGCAGTCTTTGAAAAACGTCTCATATAGAGGTCAAAACCTCGCAACGAAATCAATTAATATGGAACGTTTTTAATCAATAAGAACGGGACATTTCAAATTATTTTGGTGTGGAGGCTTAACCAAGTCGGGTGTAACCATGAGGTGATTAGAGGGTTACTTGTATTGTTCTCCATAATGGTTAACGTAGAAATGGTATGCCGTTCGAGAGGCATTTACGTTGACCAAGTATGTGTGCAAGAAGAGTCACGGATGTTGACTATCTTTGATGTGTGTAGTTTTCGGCCAGTCTTCATGATTGTTGGATGTGTGATCTATTGGTGGTTTTATACGCCGAGAGTGGGGTCGTGAGGACCACGTCGTGGGATTAGTGAGGCGATAGCCGTGTTTCGCTCACATGTTGTTACGGGTGTGACAATAGTTGATTTTGTGCACCTTAGGTTTAGCGTTGCCATAGTCGTTTGGGGCGCTTTTGGTTTTAGCCGTTGCTTATGATGTTAGGATAGTGGCGTATTGGTTGTATTGCGCACTACAAAGGATGTTTAGTGGTAAGTGTAATCCGTAAGGATTCATGTGGTTCGATCTTCAACGTTCGGATCGTTGACTTTAGGTTAAAACTTGGTCACTTTTAGCGTTGTCCTCGGTAAAGGTACGCTAAGGAATTGATATCTCGGTACGAGATTGGTTGAGTTTTTCCCGATATGGGGAAAAGAGCAGGTTTTAGTGCTCGGATGGTGGTTTTGATAAATCGCGGGTGACGATTTTAGTTGCTAAAGGTGATTCATTGGGAAGAATTGTCTAGGAAAGTTCGGATTGGAACTTAGGATTGAGGGCCGTTGAGTAGTTCCGGATTGGTTAAGTGGAGAAGATCACGAGGACGTGATCGAGTTTAAGTGGGGGAGAGTTGTAAGACCCAAATATTTATTGTACATAATGTATTTATGGTGTACGATGCGTGTATGAAGTGTACGTGTTGCTTGCTCGAACGCCGAAGGAAACTGGACGTTGTCTGAAGTGGCAAGGTGTGTATGTATCTTTTCAACCCCAAATAAAGTTTGTGTTGATGTTTCAAAGCCTTACCATTGGAAAGGAAATCTTATTACGTTTCCAACGATATTTGATTCATCGAAAACGGAGCTACGGTCAAAAAGTTATGGCCAAAACAAGTTTCTGAAAACTGACCTGTAGGTTGGAGCGGCGCTCCACCTTTCGGCGCGGCGCGCCGAACCCGTCTGATGCAATTTTCAGCCTTTTTAAAAGGTCTAAATGAGGGGTACTTTGGTCTTTTCATTTAGGGTCAGTTTAGGGTCATCAAAACTGAACTAGAACTCCATTGGAGCTCATTTTCACTCATCAAACACTCTCATCTTCAAACCCTAGAGTGAGAGGAGAGTTTTAGAGAGAGAGAGAGCTCCAATTGGAGAAGAAGAAGGGTGTTTCGGGTCAAACCTCGGGTATTGAAGTTGTTCTACTCGTCAACGGCATCATTTTGGCGGTATTGGTAAGTTCAAACTCCGAACTTCATCTTTGTAATTTGATATTCAAGTTTAGGGTTTTGAACTAGTTAGTTATAAAACCCATTTAGGAGGTGAAATGGGTAATTGTAACTAGTTATTGTTGATGTTGGTGGGTTTAGGTTTGGTTAATGATTTAACCATGTTTAAGGCTTGTATGTAGTGTGTAATCTCTAGTATTAGTGATTCTAGTAGTGTTGAAACTCTTTTGGGTATGTTTGGTTGACTAACTTTGACTAGAGTCAAAGATTAGGGTTTGGTGATGATTATAACCCAATTGTCGATTTAATAAGGTTTATAAACTTAAAATGGATTAAGTTGAAGTATAAAATCGAGTTAAATATGTTTTGTTGTTAAAACTTGTTAATGGCGCGATATTGACTTCTTATGGGTCAAATTAGTGTTTAAGTGCCATTTTGGGCAAGATAGGTGTTTAACACCTATGATTGGGTCTAATTGGAGTATTAGGACCATTCTCACTTGTGTTAGTGATTATTGGTTAGTTTGGGCACGGTTTGTGCTTGGAAGTGCATTTGGGTCGAAATTGCACTAGTTGTCAATTTGGGTTGATTTGTAAATCCACCATAATTGTGTTGTTGGGTTTGTGATAATGGAATAGGTACATTCCATCGGTGTGTTGCAGATTATTCGGTGGCATTTCTTCAAGGCGACAAGGTGAGTGGAATATTTATACATGTATGTATGTGGTTTATTTACTCGTACGCGATGTGGGCCTTTGGTGCCACATCGAGAGTATTGGGCGTTATGTCACAAGATGGTGACTAATTGAGGTTAAGGGTGAAGAGAACTACGGGTTGGTAGTGTCTCGTTAGGTGCCTCACAAGTCGGTGACACCTCATGGTGGTTCACGAGGCGGTGACCCCTTTGGTAATTGGTTGATGGTTCACAAGTCGGTGATACCATAAGTTGGGGAAGTGATTCACAAGTCGGTGACACTTCGTAGTGTTCATGAGTCGGTGACACTAGATGGTGATTCACAAGTCAGTGATACCTTATGATGAGTCATAAGTCGGTGACATTTCTTAGTGTTCACAAGTCGGTGACACTAGGTGGGGCTTCACAAGTCAGTGATGCCACATGGTGATTCACAAGTCGGTGACACCTTACGATGAGTCACAAGTCGGTGACATCATACGAGTGAGACTCGACGTTAATGGTCGTCTACAAGTCGGTAGTGCCATAGCGGGAACGGTTTTTTATATTTATGCATTATTGTGATTTAGTATATTATTGTGACAATTTATATACTAATGTTGTTGCTAGTCGTATGTTTGGTGTTGCTAGCTCGTTTATGCATTTTGTTTGCATGGTATTGTAAGTGGATGCGTGTAGGTAAATTACATATGTATATGTATAAGTATTGCATTCACTAAGCGTTATCTTACCCTCTCGTTGTTGACTTTTTTATAGATTGCATGGATGCGGAGGCTCGGGTAAGCGGGGACTAGTGGACTTGCGTAGTTGCTTTAGAAGGCTTGCTTTTGGATTGATTAGGATTGGGTAGCGTATCCCCAATCGCCATGCTCGACCTTTATTTTGTATTACAAATCATGTGGTTGAAAACTTGTATTTTCGTACGAAAGTCGTAAAACGGCCGATGTGGGACCGGTCTTCGTAAAACTAATTTTATTAATGGGACGTGTTAGTTCTACATATATTAATGTATGGTTAAAAGCGTTTTGTCTAAATACGTCGGGAAGTGGTCAAACATTTTAGCATTTCAAGACTTTTTGGACAGGCCACTTTGGCGCGCCGCGCAAAGTTATGGCGCGCCGCGCCACCTGCTGAACAAAGAAATTTTTTTTTATTGATATTTCCACGTGATCGTTTGTATTACGGGTTGGGATGTTACAACAAGTGTATGTGTGTGTGAGAAATGAAAAGAGATACAAGTAATATGTAACACAAAAAAAAAGATTTTGAGCTCCCCATGGCCTACAAAGGCCGACGGTTTGAATGGGGGAGGGAGAAGAAAATTGCCCACTAGTCTCTTGCATGTTAAAGTCTTAAAAGTTGGTTACTAGAGGTGTTTGCGTGGGAAAGGTGTAAGTAACTAGATTCTTTACACAATTAATCTTGTTAAGTCTTAAGTAATACTTGTATGCTAGTAATAGGCTAATTAGTCCATTAAGGTGAGTAGAGTGGGCTCTTAAGTCCATTAACACTAATAAAAGCCCAAGTTCCATTAGTTAACAAATAAATCCAATAGAAGCCCAAGTAATTAACTAATAACCTTAGTTAATTAAAATGATTAATAAAATTAATCATGAATGTAAATAATACTCGAAAATATTATTCGTGTAATGTACGTGTGCCACAAAGACGTTTCGTGCATTTAAAGTCAAGTATGGTAACATGTAAATGTATAACAATACATTCATTTAATCACAAGTATTAATAATAATTATTAATAAATACACGTTGGAAAATCCAGGGTCGTTACATTACCCACCTGTTAAAGAAAATTTCGTCCCGAAATTTTAAGCTGAGGTAGATGGAGGAGTCGGGAAAAGGTGAGGATACTTCCGCATCATTTGATCCTCTCGCTCCCAGGTAAATCAGGTCCTGGTTTGGCATTCCATCATACTCGGACGATTGGAATCTTGTTGCGTTTCAATGTTTTGACCTCACGGTCCATAATCTCGACGGGTTCTTCCACAAAGTGGAGTTTGTCATCAATTGTAAGTTCCTGCAATGGTATGATAAGTTCGGGTGCAGCAAGACACTTCTTCAAGTTTGACACGTGGAAGGTAGGATGAACTGAGCTCAATTGTGCTGGTAAATCCAAACGGTATGCAACGGGTCCAACATGTTCCAAGATTTCAAAAGGACCGATGTACCGCGGGTTTAACTTTTCGCGTTTTCCAAAACGAATCACACCCTTCCAAGGTGCAACCTTCAACATTACACGGTCACCAACGTTGAATTCAAAGTCTTTACGTTTAAGATCGGCATAACTCTTTTGACGATCGCAGGCAGTCTTAAGTCTAGCTTGAATCTGAGCAATCTTCTCCGTGGTTTCATGGACTACCTCGGGTCCGGTGATTTGCTTCTCGCCTACTTCGGCCTAAAAAATAGGAGATCGGCACTTGCGGCCATACAATGCTTCAAAAGGTGCGGCATTAATACTCGAGTGATAACTGTTGTTGTACGAGAATTCGACGAGTGGCAAATGCCTTTCCCAGGCCTTTCCGAAATCAATGACACATGCACGCAACATGTCTTCCAAGGTCTGAATCGTTCGTTCACTTTGTCCATCGGTCTGTGGGTGATATGCAGTACTCATGTCGAGACGAGTTCCCATTGCTTCTTGCAAAGAATGCCAAAATCTAGAAGTAAAATGGGGATCGCGATCTGAGATGATCGATAAAGGTACACCATGAAGAGATACAACCTCTTCGATGTATAATTGAGCAAGTCTCTCCATCGTATCCATTTCCTTCATAGCCAAGAAGTGTGCAAATTTGGTAAGACGGTCAACGATAACCCAGATGATATCGTATCCGCCCACCATCTTTGGTAGCTTGGTGATGAAATCCATTGTGATCCTTTCCCACTTCCATTGTGGGATTTCTGGTTGTTGAAGTAATCCAGAGGGCCTCTGATGCTCGGCCTTAACTTTCGAGCAAGTCAAACACTTCCCAACATAAGTCGCAACGTCTTTCTTAAGATTCGGCCACCAATACTGTTCCTTAAGACCGTGGTACATTTTGCTCGCTCCGGGATGAATCGAATATCTCGACTTGTGGGCTTCATCAAGTATAAGGTTCCGTAGATCTCCATAAAGAGGTACCCAAATTCTTCCGGCATAACATCGGAGTCCAGACTCCCTAACCTCGAATTGAGAGACAAGTATGTTCAAATGTTTGTGAGATATATTCTCCTCCTTGAGAGCCTCATCTTGGGCTACTCGGATCTGACTGTTGAGGTTCAAATGGATGGTGATATTCAGAGCCCTAACACGAAGAGGTGTCATCCTCTCCTTTTGGCTTAAAGCGTCAGCTACAACATTGGCCTTGCTAGGATGATAGCGAAGTTCACAATCATAGTATTTTAGCGTCTCGATCCATCGACGCTGTCTCATATTCAGTTGCTTCTGATCGAAGATGTGCTGGAGGCTCTTGTGGTCGGTGAAGATTGTGCTCTTAGTTCCATACAAATAGTGTCTCCACAATTTGAGCGCAAAGACAATGGCTCCAAGTTCAAGATCGTGAGTAGTGTAGTTCCGCTCGTGAATCTTCAATTATCGGGAGGCATAGGCATTAACCTTTGAACGTTGCATCAGTACACAACCAAAACCACTTTTCGAAGCATCGCAATAAACGACGAAGTCGTCACTGCCTTCAGGAAGAGATAAGATAGGTGCGGTGGTTAACTTCTTCTTCAAAGTTTGAAATGCTGATTCGTGTGTAGGTTCCCAAATGAACTTCTTGCCCTTGTGAGTCAGCGCGGTCAAAGGACGTGTAATCAAAGAGAAACCTTCAATAAATCTTCGGTAGTAACCGGCGAGACCTAGGAATTGGCGAATGTGAGTTGGAGTAGTGGGAGTCTCCCACTTGCTGATAGCTTCAATCTTGGTGGGGTCGACCTTGATACCCTGGTCGCTCACAACATGACCCAGAAATTGGACTTCCTTCAACCAAAATTCACACTTAGAGAATTTGGCGTAAAGTTGTTCTTGTCTCAAGAGTTCAAGTACTAGTCGAAGATCTTGCTCATGCTCTTCTTCGCTCTTGGAGTAGATGAGGATATCATCTATGAAGATGATAACGAACTTATCCAGGTATGGCTTGCAGACACGATTCATGAGATCCATGAACACGGCAGGTGCGTTGGTTAAACCGAATGGCATCACGAGAAACTGATAATGACCATAACGAGTTTTGAATGCAGTCTTCATCACATCACTTTCCTTCACCCTCAACTGGTGATAACCGGATCGTAAATCGATCTTGGAGTAAACGCTCGATCCTTGAAGTTGGTCAAAAAGATCGTCAATACGGGGAAGAGGATACCGATTCTTGATTGTCAATTTGTTGAGTTCACGGTAGTCGATACACATACGGAAGGATCCATCCTTCTTTTTCACAAATAAAATAGGTGCGCCCCAAGGCCAGAAACTGGGTTGGATGAATCCACGGTCTAGTAGTTCTTGTAATTGGCTCTGTAATTCTTGCATCTCGGAAGGTACGAGTCTATAAGGTGCGCGAGCTACAGGTGCAGCTCCTGGAACCAAATCGATCTGAAACTCTACTGCTCTCGGCGGCGGTAATCTAGGCAATTCTTCGGGGAAGACATCTGAAAATTCGTTCACAATTCGAACGTCTTTCACACTCTTCACCTCGGTTTCTACCGTTTTCACATGTGCTAGGACAGCAAGACGTCCCTTCTTCATGATCTTCTGCGCTTTCACGCAACTAATGAGGTTCAACTTAGATGTACATTTCTCTCCATAAATGATCAGTGGCTCACCATCTCCTTGTGGTATACGAAGAGCTTTATCTCCACAGATAATATCGGCCCTTATCTTGGTCAACCAATCCATACCGACAATCACGTACAAACTTCCCAATTTGATGGATATCAAGTCAATTTCGAAATCTGCACCAGCTATGTTGATAATATCTCCTCGATTAATATGGTCAACTTTCTCAAGTTTTCCATTGGCGACCTCGACAAGCATACTCTCTTTTAACGGGACTAACGACCAATTAATCTTATCGCAAAAGTGTCTACATACATAACTTCTATCGGCACCAGTATCAAATAGGACAGAAGTGTAAGACCCAAATATTTATTGTACATAATGTATTTATGGTGTACTATGCGTGTATGAAGTGTACGTGTTACTTGCTCGAACGTCGAAGGAAACTGGACGTTGTCTGAAGTGAGAAGGTGTGTACGTATCTTTTCAACCCCAAAAAAAGTTTTTGTTTACATTTCAAAGCCTTACCAATGGAAAGGAAATCTTATTACGTTTCCAATGATATTTGATTCATCGAAAACGGAGCTACGGTCAAAAAGTTATGGCCAAAACAAGTTTCTGAAAACTGACCTGCAGGTTGGAGCGGCGCTCCACCATTTGGCGCGGTGCTCCGATTGCTGCTGATGCATTTTTCAGCCTTTTTAAAAGGTTTAAATGAGGGGTACTTTGGTATTTTCATTTAGGGTCGGTTTAGGGTCACCAAAACTGATCTAGAACTCTATTGGAGCTCATTTCTCACCCACACAAACACTCTCATCCATATCTAGAGAGATAGGAAGGGTTCTAGAGTGAGAGAGCTTGAATTGGAGAAGAATGAGTTGAATTCTCACCAAAGCTCGGGTTTTAAAGTTGTTCTACTCGTCAATGGCATCATTTTGGTGGTATTGGTAAGTTCAAACTCCGAATTTCATTTGTTAGATTTGATATTCAAGTTAGGGTTTGAGATTGTTAGTTGTAAAACCCATTTGGTTGATGAAGAGGGTTTATGGAAACTTGCTATTTTGATATTTGGCGGGTTTTGGGTTGGTTAATGATTTAACCATGTTTAAGACTTGTAAATGGTGTATAATCACTAGTGTTAGTGATTATTGGTGTTTTGGAAACCATTAGGGTTCTTATGGTTGACTAATTTTGACTAATTTTGACTAGAGTCAAAATTAGAGTTTGTTGATGATTATGACTCAATTGCCGATTTAATAAGGTTTATAAACTTAAAATGGATTAAGTTGAAGCATAGAACCGAGTTAAATATGTTTTGGTGTCAAAACTTGCTAATAGCGTGATATTGACTTCTTATGGGTCAAATTAGGGTTTAAGTGTCATTTTGGGCAAGATAGGTGTTTAACACCTATGATTGGGTTTGATTGGCATATTAGGACCATTCTCACTTGTGTTAGTGATCATTGGTTAGTTTGGGCGCGGTTTGTGCTTGGAAGTGCATTTGGGTCGAAATTGCACTAGTTGTCAATTTGGGTTGATTTGTATATCCACCCTAATTGCGTTACTTGTTATGTGATAAATGGATTAGGTACATTCCATCGGCGATTGCGGATTATTCGGTAGCATTCTTCAAGGCGACAAGATGAGTGTTAATATCCTATATGCATATGTATGTGTAGGATGGGTGCGGGTCGGGAGAAGGGGTTCTCGCTTGTAGAGCTCGCTTCTCATATAGGTGGAAGTGTTGGCCTTGTGTATTGGTCCAATTGGCACGGTTGTGCATTTTGGTTGACCACGTTGGCGAGGTGCACACTTTGTGTGTACGTTATCACATGGGTGTGTAATGTGGACTTATATAACCCCAATAACGAAGGGTTAATATAGTGAGTGGAATAATTATATGTGTAGGTATATAATGTATCTATTTGTTGTAGCGTGAAATGTGTAGTGTCGAGGTGTAAGACACCACGTTTCACGTGATGAGTGAAGCATCGAGGTGTTAAGATGCCACTCGGGGTGAAGCATTGAGGTGTTAAGATGCCACCTAGGGGTGTAGTGTCGAGGTGTTAAGACACCACTCCGTAAAATAATGAGTGAAGCATCGAGGTGTTAAGATGCCACTCGGGGTGAAGCATCGAGGTGTTAAGATGCCACCTAGGGGTGTAGTGTCGAGGTGTTAAGACACTACTCCGTAAAATAATGAGTGAAGCATCGAGGTGTTAAGATGCCACTCGGGGTGAAGTGCCGAGGTGTTAAGGTGCCACCCTAGGGGTTAGTGTTATGAGGTGTTAAGTACCCTAACGGATGTTATGAACACCGATGGCGTTTTCGCGAGCGCCATTCCCTTGTGCGATTGGTTAACCATGGTTATTGTGTTGTAAGCGTAAGCAAACTATGTTATTCGAGATATATATATATATATATATATATATATATATATATATATATATATATATATATATATTGTATACATATAATGTTGTATTGTCGTGATGTAGCTAACCCTCCGAGTGTAGCTTATTAGCATTGTTCACATCGTTGTTGGTGAACTTATATTTTGTTGATTTATCTTTAGCTCGTTGCTTAGTGATCTTACGGTATGCTTAGACTAGCTTGCCTTTATGCTTGGATGCTCCGGTATGCGGTATTTGGTTTTGTGTGGCGTGTCCATTTTATGCATATATATGTATGTAGTATATTCTCACTCACTAAGCGTTAGCTTACCCTCTCGTTGTTTACCTTTTTATAGATTTGCATGGATGCGGTGGCTCGGGTAAGCGTGGGACTAGTGGACTCGCGTAGTTGCTTTAGAAGGCTTGCTTTTGGATTGGTTAGGATTGGGTAGCGTATCCCCAATCGCCATGCTCGGCTTTATTTTGTGTTAAAAGTCATGTGGTCGAAAACTTGAAATTGGTACTTAAAGGGTAATTTGGGCATATGTGTAGTGACCCGAACTTTTCCATGTTTATATATATTAATTGAGATTGATATTTACATGATTAAATGTTTCCAACATGTTAAGCAATCAAACTTGTTAAGACTTGATTAATTGAAATATGTTTCATATAGACAATTGACCACCCAAGTTGACCGGCGATTCACGAACGTTAAAACTTGTAAAAACGACATGACGATATATATGTGGATATAAATATGGTTAACATGAGATTATGATAAGTAAGTATCTCCATAAGTATATTAACAATGAGTTATATACATATAAACAAGACTACTAACTTAAGGATTTCGAAACGAGACATATATGTAACGATTATCGTTGTAACGACATTTAAATGTATATATATCATATTAAGATATATTAATATATCATAATATCATGATAATATAATAATTTAACATCTCGTTAGATATAATAAACAATGGGTTAACAACATTAATTGAGATCGTTAATTTAAAGGTTTCAAAACAACACTTACATGTAACGACTAACGATGACTTAACGACTCAGTTAAAATGTATATACATGTAGTGTATTTAGATGTATTAAAATACTTTTGGAAGACTTCAATACATATATCAAAACACTCATACTTAACAAAAATGGTTACAGTTACTTTTCCATTCTTTTCTTTCATCAAGAATTCTAGTCGTATTCTTACCCATATTATACACAGCTTCAAAACGTACTTACTATGAGTATATACCAATAGGAACTAGCATGGGATTCCACTCTTGATTATGTCATGTATGACTAATCAATTTTAACTTCTACCATGAGCTAGTTAACTAACTAGAACTCCTTTTAACCCCACTCACCACTCACCAATTACCACTCATCATTCACTCCATTTCACTTCCCATTCTCTTTCTAATTCTCTCTCAACACACACACACTATTATGAACGTATTTTTCCAGTAGTTAATCATCATCTTCATCAAAAATCACTTCAAGAATCAAGCTATAATCATCATAGGAAGAAAACTTCAAGAACACTTCAAAAATCCCTTCAAGTTTACTAATTTACTTCCAAGCTTTCTAATCCATTCCAAGTAATCATCTAAGATCAAGAAACCTTTGTTATATACAGTAGGTTATCTTTCTTATTCAAGGTAATATTCATATTCAAACTTTGATTCAATTTCTATAACTATAAACTATCTTAATTCGAGTAAAAATCTTACTTGAACTTGTTTTTGTGTCATGATCCTACTTCAATAACTTTCAAGCCATCCAAGATCCTTTGAAGCTAGATCATTTCTTTTCACTTCCAGTAGGTTTACCTACTAAACTTGAGGTAGTAATGATGTTCATAACATCATTCGATTCATATATATAAAACTATCTTATTCGAAGGTTTAAACTCGTAATCACTAGAACATAGTTTAGTTAATTCTAAACTTGTTCGCAAACAAAAGTTAATCCTTCTAACTTGACTTTTAAAATTAACTACACACATGTTCTATATCTATATGATATGCTAACTTAATGATTTAAAACCTGGAAACACGAAAAACACCGTAAAACCGGATTTACGCCGTCGTAGTAACACCGCGGGCTGTTTTGGGTTAGTTAATTAAAAACTATGATAAACTTTGATTTAAAAGTTGTTATTCTGAGAAAATGATTTTTATTATGAACATGAAGCTATATCCAAAAATTATGGTTAAACTCAAAGTGGAAGTATGTTTTCTAAAATGGTCATCTAGACGTCGTTCTTTCGACTAAAATGACTACCTTTACAAAAATGACTTGTAACTTATTTTTCTGACTATAAACCTATACTTTTCTGTTTAGATTCATAAAATAGAGTTCAATATGAAACCATAGCAATTTGATTCACTCAAAACGGATTTAAAATGAAGAAGTTATGGGTAAAACAAGATTGGATAATTTTTCTCATTTTAGCTACGTGAAAATTGGTAACAAATCTATTCCAACCATAACTTAATCAACTTGTATTGTATATTATGTAATCTTGAGATACCATAGACACGTATACAATTTTTCGACCTATCATGTCGACACATCTATATATATTTCGGAACAACCATAGACACTCTATATGTGAATGTTGGAGTTAGCTATACAGGGTTGAGGTTGATTCCAAAATATATATAGTTTGAGTTGTGATCAATACTGAGATACGTATACACTGGGTCGTGGATTGATTCAAGATAATATTTATCGATTTATTTCTGTACATCTAACTGTGGACAACTAGTTGTAGGTTACTAACGAGGACAGCTGACTTAATAAACTTAAAACATCAAAATATATTAAAAGTGTTGTAAATATATTTTGAACATACTTTGATATATACGTATATATTGTTATAGGTTCATGAATCGACCAGTGACCAAGTCTTACTTCCCGACGAAGTAAAAAATATGTGAAAGTGAGTTATAGTCCCACTTTTAATATCTAATATTTTTGGGATGAGAATACATGCAGGTTTTATAAATGATTTACAAAATAGACACAAGTACGTGAAACTACATTCTATGGTTGAATTATCGAAATCGAATATGCCCCTTTTTATTAAGTCTGGTAATCTAAGAATTAGGGAACAGACACCCTAATTGACGCGAATCCTAAAGATAGATCTATTGGGCCTAACAAACCCCATCCAAAGTACCGGATGCTTTAGTACTTCGAAATTTATATCATATCCGAAGGGTGTCCCGGAATGATGGGGATATTCTTATATATATGCATCTTGTTAATATCGGTTACCAGGTGTTCACCATATGAATGATTTTTATCTCTATTTATGGGATGTGTATTGAAATATGAAATCTTGTGGTCTATTGTTACGATTTGATATATATAGGTTAAACCTATAACTCACCAACATTTTTGTTGACGTTTAAAGAATGTTTATTCTCAGGTGAATACTAAGAGCTTCCGCTATTGCATACTAAAATAAGGACAAGATTTGGAGTCCATGTTTGTATGATATTGTGTAAAAACTGCATTCAAGAAACTGATTTCGATGTAACATATTTGTATTGTAAACCATTATGTAATGGTCGTGTGTAAACAGGATATTTTAGATTATCATTATTTGATAATCTACGTAAAGCTTTTTAAACCTTTATTTATGAAATAAAGGTTATGGTTTGTTTTAAAAATGAATGCAGTCTTTGAAAAACGTCTCATATAGAGGTCAAAACCTCGCAACGAAATCAATTAATATGGAACGTTTTTAATCAATAAGAACGGGACATTTCAATATGTGGGCGCGGTGTCGTAAAACCCTTTTTATTGATGGAACGTGTTAGTTTTAACTATTATAATATGTTGTGAAAACCGTTTAGTCTAAATGTGTCGGGAAGTGGTCAAACATTTTCGCATTTGGGACTTTTTTGGACAGCAGCCTGTCCAGGCCCTTTTGCGCGCCGCGCGGGCTCATGGCGCGCCGCGCCATTTGCTGCACTAAATTTTTTTTTTTATTCCGCGTTATTGGTTGGTTAACGGGTTGGGTTGTTACAAGTTGTAGTGCCCCGTCCTAATCCATCTGGACGAAGTCTTCTACAGTTGGTCCCATTGCGAGGTTCTGACCTCTATATGCCATAAAAGACTCCATGTAATATGAGCAAATGCACAGCGGAAGATTTCTTTCACACCTGAGAATAAACATGCTTTAAAGTGTTAACCAAAAGGTTTGCGAGTTCATAAGTTTATCATAAACAATAAAATTCATCATTTTGATAGACCACAAGATTTAAATCCTGCATGGTACAAATGAGCCCGAATCCTATACACACCTGTAATGTACATGCGATATCTTTTAAATACAGTACACCTTTCTCGTGTACGAAACCATTTTCACAAATCTTAATAACCGTACACATATCTCGTGCACAAAAACTAATACACATAACCTGTGTATAAAAATCATTCTCTCGATACATAACATTCACATCAATTGGTGGCAATTATCATGTCCACATAATTCAATGGTGGCAATTATCATGTCCACATAATTCAATGGTGGCAATTATCATGTCCACATAATTCAATGGTGGCAATTATCATGTCCACATAATTCAATAATAATCCGCAGAACTTTTGCCTGCATAATAATTCATTCGAGGAATGTTTTGCTTGTGTCTATCTCGTCAAATATTTATAAAAGCATTTTATGTATTCGCAGTTCAAAATATATTTCAAAAACATTTAATAAAACAGTTGTAAAAACAGCGCATGTATTCTCAGTTCCAAAAATGTAAAGAGTAAAAGGGAATCAAATGAACTCACATATTGTATTTTGTAGTAAAAATACATATGACGATAATGAACAAATGTAGGGTTGGCCTCGGATTCACGAACCTATATCATTTATATATATATTAACACATATAATTGTATTCGTACAAAATTATATATATATATATATATATATATATATATATATATATATATATATATATATATATATATATATATATATATATATATATATGTAGTGACCCGAACTTTTCCATGTTTATATATATTAATTGAGATTGATATTTACATGATTAAATGTTTCCAACATGTTAAGCAATCAAACTTGTTAAGACTTGATTAATTGAAATAGGTTTCATATAGACAATTGACCACCCAAGTTGACCGGTGATTCACGAACGTTAAAACTTGTAAAAACTATATGATGACATATATATGGTTATATATATAGTTAACATGATATTATGATAAGTAAACATATCATTAAGTATATTAACAATGAACTACATATGTAAAAACAAGACTACTAACTTAATGGTTTTGAAACGAGACATATATGTAACGATTATCGTTGTAACGACATTTAATGTATATATATCATATTAAGAGATATTCGTACATCATAATATCATGATAATATAATAATTTAAAATCTCTTTTGATACTATAAACATTGGGTTAACAACATTTAACAAGATCGTTAACCTAAAGGTTTCAAAACAACATTTACATGTAACGACTAACGATGACTTAACGACTCAGTTAAAATGTATATACATGTAGTGTTTTAATATGTATTCATACACTTTTTAAAGACTTCAAGACACTTATCAAAATACTTCTACTTAACAAAAATGCTTACAATTACATCCTCGTTCAGTTTCATCAACAATTCTACTCGTATGCACCCGTATTCGTACTCGTACAATACACAGCTTTTAGATGTATGTACTATTGGTATATACACTCCAATGATCAGCTCTTAGCAGCCCATGTGAGTCACCTAACACATGTGGGAACCATCATTTGGCAACTAGCATGAAATATCTCATAAAATTACAAAAATATGAGTAATCATTCATGACTTATTTACATGAAAACAAAATTACATATCCTTTATATCTAATCCATACACCAACGACCAAAAACACCTACAAACACTTTCATTCTTCAATTTTCTTCATCTAATTGATCTCTCTCAAGTTCTATCTTCAAGTTCTAAGTGTTTTTCATAAATTCCAAAAGTTCTAGTTTCATAAAATCAAGAATACTTTCAAGTTTGCTTGCTCACTTCCAATCTTGTAAGGTGATCATCCAACCTCAAGAAATCTTTGTTTCTTACAGTAGGTTATCATTATAATACAAGGTAATAATCATATTCAAACTTTGGTTCAATTTCTATAACTATAACAATCTTATTTCAAGTGATGATCTTACTTGAACTTGTTTTCGTGTCATGATTCTGCTTCAAGAACTTCGAGCCATCCAAGGATCCATTGAAGCTAGATCCATTTTTCTCTTTTCCAGTAGGTTTATCCATGGAACTTAAGGTAGTAATGATGTTCATAACATCATTCGATTCATACATATAAAGCTATCTTATTCGAAGCTTTAAACTTGTAATCACTAGAACATAGTTTAGTTAATTCTAAACTTGTTCGCAAACAAAAGTTAATCCTTCTAACTTGACTTTTAAAATCAACTAAACACATGTTCTATATCTATATGATATGCTAACTTAATGATTTAAAACCTGGAAACACGAAAAACACCGTAAAACCGGATTTACGCCGCCGTAGTAACACCGCGGGCTGTTTTGGGTTAGTTAATTAAAAACTATGATAAACTTTGATTTAAAAGTTGTTATTTTGAGAAAATGATTTTTATTATGAACATGAAACTATATCCAAAAATTATGGTTAAACTCAAAGTGGAAGTATGTTTTCTAAAATGGTCATCTAGACGTCGTTCTTTCGACTGAAATGACTACCTTTACAAAAACGACTTGTAACTTATTTTTCCGACTATAAACCTATACTTTTTCTGTTTACATTCATAAAATAGAGTTCAATATGAAACCATAGCAATTTGATTCACTCAAAACGGATTTAAAATGAAGAAGTTATGGGTAAAACAAGATTGGATAATTTTTCTCATTTTAGCTACGTGAAAATTGGTAACAAATCTATTCCAACCATAACTTAATCAACTTGTATTGTATATTATGTAATCTTGAGATACCATAGACACGTATACAATGTTTCGACCTATCATGTCGACACATCTATATATATTTCGGAACAACCATAGACACTCTATATGTGAATGTTGGAGTTAGCTATACAGGGTTGAGGTTGATTCCAAAATATATATAGTTTGAGTTGTGATCAATACTGAGATACGTATACACTGGGTCGTGGATTGATTCAAGATAATATTTATCGATTTATTTCTGTACATCTAACTGTGGACAACTAGTTGCAGGTTACTAACGAGGACAGCTGACTTAATAAACGTAAAACATCAAAATATATTAAAAGTGTTGTAAATATATTTTGAACATACTTTGATATATATGTATATATTGTTATAGGTTTGTGAATCTACCAGTGGCCAAGTCTTACTTCCCGACGAAGTAAAAAAATCTGTGAAAGTGAGTTATAGTCCCACTTTTAAAATCTAATATTTTTGGGATGAGAATTCATGCAGGTTTTATAAATGATTTACAAAATAGACACAAGTACGTGAAACTACATTCTATGGTTGAATTATCGAAATCGAATATGCCCCTTTTTATTAAGTCTGGTAATCTAAGAATTAGGGAACAGACACCCTAATTGACGCGAATCCTAAAGATAGATCTATCGGGCCCAACAAGCCCCATCCAAAGTACCAGATGTTTTAGTACTTCGAAATTTATATCATATCCGAAGGGTGTCCCGGAATGATGGGGATATTCTTATATATGCATCTTGTTAATGTCGGTTACCAGGTGTTCACCATATGAATGATTTTTATCTCTATGTATGGGATGTGTATTGAAATATGAAATCTTGTGGTCTATTATTATGATTTGATATATATAGGTTAAACCTATAACTCACCAACATTTTTGTTGACGTTTTAAGCATTTTATTCTCAGGTGATTATTAAGAGCTTCCGCTGTCGCATACTTAAATAAGGACGAGATTTGGAGTCCATGCTTGTATGATATTGTGTAAAAACTGCATTCAAGAAACTTATTTTGTTGTAACATATTTGTATTGTAAACCATTATATAATGGTCGTGTGTAAACATGATATTTTAGATTATCATTATTTGATAATCTACGTAAAGTTTTTTTAAACCTTTATCTATGAAATAAAGGTTATGGTTTGTTTTAAAAATGAATGCAGTCTTTGAAAAATGTCTCATATAGAGGTCAAAACCTCGCAACGAAATCAATTAATATGGAACGTTTTTAATCAATAAGAACGGGACATTTCAGTTGGTATCCGAGCGTTGGTCTTAGAGAACCAGAAAATTTGCATTAGTGTGTCTTATCGAGTTTGTTAGGATGCATTAGTGAGTCTGGACTTCGACCGTGTTTTCTTTAAAAATGATTGCTTAACATTTTTGTTGGAAACTATATATTATTAACATGTATATATTATGTAATATATTAATCTCTTAACATGTTTGATATTGTGTGATAGATGTCTACCTCTAGAACAAGTCCCATTGACTCACCTAATAATAATGAAGAGTCAAATGTAAATTGGAATGATTCGTGGACTGATTCACAAGTTCCCGAAGAGGAACCGGAAGAAGAGTCGGAACCGGAAGAAGAATCGGAACCGGAAGAAGAATCGGAACCGGATGAAGAAATAGAACCGGTGGGGGAAATAATAAAACGGTTAAGTAAAAGAAAATCCTCAACCAACCGACCAAGGTTAATTATGGTCAATGGTGTTTCCGCCAAGGAAGCAAAATATTGGGAGGATTACCAATTCTCCGATGAATCGGATTCCGACGAGAATTCCGATGATGTTATAGAAATTACCCCAACTGAATTTAAAAAGGCAAAAGAAAATAATAAGGGAAAGGGCATAAAAATAGAGAAATCTAATTCCAACCCCGATGAACTTTATATGTATCGTCAACCCCCGAAGTCCTTAAGTTGTAACAATGACCCGGGAACCTCTAAACCACCAGGTTTTTCTAAACCAATGTGGAAAACGACGGCTCGTATTAGGGGAACATCATATATCCCTAGAAACTTGGCAAAACGAACCAAAACCGAAGAAGAAGAAACAAGCGAGTCGGAATAAGATAGTTGTATTCGTGTGGTGTAATATATGTAATATAGTGTGCTTATGCTTTAAGATATATGTAAAAATTGCTTGTATTAATAAGTATTTTTTTATTTTATGAATCTAACTCTTGTCTATTTTACAGTATAAAAACACAAAATGGATAGACAACACAATATTTTAAGAGACCTACCCGGAGACATGATTGATGAAATCTTGTCTAGAGTCGGTCAGAATTCTTCGGCACAACTATTTAAGGCGAGATCAGTTTGTAAGACATTTGAAGAACGTTCCAAGAATGCCTTGGTTTATAAGAGGCTTTCGTTTGAAAGATGGGGGATATCACATTGGGAAACCCATAAGTTACGATGTGTTTACTTTGACGCATATATTGCGGGGAACCCAAATGCTATTTTACGCAACGGGTTAATAAATTATTTCGACTCAATGTATCCGAATATAGGACTTCGTGATTTAGAAAAAGCGGCTAACATGCAACATAAAGAAGCATGTTATGCTTACGGATTAGTAATGTTCGCTTCTCACCAAAGTGAGAACAAGAACATCGGGCTACAACTATTAAACAAAACGTTCCCACAAGTGACGGAGTCGGTAATTGGGGTAAGAAATGAGGTTTTTAGATTGTTACGGGACTGTTGGACATTACGTAACCCTCGTCCCTTTGACGACGTTACAACACGCTGTCTTATCAACGGCCATAATGGTTATGTTCCACAAGACCAAGGATGGGAAGTAGTCCTAGTAAAACTAGAATGCATGACTTGTTTCTGGACGTATGAATTACGTGTCTTTATTGCCTTTGCTGAACGACTTGTGTACTAGCTAGAATTATCTTCACAACTATCTTGTATCAAAGTTATTGTGTGCTATATTTCATGCTTTATGTAAAATAAGCGGTATTGTAAGTTTGTAAAATATTGTATAAAAGTTTGAACGCGAAATATTATTATAATCAGTTTTTCATATAGAATTGTAGTAGTTGAATTGTATATTAGCTACTAAGTATGAACTTAACGGGTACGTACTACCCGAATTTAAACTTATAAAACGCTAATATGAAGAAAAAGCTTTTATAAATGAGTTCATATTATGCTACGAAATACTATTAACTACTCTTAATATTCTGTATGATTAACTTGTTCCATTTGACAATTTTGAAGGAAATGGCACCGACTACTCGACACACCGTGAATATGAATGAAGAGGAATTCCGTACTTTTCTAGCTTCAAACATAGCTGCAGTACAGGCTGCGCTACATACCAACAATAACCTTGGATCTAGCAGTACAGGAAATCGTGTAGGATGCACCTACAAAGAATTCACTGCCTGCAAACCTTTGGAATTTGATGGAACCGAAGGACCGATCGGATTGAAACGGTGGACCGAGAAGGTCGAATCGGTGTTTGCCATAAGTAAGTGTACTGAAGAGGACAAAGTAAAGTACGCTACGCATACCTTCACAGGTTTTGCGTTAACATGGTGGAATACCTATCTAGAGCAAGTGGGACAAGACGATGCGTACGCACTACCGTGGTCAGCATTCAAGCACTTGATGAACGAGAAATACCGTCCCAGAACCGAGGTCAATAAGCTCAAGACAGAACTTAGAGGGTTACGAACCCAAGGATTTGATATTACCACGTACGAAAGACGATTCACAGAATTGTGCCTATTGTGTCCTGGAGCATTCGAAGATGAGGAAGAGAAGATCGACGCGTTTGTGAAAGGATTACCGGAAAGAATCCAAGAAGATATAAGTTCACACGAGCCCACCTCCATACAACAGGAATGTAGAATGGCTCACAAACTAGTGAACTAGATTGAAGAAAGAATTAAAGAACAGACTGCTGAAGAGGCCAATGTGAAGCAAGTCAAAAGAAAGTGGGAGGAAAACGGTGATAAGAATCACCAATACAACAACAACAACAACAATTACAACAATAATCGCAACAATTATCCCAACAATCGCAACATCAATCGCAACTACAACAAACGGCCCAACAACAACAACAACAACAACAACAGCAACAGCAACTACAACAATCATCCTAACAACAATAATAACCGCAACAACAACAACAATCAGAAGCAGCTATGCCAAAGGTGTGAAAAGTATCACTCGGGGTTCTGCACCAAATTTTGCAACAAGTGTAAAAGAAATGGTCATAGCGCGGCGAAGTGTGAGGTCTACGGACCAGGGGTTAATAGAACGAAAGGAACAAATGGTGTCGGAACGAGTAATGGTGGAGCAAGTAGTGTTGGAGCAAGTTATGCCAATGTAGTTTGTTATAAATGTGGAAAACCGGGCCACATTATTAGAAATTGCCCGAACCAGGAGAACACGAATGGACAAGGCCGCGGAAGAGTTTTCAATATTAATGCGGCAGAGGCACAGGAAGACCCGGAGCTTGTTACGGGTACGTTTCTTATTGACAATAAATCTGCTTACGTTTTATTTGATTCGGGTGCGGATAGAAGCTATATGAGTAGAGATTTTTGTGCTAAGTTAAGTTGTCCATTGACGCCTTTGGATAGTAAATTTTTACTCGAATTAGCAAATGGTAAATTAATTTCAGCAGATAATATATGTCGGAATCAAGAAATTAAACTGGTTAGCGAAACATTTAAGATTGATTTGATACCAGTAGAGTTAGGGAGTTTTGATGTGATAATCGGTATGGACTGGTTGAAAGAAGTGAAAGCAGAGATCGTTTGTTACAAAAATTCAATTCGCATTATACGAGAAAAAGGAAAACCCTTAATGGTGTACGGAGAAAAGGGCAACACGAAGCTACATCTTATTAGTAATTTGAAGGCATAAAAACTAATAAGAAAAGGTTGCTATGCTGTTCTAGCACACGTCGAGAAAGTACAAACTGAAGAAAAGAGCATCAATGATGTTCCCATTGCAAAAGAATTTCCCGATGTATTTCCGAAAGAATTACCGGGATTACCCCCACATCGATCCGTTGAATTTCAAATAGATCTTGTACCAGGAGCTGCACCAATAGCTCGTGCTCCTTACAGACTCGCACCCAGCGAGATGAAAGAACTGCAAAGCCAATTACAAGAACTTTTAGAGCGTGGTTTCATTCGACCAAGCACATCACCGTGGGGAGCTCCTGTTTTGTTTGTCAAGAAGAAAGATGGTACATTCAGGTTGTGTATCGACTACCGAGAGTTGAACAAACTTACCATCAAGAACCGCTACCCACTACCGAGAATCGACGACTTATTTGATCAACTACAAGGCTCGTCTGTTTATTCAAAGATTGACTTACGTTCCGGGTATCATCAAATGCGGGTGAAAGAAGATGATATTCCAAAGACTGCTTTCAGAACACGTTACGGTCATTACGAGTTTATGGTCATGCCATTTGGTTTAACTAATGCACCAGCTGTGTTCATGGACCTTATGAACCGAGTGTGTGGACCATACCTTGACAAGTTTGTCATTGTTTTCATTGATGACATACTTATTTACTCAAAGAATGACCAAGAACACGGTGAACATTTGAGAAAGGTGTTAGAAGTATTGAGGAAGGAAGAATTGTACGCTAAGTTTTCAAAGTGTGCATTTTGGTTGGAAGAAGTTCAATTCCTCGGTCACATAGTGCACAAAGAAGGTATTAAGGTGGATCCGGCAAAGATAGAAACTGTTGAAAAGTGGGAAACCCCGAAAACTCCGAAACACATACGCCAGTTTTTAGGACTAGCTGGTTACTACATAAGGTTCATCCAAGACTTTTCCAGAATAGCAAAACCCTTGACTGCATTAACGCATAAAGGGAAGAAATTTGAATGGAATGATGAACAAGAGAAAGCGTTTCAGTTATTGAAGAAAAAGCTAACTACGGCACCTATATTGTCATTACCTGAAGGGAATGATGATTTTGTGATTTATTGTGACGCATCAAAGCAAGGTCTCGGTTGTGTATTAATGCAACGAACGAAGGTGATTGCTTATGCGTCTAGACAATTGAAGATTCACGAACAAAATTATACGACGCATGATTTGGAATTAGGCGCGGTTGTTTTTGCATTAAAGACTTGGAGGCACTACTTATACGGGGTCAAAAGTATTATATATACCGACCACAAAAGTCTTCAACACATATTTAATCAGAAACAACTGAATATGAGGCAGCGTAGGTGGATTGAATTATTGAATGATTACGACTTTGAGATTCGTTACCACCCGGGGAAGGCAAATGTGGTAGCCGATGCCTTGAGTAGGAAGGACAGAGAACCCATTCGAGTAAAATCTATGAATATAATGATTCATAATAACCTTACTACTCAAATAAAGGAGGCGCAACAAGGAGTTTTAAAAGAGGGAAATTTAAAGGATGAAATACCCAAGGGATCGGAGAAGCATCTTAATATTCGGGAAGACGAAACCCGGTATAGGGCTGAAAGAATTTGGGTACCAAAATTTGGAGATATGAGAGAAATGGTACTTAGAGAAGCTCATAAAACCAGATACTCAATACATCCTGGAACGGGGAAGATGTACAAGGATCTCAAGAAACATTTTTGGTGGCCGGGTATGAAAGCCGATGTTGCTAAATATGTAGGAGAATGTTTGACGTGTTCTAAGGTCAAAGCTGAACATCAGAAACCATCAGGTCTACTTCAACAACCCGAAATCCCAGAATGGAAATGGGAAAACATTACCATGGATTTCATCACTAAATTGCCAAGGACTGCAAGTGGTTTTGATACTATTTGGGTAATAGTTGATCGTCTCACCAAATCAGCACACTTCCTGCCAATAAGAGAAGATGACAAGATGGAGAAGTTAGCACGACTGTATTTGAAGGAAGTCGTCTCCAGACATGGAATACCAATCTCTATTATCTCTGATAGGGATGGCAGATTTATTTCAAGATTCTGGCAGACATTACAGCAAGCATTAGGAACTTGTCTAGACATGAGTACAGCCTATCATCCACAAACTGATGGGCAGAGTGAAAGGACGATACAAACGCTTGAAGACGTGCTACGAGCATGTGTTATTGATTTCGGAAACAGTTGGGATCGACATCTACCGTTAGCAGAATTTTCCTACAACAACAGCTACCATTCAAGCATTGAGATGGCGCCGTTTGAAGCACTTTATGGTAGAAAGTGCAGGTCTCCAATTTGTTGGAGTGAAGTGGGGGATAGACAGATTACGGGTCCGGAGATTATACAAGAAACTACCGAGAAGATCATCCAAATTCAACAACGGTTGAAAACCGCCCAAAGTCGACAAAAGAGCTACGCTGACATTAAAAGAAAAGATATAGAATTTGAAATTGGAGAGATGTTCATGCTTAAAGTTGCACCTTGGAAAGGCGTTGTTCAATTTGGTAAACGAGGGAAATTAAATCCAAGGTATATTGGACCATTCAAGATTATTGATCGTGTCGGACCAGTAGCTTACCGACTAGAGTTACCTCAACAACTCGCGGCTGTACATAACACTTTCCACGTCTCGAATTTGAAGAAATGTTTTGCTAAAGAAGATCTCACTATTCCGTTAGATGAAATCCAAATCAACGAAAAACTTCAATTCATCGAAGAACCCGTCGAAATAATGGATCGTGAGGTTAAAAGACTTAAGCAAAACAAGATACCAATTGTTAAGGTTCGATGGAATGCTCGTAGAGGACCCGAGTTCACCTGGGAGCGTGAAGATCAGATGAAGAAGAAATACCCGCATCTATTTCCAGAAGATTCGTCAACACCTTCAATAGCTTAAAATTTCGGGACGAAATTTATTTAACGGGTAGGTACTGTAGTGACCCGAACTTTTCCATGTTTATATATATTAATTGAGATTGATATTTACATGATTAAATGTTTCCAACATGTTAAGCAATCAAACTTGTTAAGACTTGATTAATTGAAATAGGTTTCATATAGACAATTGACCACCCAAGTTGACCGGTGATTCACGAACGTTAAAACTTGTAAAAACTATATGATGACATATATATGGTTATATATATAGTTAACATGATATTATGATAAGTAAACATATCATTAAGTATATTAACAATGAACTACATATGTAAAAACAAGACTACTAACTTAATGGTTTTGAAACGAGACATATATGTAACGATTATCGTTGTAACGACATTTAATGTATATATATCATATTAAGAGATATTCGTACATCATAATATCATGATAATATAATAATTTAAAATCTCTTTTGATACTATAAACATTGGGTTAACAACATTTAACAAGATCGTTAACCTAAAGGTTTCAAAACAACATTTACATGTAACGACTAACGATGACTTAACGACTCAGTTAAAATGTATATACATGTAGTGTTTTAATATGTATTCATACACTTTTTAAAGACTTCAAGACACTTATCAAAATACTTCTACTTAACAAAAATGCTTACAATTACATCCTCGTTCAGTTTCATCAACAATTCTACTCGTATGCACCCGTATTCGTACTCGTACAATACACAGCTTTTAGATGTATGTACTATTGGTATATACACTCCAATGATCAGCTCTTAGCAGCCCATGTGAGTCACCTAACACATGTGGGAACCATCATTTGGCAACTAGCATGAAATATCTCATAAAATTACAAAAATATGAGTAATCATTCATGACTTATTTACATGAAAACAAAATTACATATCCTTTATATCTAATCATACACCAACGACCAAAAACACCTACAAACACTTTCATTCTTCAATTTTCTTCATCTAATTGATCTCTCTCAAGTTCTATCTTCAAGTTCTAAGTGTTTTTCATAAATTCCAAAAGTTCTAGTTTCATAAAATCAAGAATACTTTCAAGTTTGCTAGCTCACTTCCAATCTTGTAAGGTGATCATCCAACCTCAAGAAATCTTTGTTTCTTACAGTAGGTTATCATTCTAATACAAGGTAATAATCATATTCAAACTTTGGTTCAATTTCTATAACTATAACAATCTTATTTCAAGTGATGATCTTACTTGAACTTGTTTTCGTGTCATGATTCTGCTTCAAGAACTTCGAGCCATCCAAGGATCCATTGAAGCTAGATCCATTTTTCTCTTTTCCAGTAGGTTTATCCAAGGAACTTAAGGTAGTAATGATGTTCATAACATCATTCGATTCATACATATAAAGCTATCTTATTCGAAGGTTTAAACTTGTAATCACTAGAACATAGTTTAGTTAATTCTAAACTTGTTCGCAAACAAAAGTTAATCCTTCTAACTTGACTTTTAAAATCAACTAAACACATGTTCTATATCTATATGATATGCTAACTTAATGATTTAAAACCTGAAAACACGAAAAACACCGTAAAACCGGATTTACGCCGCCGTAGTAACACCGCGGGCTGTTTTGGGTTAGTTAATTAAAAACTATGATAAACTTTGATTTAAAAGTTGTTATTCTGAGAAAATGATTTTTATTATGAACATGAAACTTTATCCAAAAATTATGGTTAAACTCAAAGTGGAAGTATGTTTTCTAAAATGGTCATCTAGACGTCGTTCTTTTGACTGAAATGACTACCTTTACAAAAACGACTTGTAACTTATTTTTCCGACTATAAACCTATACTTTTTCTGTTTAGATTCATAAAATAGAGTTCAATATGAAACAATAGCAATTTGATTCACTCAAAACGGATTTAAAATGAAGAAGTTATGGGTAAAACAAGATTGGATAATTTTTCTCATTTTAGCTACGTGAAAATTGGTAACAAATCTATTCCAACCATAACTTAATCAACTTGTATTGTATATTATGTAATCTTGAGATACCATAGACACGTATACAATGTTTCGACCTATCATGTCGACACATCTATATATATTTCGGAACAACCATAGACACTCTATATGTGAATGTTGGAGTTAGCTATACAGGGTTGAGGTTGATTCCAAAATATATATAGTTTGAGTTGTGATCAATACTGAGATACGTATACATTGGGTCGTGGATTGATTCAAGATAATATTTATCGATTTATTTCTGTACATCTAACTGTGGACAACTAGTTGCAGGTTACTAACGAGGACAGCTGACTTAATAAACGTAAAACATCAAAATATATTAAAAGTGTTGTAAATATATTTTGAACATACTTTGATATATATGTATATATTGTTATAGGTTCGTGAATCTACCAGTGGCCAAGTCTTACTTCCCGACGAAGTAAAAAAATCTGTGAAAGTGAGTTATAGTCCCACTTTTAAAATCTAATATTTTTGGGATGAGAATACATGCAGGTTTTATAAATGATTTACAAAATAGACACAAGTACGTGAAACTACATTCTATGGTTGAATTATCGAAATCGAATATGCCCCTTTTTATTAAGTCTGGTAATCTAAGAATTAGGGAACAAACACCCTAATTGACGCGAATCCTAAAGATAGATCTATCGGGCCCAACAAGCCCCATCCAAAGTACCGGATGTTTTAATACTTCGAAATTTATATCATATCCTAAGGGTGTCCCGGAATGATGGGGATATTCTTATATATGCATCTTGTTAATGTCGGTTACCAGGTGTTCACCATATGAATGATTTTTATCTCTATGTATGGGATGTGTATTGAAATATGAAATCTTGTGGTCTATTATTATGATTTGATATATATAGGTTAAACCTATAACTCACCAACATTTTTGTTGACGTTTTAAGCATGTTTATTCTCAGGTGATTATTAAGAGCTTCCGCTGTCGCATACTTAAATAAGGACGAGATTTGGAGTCCATGCTTGTATGATATTGTGTAAAAACTGCATTCAAGAAACTTATTTTGTTGTAACATATTTGTATTGTAAACCATTATGTAATGGTCGTGTGTAAACATGATATTTTAGATTATCATTATTTGATAATCTACGTAAAGTTTTTTTAAACCTTTATCTATGAAATAAAGGTTATGGTTTGTTTTAAAAATGAATGCAGTCTTTGAAAAATGTCTCATATAGAGGTCAAAACCTCGCAACGAAATCAATTAATACGGAACGTTTTTAATCAATAAGAACGGGACATTTCAATATATATATATATATATATGTATATATATATATATATATATGTATATATATATGTATATATATATGTATATATATGTATATATATATATATATGTATATATATATATATATATATTTATTAGTGATAACATTTTTATATTAATAACTTATAAGTTTCATTATTTAATTAACTATATTCATTTTATATATTTTAAGTAAGTAAAGATATTAATATAGTTAAGTTATGGGTATTAAATATATTTTTATATAAATATCATTTATTTGTTAAATTAATAATCGTAATAATAATACTAGATTAAGGATAATAATAATAATGATAGTAATATAGTAATAATAAAAATGTTAATTTTTAAAATAATAATTTTAATAATAACTTTAATAAAAATGATAATTTTACTAAAAAATGATTCTTTTAATAATCATATAGTTGTAATAAAATTTTTTAATAATAACAATACTAATAATGATAATAATGTTATTAATAATAATAATACTTATAATAATAATAATAATAATGATAATGATAATGAAGATAGTAATACTTAATAATAGTAGTAATAATAATAATAATCATAATCATAATAATAATAACAACAATATTAATAATAATAATAATAATAATAATAATAATAATAATAATAATAATAATAATAATAATAATAATAATAATAATAATAATAATAATAATAATAATAATAATAATAATAATAATAATAATAATAATAATAATAATAATAATAATAATATGGTTATACCCTTTAGTAAGCCTCCTAAAAAGAATTGCCCATGACGGGGCTCAAACCCGTGACCTCTAGCTAACCAAACAACCCCCCAAACCATGCTTCTGTCTTTGGTTTTCCAATTTAAACCGTATACCATAGTTATTTAAACAGTTTCTTTCGGCCCAAATATAACAGCAGCCCAACAACAGCAGAAGGACTCGGCTCACCTAATTAATCACGGCCCAATTGAAAACATGGCCCAATAGAAAAACTGAGATATAACAATCCACTAAGATACGCAGTCCAATAGTATTAAGGTACCCAGTCCAATAGCGGCCCAAACATTTTACACAGTCCCATAACAATGTATTTATCCAATTTCGCGAAATTAAATGGATTAGACAGGAAGTTAGGTGGGGTCTTCAATCGCTTTAGGTTGAAACTATAAGGGACAGAAGTAGGTAGCAGTTGGTCATCGAACAGAAAACAGGAACTGCGGTTGTTGTGGTGCACGATATATAAAAAATATATATACATTAAAACGCCAAGGGTGATTGATTGTTTCCGGGATAAAATAATAATACTTTGTATAATTTCTTTACAGCTCATTTTCCATCATCATAACATAAATTTATAATCGTCCATCATCTCACTGTATTTTCTTTCTCTCTTCTTCTTTTTCTTGGGTGGTTTTCGAATACAGTCAACAGAAACATGTCAAGGTTTATGGTGGTTTATCGAATTGAAATGTCTAATAGGTGATGACCAGTTTAGTGGTGTGCTCGGACAATAACAGGAACGTACTACTAACAAGTTAATTGGGTTTGGTAATCGATTGAAACAGAAAAAAATATTATAGCAGTCGACAGGTGTAGTAGCAATAGTATATTGGTGGTAGGTTTTTCGGTTCAAAGTAGAAAAAATGGGTTTGATTGGTGATGGTGTCTAAATAGGTAATGGTAGCACCGTATATAACAGTGATAGGTTTAGGGTTTTATCTAATAGAAATAATAGATATTGTAGGGTGTTGGTGTTGCACAACGAACAGTAGCATGTAACCAAGGGGTGTTCGAAGGTGGAGACTTTAGGATGGTTTGTATATGCAACAAAAGAGATGATAGTGGTGGTGATGGAAAATGGTTATAACCGATGGAGGAGTAAGGGTGGTTGCGTGAAAAGTTGATGGGTTTCATTAAAGAAGGTGGCGGTTGTTCATGGTTGTCTATGATGGTTGAGGATTTGATGGCAATCGAACAAAGACAGGAGCTGCATCAGTTTGTAAGTGGAGGTTTGTGTTCGGGTTCGAGTCGAAGTGATCGTGTAGCAGTGGTGATGGAGGATAGCGGTGGTAAAGGAGGAGAAAGGTGATATGGATGGTTATATATATATATATATATATATATATATATATATATATATATATATATATATATATATATATATATATATATATATATATATATATATATATATATATATATATATATATATATATATATCAATATCTCTGCATTGTGTATGAATATGAATATTAATATATGGATTAGATATTGATTGATTAAAGTAATATAATATCAATCACCTACATGTACGGGTGAATTGAATAAAGAAAATGATTCCTCAATCAAGCACAGTATAAATTTTGGAGTTGAATTGAAAAGGAAGCAAGTGGTTTCCTTGAAAAGAAATGATGGTTCAGTTTAACGGAAAGAACCAACAAGACAAAACAAAATTTGGTGCTAGTGAATTTATGAGCTGGAGAATTTAACAAAAGTAATATAATAAAGAATATAAATCAAACGTGTAAGAAGAAAAAAATATCCGCCTCCTATTTCGTTGACAGTTTTCACGGACTGTGTATCGTGCCCCGTTGTTCACTCAGTGGCGAATAAAAAGTCTTCAGAAAAATCCCAAACTTTTATATTAAATCTATATATTTATTCTGGTCATTAAATGTTTGAGACATGATCAAAAAGGTTCGTTAATTATTTGTTTTAATACACTCACGAGCTCACATTTATTTATTTAATATCAATCGAAATGACTAATGGTTATTACAATCATTCAATATTTATATTCTATATGCATTATTTATATATATAGATTGATTTATAATAAATTTTTATTATCTTATATTATTTTTATTAATTCTAATAACTAAATAATACAGTATTTCAAATTATATTTCGAATTAATATATATTTCTATTTTTAAATATATATGTATCTATTTACAAATAGTTGTTCGTGAATCGTCGAGAACAGTCGAAGGTCAATTGAATATATAAAAACAGTTCAAAATTTTGAGATTCAACATTACAGATTTTGCATATCGTGTCGGGAACATATAAAGATTAAAGTTTAAATTTGATCGGAAATTTTCGGGTCATCACATAAGTGGTATTAGAGTATGGTCTAAGGGATTTAGGTGACTTGAGATAGGTGCCTAGACTTAGACTTTTGTGTGTGCTTAATTGTTGCGGGACTTGTAGAATTACGGGTCGGAATAGGTTATAGTTAGTGCCTTGTTTGTAGGTGGACTAACGTTTATATTAGTAATGCGGATATTATTAATATATTAATTGTGTTGTGATAATAATTCTCGCGTATGTGCATATCGCGTAGAATTTTGTTTGTGTTTGTTTATATCATCGAGCGAGGCGGTCGTTGTACTAATGAGTTGATACGGTGTGTGTGCGTAATAAGGACTTGCAAACCTTATTACGGGTGCAAATCATGTCTAACAAGTGATGTACAACAAGTATTTAGCAAGATGGGACGGTGTTGTGCGTGTGGTCTATACGTTCGTGATCTAATCGTTTGCATCCCTTAGAATGAAAACGAAAGACGAATGCGGAACGAGTGAGCCTATTCACGAAGGGAAGGATGAGTTAACGTTAAGGATTGAGGCTGTGTTTGAACAATATGTCTCGGTTTTCACCGGCAAAGTTAGAGAGGTAACCAAGGAGTTGGTCGAAGAACAAATGACGGAAATGGTCCGAGACCAAGTGACTAAAGTTGTAAAGGAAGAGTTTGAAAAGAGGTTTCCCAAACCTTGAGGTAGCGATGATGAAGATGTACTTGCAAGGTTAGGATTACATGGTGCTCATGGCAAGAGGGCACAAAGTACGCCTGAAGGCGTCGGGAATGTGAAGAAGAAGAGTAAGAAGGGTTACAAGTTTACGTGCTTTAAGTGTGGGGAACGGGGTCATTTGGCACAAGATTGTACGGTGGTGCCTTTAGGCTCAATCAGGTGTTTCATTTGCCGGATGGAGGGACACCGGAAGTCAGAGTGTTCCAAATAGCATGCCGATCGGGTTAGGAGGTTAGAGCGCGATTACATGATGGGTAGTGGAGCACGGAAGCCCAACAACGCTACATCAGGTACTTTTAGTACGAAATTATATGTTGTTCATTTGTAATAACATGCGGTATGTGCGTAAGTCTTAGCTAAACTTTATTCTCCGTTGGAAATAATTCGTAGCAAGCGGGCGGTTTACGTTTATGGTTCCAGTTTGCTCTCAGTAGAGTGTATAAGTGGTGTGTTGTGCCTTGATCCTATGGTGCGAATCCTTGGGTGCTTAAGCATTTTGGTTGGTATCGGGTCGTTAAGCTCGTTTGAGTGAGACCCTTAAAGTCTCAATGGTGTTGTGCATGTTATTGATATGGGTGACGTTCCTAATGAAAGTACCCTATGGCGACGTTTGATTATTGGGCGAAGGGCGTAAGACTTAGTGCAACCAAACATTCCTTAGTATTTGGGAAATGTTTCTACCAAACCATGGAAATGGGTTTTGGTGTTCGGTCGTTAAGCGCGTGTTCGCTTTCGTGTTGAAATTGATGAACCATGAGGTTCGTCGGGTGGATTGAAACTCTTGAAATCGAGTGTTGATCTCGATGTATGTTGGTAAAGGAGTCTACGTGACGCGACATTAGGTGCCTTTTTATACCTACTAGCATGGTTTTCGACTCCGATTGTGTTGCGGTTACATTGTACTTAGGGTACCAAAGTGAAACCCTTAGGTACAAGAGTGATCGGGTGAAATTCAACAAACTAAATCAATTGGATGATTGCGAGTGTATAGTTCGTGTAATTTGTGGTACACTTTTCGTTCGAAGTGTTTAAGGATAGATTAAGATCCTTGGTATGCTCAAAGTTGAAACAAGACATGGTGATGAGCCGTGTAAACCCAATTATTGGTAAAGTCTACCTTTGGTAGCATTGTGCGGGTGTACGAGATGCGGTTATGGAACGTAGTTCCAAGTGGGGGAGTTACACTCCCGCACGCAGAGGTTTTAGTGTGAGATTTCGGACAATGCTTTTGGTAGATCCGAAATTTGTGTCGGGACCCAGATTTGGTCGATTTGTGGTAGAGTACAATTTCGGTTAAATTGTACCTATGATTTTAGATTTGAATTATCACCAAGGTGGTAATGTGGTAAATCTCGTTGAGAGATAATGTACGGGTATGGCGAGCAAGGTGAAATCCCTCGGTTAAGGGATGTGAGTATCGGATCCTCTTTTAGAGAATTAATGTTTTGTGCCTATGTTTGATATAGGTGGTTCTTGCTCGATTGTGTGAATGGTTAGTGGTATCCGTTAGGATTCACTATGGCATAGCAGAGCGCGATGTTACGCTACTCGTCGTTCGAGGCCAAAAGGGCGTTGATTGATGAAGCATGACCTTCGGGGTCCGCTGACTTCATCATGGTATTGGTGATTGATGAAGCATGACCTTCAGGGTCCGCTGACTTCATCATGGGATCGTTGATTGGTGGAGCATGACCTTTGGGGTCCGCTGACTTCATCATGAGATTGTTGATTGGTGAAGCATGACCTTCGGGGTCCGCTGACTTCATCATGGGTGTAGTGTTATATCGGTGAAGCATGACCGTTGACAGGGTCCGCTGACTTCATCCGGTGTTGACCGTTGACATGTTGTGTGATTAAGTAATTGCGATAGCCGTGTTTCGCTCACATGATGTTACGGGTGTGACAATAGTCAATTTTGGACACCTTAGGATTAGCGTTGCCATAGTCGTTTTGGGCGCTTTTGGTTTTAGCCGTTGCTTATGATGTTAGGATAGTGGCATATTGGTTGTATTGCGCACTACAAAGGATGTTTAGTGGTAAGTGTAATCCGTAAGGATTCATGTGGTTCAATCTTCAATGTTCGGATTGTTGACTTTAGGTTGAGACTTGGTCGCTTTTAGCGTGGTCCTTGGTAAAGGTACGCTAAGGAATTGATATCTCGGTTCGAGATTGGTCGAGTTTTTCTCGATGTGAGGGATTGAGCAAGGTTTTAGTGCTCGGTTGGTGGATTTGATAAATCGCGGGTGACGATTTAGTTGTTAAAGGTGATTCATTGGGAAGAATTGTCTAGGAAAGTTCGGATTGGGACTTATGATTGAGGACCGTTGAGTAGGTCCGGATTGGTTAAGTGGAGAAGATCACGAGGACGTGATCGTGTTTAAGTGGGGGAGAGTTGTAAGGCCTAAATATTTATTGGACATAATGTATTTATGGTGTACGATGCGTGTATGAAGTGTACGTGTTGCTTGCTCGAACGTCGAAGGAAACTGGACGTTGTCTGAAGTGACAAGGTGTGTACGTACCTTTTCAACCCTAAATAAAGTTTGTGTTGATGTTTCAAAGCCTTACCATTGGAAAGGAAATCTTATTACGTTTCCAACGATATTTGATTCATCGAAAACGGAGCTACGGTCAAAAAGTTATGGCCAAAACAAGTTTCTGAAAACTGACCTGCAGGTTGGAGCGGCGCTCCACCATTTGGCGCGGCGCTCCGATTGCTGCTGATGCAATTTTCAGCCTTTTTAAAAGGTTTAAATGAGGGGTACTTTGGTCTTTTCATTTAGGGTCGGTTTAGGGTCACCAAAACTGATCTAGAACTCCATTGGAGCTCATTTCTCACCCACACAAACACTCTCATCCATATCTAGAGAGAGAGAGGAAGGGTTCTAGAGTGAGAGAGCTTGAATTGGAGAAGAAGGAGTTGGATTCTCACCAAAACTCGGGTTTTAAAGTTGTTCTACTCGTCAACGGCATCATTTTGGTGGTATTGGTAAGTTCAAACTCCGAAATTCATTTGTTAGATTTGATATTCAAGTTAGGGTTTGAGATTGTTAGTTGTAAAACCCATTTGGTTGATGAAGAAGGTTTATGGAAACTTGCTATTTTGATATTTGGCGGGTTTTGGGTTGGTTAATGATTTAACCATGTTTAAGACTTGTAAATGGTGTATAATCACTAGTGTTAGTGATATTGACTTCTTATGGGTCAAATTAGGGTTTAAGTGTCATTTTGGGCAAGATAGGTGTTTAACACCTATGATTGGGTTTGATTGGCATATTAGGACCATTCTCACTTGTGTTAGTGATCATTGGTTAGTTTGGGCGCGGTTTGTGCTTGGAAGTGCATTTGGGTCGAAATTGCACTAGTTGTCAATTTGGGTTGATTTGTATATCCACCCTAATTGCGTTACTTGTTATGTGATAAATGGATTAGGTACATTCCATCGGCGATTGCGGATTATTCGGTAGCATTCTTCAAGGCGACAAGGTGAGTGTTAATATCCTATATGCATATGTATGTGTAGGATGGGTGCGGGTCGGGAGAAGGGGTTCTCGCTTGTAGAGCTCGCTTCTTGTATAGGTGGAAGTGTTGGACTTGTGTATAGGTCCAATTGGCACGGTTGTGCGTTTTGGTTGACCACGTTGGCGAGGTGCACGTTATCACATGGGCGTGTAATGTGGACTTATATAACCCCAATAACGAAGGGTTAATATAGTGAGTGGAATAATTATATGTGTAGGTATATAATGTATCTATTTGTTGTAGCGTGAAATGTGTAGTGTCGAGGTGCTAAGACACCACGTTTCACGTGATGAGTGAAGCATCGAGGTGTTAAGATGCCACTTGGGATGAAGCATCGAGGTGTTAAGATGCCACCTAGGGGTGTAGTGTTGAGGTGTTAAGACACCACTCCGTAAAATAATGAGTGAAGCATCGAGTTGTTAAGATGCCACTTGGGGTGAAGTATCGAGGTGTTAAGATGCCACCTAGGGGTGTAGTGTCGAGGTGTTAAGACACCACTCCGTAAAATAATGAGTGAAGCATCGAGGTGTTAAGATGCCACTCGGGGTGAAGTGCCGAGGTGTTAAGGTGCCACCCTAGGGGTTAGTGATACGAGGTGTTAAGTACCCTAACGGATGTTATGAACACCGATGGCGTTTTCGCGAGCGCCATTCCCTTGTGCGATTGGTTAACCATGGTTATTGTGTTGTAAGCGTAAGCAAATTATGTTATTCGAGATATATATATATATATATATATATATATATATATATATATATATATATATATATATATATATACAATATATATATATATTGTATACATATAATGTTGTATTGTCGTGATGTAGCTAACCCTCCGAGTGTAGCTTATTGGCATTGTTCACATCGTTGTTGGTGAACTTATATTTTGTTGATGTATCTTTAGCTCGTTGCTTAGTGATCTTACGGTATGCTTAGACTAGCTTGCCTTTATGCTTGGATGCTCCGGTATGCGGTATTTGGTTTTGTGTGGCGTGTCCATTTTATGCATATATATGTATGTAGTATATTCTCACTCACTAAGCGTTAGCTTACCCTCTCGTTGTTTACCTTTATATAGATTTGCATGGATGCGGTGGCTCGGGTAAGCGTGGGACTAGTGGACTCGCGTAGTTTCTTTAGAAGGCTTGCTTTTGGATTGGTTAGGATTGGGTAGCGTATCCCCAATCGCCATGCTCGGCTTTATTTTGTGTTAAAAGTCGTGTGGTCGAAAACTTGAAATTGGTACTTAAAGGGTAATTTGGGCATATGTGGGCTCGGTGTCGTAAAACCCTTTTTATTGATGGAACGTGTTAGTTTTAACTATTATAATATGTTGTGAAAACCGTTTAGTCTAAATGTGTCGTGAAGTGGTCAAACATTTTCGCATTTGGGACTTTTTGGGACAGCAGCCTGTCCAGGCCCTTTTGCGCGCCGCGCGGGGTCATGGCACGCCGCGCCATTTGCTGCACTAAGAATTTTTTTTTTATTCCGCGTTATTGGTTGGTTAACGGGTTGGGTTGTTACAAGAAGCTAAAAGATTGTTGATAGTGAATATACCTGTCACCAAGTTGGGATTCTCGCGTGCATCCCTTGCATTAAAGTTGAAAGCTCTACCACGGGGTGGTCCGCCGTCTTTTCTTTTGTTGGGGCACGCATTTCTGAAATGGCCCGTTTGTCTGCATTCGTAGCACTTTTTAGGTCCATTGGTGTTCGGCTTCCCAGTCATGGTGGTAACCTTGCAGTCTTTTCCGATATGTCCAGTCCGCTGGCACTTTTCACAAACAACGTTACAATACCCAGTATGGTGCTTGTAGCACCTCTTGCATTGTGGTAGGGTACCCTTGTAGTTGGGGTTTGAGTTGGTGTTCGGATTTAGGTTTCCACCGTTGTTTTTCCTCTGAAACCCTCATGTCGTTTCGCCGGGTTTTGATCATAGGTCCTTCCCCTGTTCTTATCCCATTTGCGCTTCTCACTACTACCCGCTTCAGGCTCAGCCTTCTCCGGTTCATCGATGATAATTTGATTCATTAAAGTATGCGCCATGCGCATCGCTTCTGGGACATTGGGTGGCTTGGATGAGGTGACGTTTCCCTTAATGGACTTAGGAAGTCCCCACAAATATCTCTCCATACGCTTAAATTCCGGGGTGACCATGGTAGGACACATCAGGGCTAGTTCCAAATATCTACGATTGTACCCATCGAGATCGTTTCCCATGACCTTTAGCTTCATAAACTCAATCTCCATCTTCTGGATCTCGGTCCTAGGGCAATATTCCTCAATCAGGGCCCCTTTGAACTCCTCCTATGGGGTAGCAAACGCCTCATCAATACCTTTTGCTTGAGCCAACGTGTTCCACCACGTTAGTGCGCCGTCAGACAGAGTGCATGAAGCAAACTTGGTTTTATTCGCCTCCGAATAGTTACTAACCCGAAACACAGATTCTAATTTCTCGAACCATCTAGTGAGACCAACCGGCCCCTCTGTTTCAGTGAAGTTGTGGGGTTTGCAACTTTTGAACTCTTTGTACGTACACCTATTACGAATGGGCTGGATAACCGGTGGCGGTGGCGTTGGAGCTTGGAGGTTTCTTTCTGCTAAAGCTGCGGTGACTCGCTCATTGATCATCTCCTCGATTTGGGCTGCGGTAGGTGTTGATCGCCCGTTGGCCATGATGTTCTAAACAAAAATTTTGACTCAAGTCAAAATCCAGTATCCAAATAGTAATAATACAGTATATGGTAACCAACATGGAATCAACACATCACATGTTTATTAAGTAATGCAATTCAGGTACAAATATCACAGAATCGTACAGTAACGTAAATAGAACACCGTGCAAGAATTAAATAACGCAAAGTTTCATTCATTAATAATAAGTTGCATACATCAGCATAGGTTCGTACAATATATAAGCAATACATAAAACTACAACTAGATTACATAATGAAATCTACTACAAAAGCCCTACGGTGAAGGTGGGTGTAGGATGTCCAATACGTGGGACATCTGGTCCTCGAGCTCAGTTACCCGAGCACGGAGGATCTCCACCTCCCTCATCAGTTCCTCGACAGAGGGAGATGGTGGGGCAGGCGGTGCAGTCAGTACGGGTGGTGCTGGTGGAGCTGGTGGTGCTGGCGGTCCGGCTCCAGAAGTAGAGGCTGCGAAGCGGTAAGGCTTACGGATGAAGGGATCAGCAGGATACGGCACAAGCTGCTTACGGGCGGTAACCCTACGACGCCGACCATATGCGTCAGTGAATGCTCGACCTCCGTTGATCCCTGAAATGACGGTACCATCAAAACGGTACCGCTTCTTCGGCGGGGTGGAGGGTGGCTGAACAGGTGCATCCTCGGGGTCCTCCTCGTCGGAGTCATCGTCACTAGAGTCGTCTGTGGATGAGTCATCGGATGACGGGTCATCTGAATCATGTGGAGGTGGCTGCACGGGTGGCTGTACTGGCTCTCCTCGGGCGGCCATCATCTGTCGGTATCTAAAAGGCGGGATCGGCACCAAACGTCCATCAGGAGCGCGTCGGCACCAATGACGATACTGATTACGGAATGGACCTTCCCCAAATTCCGCAAGAATCACAACACCACCGAGATGGTGCTGTGGCTCCTGAGGTACCGGGGCAAGTGGAGCTGGAATCTCCGGGAGGTCCTGCGCTCCGTCTGCAGTACCGACAGGGGCAGGCGCATGACTACTAGCTCCGGAGGACGAAGCGCCCGGGTCACTAGAGTGTGTAGCTGACGGGATCGGGGGATCGGCAACAGTGGCAGGTGAAGTGGCTGAAGTGTCTGAATCGATACCCAAAATGATAGCAGGTGGAATATCCGACATCTGAATAAGGAAAAATAAATTTTCTGTGTCAGTAAGTCATAAAGCAAGCACGTATTAGGCCAAGTAACTGCAACAGTATAAATCATGTGTAACAGTAAGTAGCATGGCAATAACGACAAGTATCATGCAATCGAAAGAATATAATAGCATGTAGTAGTGAAATCATGTAATAGCATACGGCATATAGCAGTAAAAGTAAGTAGCAGCATGCAGTAAGTTCACTGGAAACAAGTAAACTAGCAAGTTGTAGATTAGTCCTATTAGTGAATCCTATTCGGGTCGGGTCTTGACTCACTAATGCAACCTAATTCCCTACAACCAATGCTCTGATACCAAATGTGATGCCCCGTACAAAACCATCGTGTACAAATCATCAACAACAGGATCATTACAAGGTCAAACACTATATGCTATTTCAAAATACGTTTTCATTTATGATAAAAGGTGATGTCTTAACCAACATCAATGTTTAACAACCAAAAGTATGCTTCAACGAATAGAAGCAAGGATAGTAGTATGTGACCCATAGGTCGTTACAAATCATAGTTTCAAAAGTAATAATGTTTATGAATGCAAGATAAACGTTCATGCAGTGACATCTCTAAAGCAGCGGGTGTCTACAGCAAGACTAGTACACAACGGAAGCAACCTTAAGCACCTGAGAAAAACATGCTTAAAAAATGTCAACACAAAGGTTGGTGAGCTATAGTTTAAGTATAACAGTATGTAAGGTAGGCCACGAGATTTCAGTGCTACAAGAGCGTTTCAAAACAGTATGATAAAGTATATGTTTAACCGTGGGCACTTGGTAACTAACTTAACGTTTATAACCCCCTGAAAGTACGCTTTTCGAGTGCGTATGTTTACGAAGTATTAAACACTCGTTAAATGCTAGCGCGACTAGCCCGAGTGGGGATGTCAAACCCTATGGATCCATATCTAAGATTCGCGTTCACCGGTTCAAAAACCAATGACTAAACGTTACCGAGCTAAAGGGAATGTTTATGCCGTTGTATAACCCACACATATAAAGTTTAAGTACTCGTGCCTAGTATGTAAAACATAAAATGCGCATGTATTTTCAGTTCCCAAAATAGTTAAAGTAAAAAGGGATGCTATAACTCACAGTGGTAAAGTAGTGGTAAAGTCGAGTCGAGAAATAAGCAAGTACGTAGGTCCGAAAAGTCATCAACCTAAGTCAAATAGTACTAAGTTAGTAAATCATCTCAATAGGTTTAAAAGTATGTAAATTAGGTCTTAAAGGTCATCATCATTCATCATCAAACAAAAGGTGTAAAGTAAGTTTCGTTTATGAAAGAAGTTTAAAACAAAGTCTGAATTCGGTCAATCACCATGGCATCTATACCTACTGAAATAAGGTGAGACCAGTGGCCATGGATCCGTATATGAGTCCTTTAGTTGTGGTAAAAATTCCAGAAGCAAACTCGTCTTCGATTGACCGTGGCGACGGTTTAAGTGAGAGTAGGTCAGAATTTTCAGCACAACGTTAAAAGACATGGTGACACTCGGAGGGCCGTAAATCCTAAATCGTAACTCGGATTAAGACGAGTTCTAAATGAAAAGTTATCTACTCGAATAGAGCTAACTGAAAATCATCTTTACATTAGCCCAGGTCATACTTATCAGACCCAGAAACAGTAAAACTGTAGGTTCCAGTGGGTTTCTTGGTACTCGATGCTTATCACGGTTCTCTTCCTTGATGCATATAGCTTCAAGTGTACAACTCGTTGATGTGTTTGCATCATCTTAACCAAGGTTTCACCATCATAACACAAGTGCAAGTCTAAGATATGTAGCACAACTCACTTAAGTGTTGCAAGTGTTTTGATGAACCAAAGTTACATCAAAGTCTTAGATTTAACACATACATGAAATATAAAAGTAATATTGAACTACAAACTTGAAAGTAAACTAACTAATCAAGATCTTAAGATGTAGAACATAGTTCTTAGTTAGATCTTGAAGATCCAAGACCCAAAGGTCTAGATCTAAAGTTATTAAGTTAAATCCTAAGTAATATTGCTTGAATCTTTACTTTAATGAAACCATAAGTTACAAAACTTAGATTATCATTTTGTAAAGTGTATGCAAGCTCATAAGCTCTTGATTATGACAAAGTTAGAAGACCATAAGCTATATAAACTTAGATCTTACATAAGTATTTGAAGTTATAACTAGAAAGTTATACTTCTATGTTCTTGAACTTTTAAAGTTAACTTTAGTTCAAGATTAATGAGATCAAAGTTAACTAGTAACACTTGACCAACAAGAACATGAATCACGAAATTAAAGTGCAAGTAAATGAAGTAATAAACTAAATAAACAAGTTAATAAGTCATGGTTGTTCATACTTTTAAAGATTCAACAAAAGCTTTGATCTTTAAGGAAGTAGACTTTAAGTTTACTTCATGAACACAAGTATGACTTTACAACACATGAACTTACAATCTTTAAAACAATAAATGTAGAACATAAACTAGGAAGTTTTGTTCTTGCTTGTTCTTGTAAATACAAGATAAAATGAAGAATCAAACTAAAGAGTTTGGTTCTTAACAACATGTAAGTAAACAACTAACAACTAGTAAGTAAGTAAACCATAAACAAGAACAAATAACAAACAAGCAAATGATGATGATTATGGGTGTTTGGTTCAGTTTTTAGCAAAGAAAAGAAAAGAGAAATGAGCTTGTTACTTACAAGAATTAGAGAGAAAAATGGAGAGAAAAGAATACAAGTGTATGTGTGTGAGAAATGAAAAGAGATACAAGTAATATGTAACACAAAAAAAAAAGATTTTGAGCTCCCCATGGCCTACAAAGGTCGACGGTTTGAATGGGGGAGGGAGAAGAAAATTGCCCACTAGTCTCTTGCATGTTAAAGTCTTAAAAGTTGGTTACTAGAGGTGTTTGCATGGGAATGGTGTAAGTAACTAGATTCTTTACACATAATTAATCTTGTTAAGTCTTAATTAATACTTGTATGCTAGTAATGGGCTAATTAGTCCATTAAGGTGAGTAGAGTGGGCTCTTAAGTCCATTAACACTAATAAAAGCCCAAGTTCCATTAGTTAACAAATAAATCCAATAGAAGCCCAAGTAATTAACTAATAACCTTAGATAATTAAAATGATTAATAAAATTATTCATGAATGTAAATAATACTTGAAAATATTATTCGTGTGATGTACGTGTGTCACAAAGACGTTTTGGGCATTTAAAGTCAAGTATGGTAACATGCAAATTTATAACAATACATTCATTTAATCACAAGTATTAATAATAATTATTAATAAATAAACGTTGGAAAATCCAGGGTCGTTACATTGTTATCTGGGATGTGGGTAGCAAAACATCTGGAGGTTAAAGAACTGTCGGTATATGTTGATTCGCAGTTGGTTGCAAATCAATTTAACGGAATATTCGAAGCACATGATGAATCAATGCAAAAATACTTGAAGCTAGTGCAAGAGTTAGCAGTTGACTTTGATTTATTCCAGATAACTCAGGTTTCGAGGTCGCTGAATAAAAAGGCGGATGCGCTAAGCAAGTTAGCCGCATTGACATTCAGTCATTTTAAGAAAGAAATTTGGGTTGAGGAAGTTAAAGTAAAATCTATTGAAGAAGACAGTGTTTCAGCTGCGGTTGAAGAAGAAGATCGGAGTTGGATGACACCAGTAATAGAATTTATAACCAAAGGTACATTGCCGATAGATTCAAGTGAAGCAAGAAAGATTAAGATGAAAGCACCAATGTATCTGTTAGACAAGGGAGTCCTATACAGAAAGTCTTTTCTGGGGCCTCATTTGCGGTGTATCAATCCAACTCAAGCGGAGTCAATCATACGGAAAGTACATGAAGGAATGTGCGCTCTGCATTCGGGGCACAAAACAGTTGCGTCCAAAATAATGCGGCTCGGATATTACTCGCCGTCAATGTACAGAGATGCCGCAGAGGTAATACGCAAGTGTCAATCGTGTCAACTTCATGCACCGGTAAGCAAGGCTCCGCGACATCCTATGATACCGGTCGCGTCTCCATGGCCGTTTTGTAAATGGGCAATCGACATAGTGGGGCCATTCCCCGCAGGACCAGGGGGTGTAAAATTTTTGGTAGTGGCCATTGATTATTTCACGAAATGGGTAGAGGCCAAACCGCTAAAGTCAATTTCGGGCAAGCAAATTCGAAATTTTGTATGGGAAAACATCGTCTGTCGGTTTGGAATACTAAATGAAATAGTAAGCGACAATGGTACGCAGTTTGAGGGAAATCCATTTAGTGACTGGTGCCAGGAGTTGAATATAAAACAAACGTTTACATCAGTCGCACACCCTCAGGCGAATGGTCAGTGTGAGGTTACGAATCGGGATATCATTTTAGGAATCAAACCAAGGCTGGGATTGTGTCGAAGGGGTTGGATAGACGAACATCCTAACATTTTGTGGGTGCACCGCACAACTCTGAAGGGCGCAACTAATGAAACACCCTTTAGTTTGGTGTATGGGTCCGAAGCTGTAATACCCGCCGAAATAAATGTGCCAACCATATGCATAACATCCTTCGATGAAAGTAGCAACAGCGAAGAACTGCGTGAAAATCTAAACTTAGTTGAAGAACGCATAGAAATGGCGGCAATAAAAGAAGCAATCAACAAACAAAGAATCACAAGCTACTATAATAAGTGCGTCCAACCATTATCTTTCCAATTGGATGATCTGGTATGGCGAAAAAACGAAGCAAGCAGGGCAGAGGATACGGGTAAGCTTGGACCTAAGTGGGAAGGACCTTACAAGGTTATTGGCGTAAGCGATACAGGGGCGTATCGACTAGCAAGTTTGGATGGAAGAGAAATAAAGCGCACTTGGCATGCGCAGACACTAAAACAGTGCTACATATGAAAAACTACAGAGGGACTGATCACCCCACATAACTGTTTAAAGTTTTTATTATGTGAATTTTTCATTTTCAATTGTAAACATGACAGCTAAGTGCTGGTTAAAAGACATGTTTAAAATAAATAGAATTATGCAATTTAAGCCAATAACTTGTGTATTTTTTACATTTGTTGATTGCATGACCCTTAAGCTGCACAGGGACACACTCCGAGTCTCAAGTGGCATAGTTTAGTTTGGTTACTAATACTAAGTTTAATGGTGACAGTAGTAAAACATTGGTTTGTTTCAAACGCTTGTACATCGCGCAAGACGGAGACTTGCACAGTCTAGACTATAAATTACAAGTTTGGTTACTTGTTTTAATAACCCGGACATTGGCGTGGCCGGAAGAGTCTTGAGTATAGACATTGGTTTGTCTATAGTACGGGTAATTTGCATTGGATTGTATACGCGTACATACTTATAAATTTTTTTATAAAAGTCTTGAGTATAAACTTATAAGCATTGGTTTGCTTACTTTTGCGTACAACATTGGATTGTTGACGCAAGAATAAAAAGATCATGAAATGATTGAAGGGTCGCTCCCGTCATGAAATCATGGCATTTATTCTACATATGCGTTATTGAATGCATCATATTGTAACAAATCATTATAACCGCCATTTTGATTTCGTAAAAACACAATAAATGCACCTTAACCAAAAAAGTCATCAAAATTATATTCAATCAAAATATAGCATATTACAGTTGGAGAATATTAAAATCAACCGCTTATCATAAAAGCGGGACAAACACCAAAATTTGACCTAATATATGTCAATATACGCTATAAGCTAATAAAAAAAAGGGGTGGCAATTGGTGAGAATGTTTGCCCTACACTAAGGAGAGTATGCCATCCTCGCACGCAGCGATCAGACGCATACTCCGCTGTAAACATAAAAATAAAATATATTATAGGGATGCGAAACCTCCGAGACTGCAAGGCCCATCCCTCGCTGGAAAAAAAAAGCCACCGTGGATGGTAAAAAGTAACCACCCAAGGTAGCTTAACAAACTCAGTCAAGTTTGTCGGAAATTATCTCCTGAGAGGAGATGCTGGGATCATTAACAAGAACTTCGAAACGGGGGATTGAAATATGTTGGAGTTGGGAACAAGCTTCATCACACTTTTCTTTGGCTCTATCCACAAGCAACTCAGCAATATTAGGAGGAATTACTGGAGGTACGCACATCTCCCGACAAATGACATTCCAAAACAAGGTCCGCTCATAGGCGCGAGCAGCGACCATCGCTGCACCAAAACGTTGCTCGACCGCTTTGCAGTCGAGAGCGTGTTGGACAATTGTCGGAACGCCCTGACGGAGAATGTCGTATTGCACTTTTATAACACCGTGTTTTGCACCCCAGGACTCCTGTGCTAAAGTCCAGTCGCTAAAGCTCTCGTTCAAAAACACGACATGACTCTCTGCCTCTTTAAGCTTTGCAGAAAGAGCCGCAATCTCAGACTCCATGAATGCCTTCTCAGCCATGTGCTGATCTTCCTCCTGATGCCTCTTGAACATCATCACATTATTTCGCTCCTCCACTTGCTTGTGCGTGGTTACAGAAACCGCAAGTTGAGCAGTGAGTTTGGCAGTTTCCTGTTGTAGTGCAGTCTCTGTGGGTGATGGCTGAGGTATAACACCCTGCCAAATTACCATCTGACGGCGTGTTAATTCAGGTCCAACAGTTAACAGTTACGCCCTCTATATGAGACGTTTAAAGCAATCACATTTAATTTTATTCAAAAATTAACTTTCAAAACATAAGTCAATAATCCCAAAATAGAAACACTGTTGTGATCGTAACCACAAGCCAACAGTATTTAAACAGTATAAAAGTTTTAAATGCGAAAGTAATTAATGTTCATTAAAATCAAATGCTGACTCCACGGCCAGTCATGCGGCAAACACAGCGGAAGCATACCTCTTAAGGACCTGAGAATAACAACACTCAAAAACAGGTCAACAAATAATGTTGGTGAATCTACAGGTTTAAAGTAATGCAACAGTATCTGAAAAATAGTTATAAGAAAAATAGTTTAGTTTCCTTGACCACGAGATTCTATCGTTTGCATAAACCGAGCACCTGAATACTAGCAATGACCCGAGTATAGAAGCCACTATACCCGCCTTACCTCATAAAATGTTATACAGTTGTTCAAATGTATTTAATGTTCAAAGTAAATGCACCACAGTTTTTATAGCGGGTGAGGTTGTCAACCTAACGGATCCGTCCATCTAAATTGTGCTTACACCGATGGTATTAAAAGTATTCAAGCTAGAGGCTTTTTGAACAAACTCATTATGCATATGTGTAGTACTCATGTCAATACAAAGTATTTGAAAATGTAAATATAACGGCGTGTATTCTCATCCCTGAAAACATGTAAAAAGCGGGATTGTAGACCCACCTTTGAAATAAGCTCGGATTTAAAAGTGAACAAATAACTTGTACGGTTTATAGTCGAGTAATGGAACCTAAGTATACGTATGTAGGTTGGTCAATATATGTATCTTATATAAGTGTGGTTTCATAGTGTACGTTGTCTTATTGCTCTACTCGATGCGTTTCAAAGTAAAACTCAACTATATCATGCAAGTCAACCGAAGTCAAACTTGGTCAAAGTAGTCAACTAAAGTCAACATCAGTAGGTTCATGTCAAATATTGGTCAACATGTCAAACTTAAGTTAAACAATACGTTTTAGGTCATGAATGATCATTTTCACAATTTCAGTTTAGCGTCATGCACAAAGTTTATGAACACGTAGCATACTTAGCACATTATCTCATAGTAAAAAATTCAAGTAAATATGAAAAACTACATATCATAAATATACTTAAAATAGATTTCAAAAAGTCTGTCCAGGGACTCATACGACAATTAAAAGTTAGGAATCAGAAGGGATACATTTGGGGTTTGCCAAGTCAGTTTCTGACCGCGTACTGATTTCATTTTGGCTATAACCGGATTTGGGAACATGAAATTGATACAAGACCACTTGCCATAGTTCAAAAACAAATCATAGTAACACATATAAAAAATCTAGCAACTTTTGTTTAACCAATTTGTACAGTTTATTCGTGCAAGTTGAACATTCAGTTTTTCAGCTCAAATCAGAATTCGCATAAAGTATGGCTCTATTGTGACCAATGTACAAGGTTTCAGAGATTGACATAAACTAAAAATAAGTCCCATATCATGTTAAGTTTCATTTTCCAGAAGCATACATTCTCAAACAATTCACATGATCCACAGAGTACAAAACCGTGATCAATTTACAGATTCGATTCTCATTTAGTTCGTCACATTCGCACGCGATTATCCAAAGATCTAGATACACTTAGCCTATGATATCCACATGAAAGATGAATTAATTTTTGTCTACTTTTCAAATATGCAAAGCTTTAATCACAGAAGTTAACACATTTTATCATACAAGATTATTTTCATGCAAGTGCTATATAAAATTACTTTTACACTAATTCAAGCATATCTCGGGCTATACATAAGCAAACGACATGATATCCTAGTCTAACTTGAGTGTTTTTAAATTATATTTCTAGTGGTATATTTTAAATTATATTTCTAGTGGTATAAGTCTCACATGCCAATTCGTTGTCTATCAATACCAGATTTCTGATCAAGCAACAAAAACACAACGATAATTCAAATTGACATAACTTAATCAAACGGAAACGAAATCAAGTGAATCCAAAGCCTAAACTTAATAGTTTTTTGCAAGGAATCTGATTATAACATAATAATTAACATATGAAAGACTTAATTTTTCTGATCAAGCAAATACAAATTCGTTTTTAAACCCTAGCGCATCAAACAATCAACATAACGATAATGATTAACACGTACGCGTATAGACTTGAGCAATTGACAACATAACTATGAAACTTTAATAAAAATCAGATTTTAAGAATTAAGATTTATGAAATTATACCTTTGATCGTTAAATTAAATACACCAACGCGTAGAAGAGATCGAGAATTACAACGTTTGTTCTTGAGGTTTAATCAAAAATTGAGTTTGTGTGTGTGTGTGTGTGTGTTGGGCGACGGCCAATGAAATGTCCCGTTCTTATTGATTAAAAACGTTCCATATTAATTGATTTCGTTACGAGGTTTTGACCTCTATATGAGACGTTTTTCAAAGACTGCATTCATTTTAAAACAAACCATAACCTTTATTTCATCAATAAAGGTTTAAAAAGCTTTACGTAGATTATCAAATAATGATAATCTAAAATATCCTGTTTACACACGACCATTACATAATGGTTTACAATACAAATATGTTACAACAAAATAAGTTTCTTGAATGCAGTTTTTACACAATATCATACAAGCATGGACTCCAAATCTCGTCCTTATTTAAGTATGCGACAGCGGAAGCTCTTAATAATCACCTGAGAATAAACATGCTTAAAACGTCAACAAAAATGTTGGTGAGTTATAGGTTTAACCTATATATATCAAATCATAATAATAGACCACAAGATTTCATATTTCAATACACATCCCATACATAGAGATAAAAATCATTCATATGGTGAACACCTGGTAACCGACATTAACAAGATGCATATATAAGAATATCCCCATCATTCCGGGACACACTTCGGATATGATATAAATTTCGAAGTACTAAAGCATCCGGTACTTTGGATGGGGCTTGTTGGGCCCGATAGATCTATCTTTAGGATTCGCGTCAATTAGGGTGTCTGTTCCCTAATTCTTAGATTACCAGACTTAATAAAAAGGGGCATATTCGATTTCGATAATTCAACCATAGAATGTAGTTTCACGTACTTGTGTCTATTTTGTAAATCATTTATAAAACCTGCATGTATTCTCATCCCAAAATATTAGATTTTAAAAGTGGGACTATAACTCACTTTCACAGATTTTTACTTCGTCGGGAAGTAAGACTTGGCCACTGGTTGATTCACGAACCTATAACAATATATACATATATATCAAAGTATGTTCAAAATATATTTACAACACTTTTAATATATTTTGATGTTTTAAGTTTATTAAGTGAGCTGTCCTCGTTAGTAACCTACAACTAGTTGTCCACAGTTATATGTACAGAAATAAATCGATAAATATTATCTTGAATCAATCCACGACCCAGTGTATACGTATCTCAGTATTGATCACAACTCAAACTATATATATTTTGGAATCAACCTCAACCCTGTATAGCTAACTCCAACATTCACATATAGAGTGTTTATGGTTGTTCCGAAATATATATAGATGTGTCGACATGATAGGTCAAAACATTGTATACGTGTCTATGGTATCTCAAGATTACATAATATACAATACAAGTTGATTAAGTTATGGTTGGAATAGATTTGTTACCAATTTTCACGTAGCTAAAATGAGAAAAATTATCCAATCTTGTTTTACCCATAACTTCTTCATTTTAAATCCGTTTTGAGTGAATCAAATTGCTATGGTTTCATATTGAACTCTATTTTATGAATCTAAACAGAAAAAGTATAGGTTTATAGTCGGAAAAATAAGTTACAAGTCGTTTTTGTAAAGGTAGTCATTTCAGTCGAAAGAACGACGTCTAGATGGCCATTTTAGAAAACATACTTCCACTTTGAGTTTAACCATAATTTTTGGATATAGTTTCATGTTCATAATAAAAATCATTTTCTCAGAATAACAACTTTTAAATCAAAGTTTATCATAGTTTTTAATTAACTAACCCAAAACAGCCCGCGGTGTTACTACGACGGCGTAAATCCGGTTTTACGGTGTTTTTCGTGTTTCCAGGTTTTAAATCATTAAGTTAGCATATCATACAGATATAGAACATGTGTTTAGTTGATTTTAAAAGTCAATTTAGAAGGATTAACTTTTGTTTGCGAACAAGTTTAGAATTAACTAAACTATGTTCTAGTGATTACAAGTTTAAACCTTCGAATAAGATAGCTTTATATGTATGAATCGAATGATGTTATGAACATCATTACTACCTTAAGTTCCTTGGATAAACCTACTGGAAAAGAGAAAAATGGATCTAGCTTCAATGGATCCTTGGATGGCTCGAAGTTCTTGAAGCAGAATCATGACACGAAAACAAGTTCAAGTAAGATCATCACTTGAAATAAGATTGTTATAGTTATAGAAATTGAAACAAAGTGTAACGACCCGACCAAAACCGTTATTGACGGCGCCGTTAACTTAGGTCCCGTTGCGTGGTCGTAGTCCCTATATGAGACTCGTTTGACCAAAATTATGTCGCATTCATTTGAAAGGTACAAGACTTGCAAGTTTAGTTTACAAAACCGTTCGACAACAAGTCTAAGTTTACAGAAGTCATAAAGTATAAATGAAATAACTTGCGACATAATTAGTTTAAAAACACAGTTGCTATAAATAGCGTAAGTATGTAAACAAAAGTTTGAATCCAAAAGTGCTATCCCTAGCGTATGCATGCATGGTTGACTCCAATCAAGTAATCAAAGAGTGCGGAAGCATGTATCAAGTAGCCAAGTATGAACCTGAGAAAACATGTAGAAAACTGTCAACGAAAAACGTTGGTGAGATCATAAATGTATTTGTAAAAGTATGTTTTTGAATCACAAGGTTTAGTATCAAGCGTATACATCTCTAAAGATGTGTTTGTATCAAAAAGTATACATCTCAAAAGATGTTATTTGTAAACCATAAGATTTTGTATAAAGTCAATATCAAGCGTATACATCCCAAAAGATGTTGTCTGTATCACGAGCACCCAATTACCAAAACTTAACTGAATCTTACCTCTGCATAATAGTGTTAGAACCTACACTATATACCGAAAATACGTTTCATCCGTCAGATGAGGGTTCGTCAAACCCGCATGGCCACACAACATAATTTCTCGCTCACACCCTACAAGTGTAACTAATGGTAATTGAACTTGAGGATTTTTGTTCTAACTCGTATGTATCTTTGCTCTTGTATTCGCATTTGTATTCAAAGTATGAAAGTATAAACCGTATAAATGTATATAAAGTATATGTTTCTCAGCCCACGATTTAAAAGTATAAAAGTATTTGCAAAGGTGGGACTATGATCTCACCTCGAGTGCACGAGTATAAAAGTACTTCACAAAGTAACGTATGCATGATAGTTGCTTAGCCTTGACCTAAACAAATAAGTTGTATAAATTAACCGGTTACGATACAAGGTCGGGTGAAATGTGTTCAATTAGTCCTATGGCTCGTTACGACTCGATTAAATATAGCATGTGAATCAATTTGTCAAGTTTCATACAAGAATCACGTATAAAAGCATGTTAGAACGATTGCATAAAAGTTTGGTTAAGTTTGACTAAAAGTCAAACTTGGTCAAAGTCAACGAAAAAGTCAACACGTTCGGGTCGGGTCCCGGACTATTTTTCTATGCTAGTTATTCATATACAAGTATATTAGAACAAGTTTCATGTGAATCGGAGGTCGGTAGCTAGTCAAACATTTCACGTGAAATGGGTCCAAGAGGTCAGAATCTGGCCAGGTGATTCTGCGCGCCGCGCGGGGATGTGGCGCGCCGCGCCACTACCTGGGCAGAGAATTCTGGTCAGTTTTTCCAAGTGTGCACGAACCAAAACCTTTTCTAACACAACACTTGACCCGCAAACACTTATAACGCCTATCATACATCGTTGGGAAGGTATTTTGACGAGGAATGCAACTAAGTACATATTATCAATCAAAACATGCATTTAAAATAATCAAATTCTCGTCAAATGTTCAATGAACGTTCATAATCAAAGTTTCAAGTTTGTAAAACGCATTTCATGATTCGGGCAACCAATTTACACATATGATATGCCGTTTTGAAGGTAATGAAGCATACATTACTACTAAACACTAACAATTAACATTTCATGGCATTCAAGCATCAAAAGTTCATGTCAAGAACTATCAAACCCTAGTCAAACATCACAAAATCCTTAATCGGGTTTTTGAAGTTTTCTTAATCAACCTACACATCAAAATGTAGCTAATGATACTAGTAACACAATTAAAACATGAACTTTAACATTTTAACAACATTTAATCACCCAAAACTCAAGATTAAGCACACCCATTTCAAATGTTCAAACTAGTTACTCAAATCAACAAATCGAGCAAACAAAACATATATTCATGCTAGACACGAGCCATAGACACTAACTAACACAATTTCAAGTCAAAAACACGAATTTAAAGAAATCTAGAGTTTTAGAAATGTTACCCAAAATCAATGAAGTTAGTATCCAATCGTAGAGGATGATGAGAGGATCAAGAATATGTAGTTTGTTTTGTTGTAAGCTTCCTAGATCGAATTTGGATGATGAATTTGTGAATTTGGTGTTTGAGTTCCAATAATGGAAGTAGAGAGAAAAAGAGAAAGAGAGGTGGGATTGAGTGTGTGGTGGTAGTGGTGGGTTGACTAGTTGACCTAGTCAACTAGTTTGCCCACTAGCCAACTTTGGTCCCTCAAGTTTCAAAGCGGGTACGGGAATTAACCAAACGAATATTTTAAAAACGCTCGAGTAAACGAGTGATGTTATAATTAAATAACGGGAATATTATGAACATTAGTCAACGGAAAATACGAATTTAAATAACGAAAGATATTATTTAAAAAAAAAGACGGTGTTAAAATAAATTTAACGGAAAAACGCGGGATGTTACACAAAGTTTGAATATGATTATTACCTTGTATTAGAATGATAACCTACTGTAAGAAACAAAGATTTCTTGAGGTTGGATGATCACCTTTCAAGATTGGAAGTGAGCTAGCAAACTTGAAAGTATTCTTGATTTTATGAAACTAGAACTTTTGGAATTTATGAAGTACACTTAGAACTCGAAGATAGAACTTGAGAGAGATCAATTAGATGAAGAAAATTGAAGAATGAAAGTGTTTTTAGGTGTTTTTGGTCGTTGGTGTATGGATTAGATATAAAGGATATGTAATTTTGTTTTCATGTAAATAAGTCATGAATGATTACTCATATTTTTGTAATTTTATGAGATATTTCATGCTAGTTGCCAAATGATGGTTCCCACATGTGTTAGGTGACTCACATGGGCTGCTAAGAGCTGATCATTGGAGTGTATATACCAATAGTACATACATCTAAAAGCTGTGTATTGTACGAGTACGAATACGGGTGCATACGAGTAGAATTGTTGATGAAACTGAACGAGGATGTAATTGTAAGCATTTTTGTTAAGTAGAAGTATTTTGATAAGTGTCTTGAAGTCTTTCAAAAGTGTATGAATACATATTAAAACACTACATGTATATACATTTTAACTGAGTAGTTAAGTCATCGTTAGTCGTTACATGTAAATGTTGTTTTGAAACCTTTAGGTTAACGATCTTGTTAAATGTTGTTAACCCAATGTTTATAATATCAAAAGATATTTTAAATTATTATATTATCATGATATTATGATGTACGAATATCTCTTAATATGATATATATACATTAAATGTCGTTACAACGATAATCGTTACATATATGTCTCGTTTCAAAATCATTAAGTTAGTAGTCTTGTTTTTACATATGTAGTTCATTGTTAATATACTTAATGATATGTTTAATTATCATAATATCATGTTAACTATATATATAACCATATATATGTCATCATATAGTTTTTACAAGTTTTAACGTTCGTGAATCACCGGTCAACTTGGGTGGTCAATTGTCTATATGAAACCTATTTCAATTAATCAAGTCTTAACAAGTTTGATTGCTTAACATGTTGGAAACATTTAATCATGTAAATATCAATCTCAATTAATATATATAAACATGGAAAAGTTCGGGTCATTACAGCCAAGAGAGGGAGAGGAGAAGAGATCGACCATAAAAAAATAATGGGGAAAGATTATGCAGTTTAGGTTTACACAAGCCCTATATATTTAGCCCTAATTCTCTAATTAACATATAAGTCCCTCAAGTAATCAAAATTAAACATAAAAGGGGGGTGGGGAGGGGGTTTCGGCCGAATATGGCCCACATGGGGTTCCCGGGCTCGTGTTTTGTAATCCCGTGTAATCGTGGTCCGTTTTAAGTGCCGTTTAGTCGTACCGAAGGCCTGGAACGCTAACCCGATCGTTAAATGCAACCATTTGTTTAATTTATTAAAAACCCAATAAATATTTTTAAAAAGTTAATAATTAATAAAATTAATTATTAAAATAAACCCGAGTGTTTCGTTGCTCACAAAGCTATTATTAAAATCGTATCGTTTTATCGTATTTCATTATCCGAAATATTTATTTGAATTAATATCAACTCATATTAATTATTGAAACCCTCCAAAGATCAAGTACGCATTCAATATACATAAATGCACAAAAGTTAAATAATTGCCATTAAATACACTAACGGAAGGTTAACAGAAGTAACGGAAAAATCAGGGTTGTTACATTACCCACCTGTTATTGAAAATTTCGTCCCGAAATTTTAGTGATCGTCCGCTGAAGTAGTTTCCTCGGGAAACAGTTGCAGATATTTCAGCCTCATTTGGTCTTCACGCACCCACGTGAACTCTGGTCCTCTTCTCGGGTTCCACCGAACTTTAACGATAGGAATTCTGCTTTGCTTCAACTGTTTGACCTCACTGCCCAAGATTTCAACAGGTTCTTCAATGAAATGAAGTTTGTCATCTATACGTAGTTCCTCTAAAGGAATAAAAAAATTATCATCGGCTAGGCACTTCTTTAGATTAGATACATGGAAAACGTCATGAATACCGCTGAGTGTTTGTGGCAGTTTCAATCTGTAAGCTACTGGTCCAACTCTTTCAGTTATCTCGAACTGTCCAACATATCTAGGACTAAGTTTACCTCGTTTCCCAAATCATACAATGCCCTTCCAAGGTGATACCTTAAGCATAACCTTGTCACTAACTTGGAACTCTATGTCCTTTCGTCTAACATCGACGTAACTCTTTTGACGAGTTCGAGCCATTCTCAATCGTTCCTGAATCTGTAGGACTTTCTCAGTTGTCTCCTGAATAATCTCAGGCCTGTCAACTGACTACCTCCCAACTCGCTCCAACAAACGGGAGATCTACACTTCCTTCCGTATAATGCCTCGAAAGGTGCAGCCTTAATGCTCGCATAGTAGCTGTTATTGTATGAGAACTCAGCTAGTGGTAAATACTTATCCCATCCATTTTCAAAATCAATGACACACGCTCTCAACATGTCCTCAAAAGTCTGAATAGTTCGTTCGCTCTGGCCATCCATCTGGGGGTGATATTGTAACAGCCCAACCCGTATTAAAACCGGCCCATACAATTTTTTCCTTTTAATACGCGTTAAATAATACTTTAGGTCCCAATTGTGTTTCCATAAACATCTTTAATACAATGGAAGGTTTAATAAACTTTAAAACATTTAATACATTAATTAATTGTCCAAACGGACATACACGACCCGACTAGTATAGTTTCCAACAAAAACCGAGCATGGTGATTTGGGACTACGCTACCCAAATCCTAATCGAATACAAAAGCAAGATCTTCTAAGCAACCTAGCCGAGATCTCAAATCCCCAAGCTTACCCGAGCCGCCAAGCATGCAAACCTATAAAAATGTAAACAACGCGAGGGTAAGCTAACGCTTAGTGAGTGAGAATATACTACATACATATATATGCATAAAATGGACACGCCACATAAATAAACAAATACCGCATACCGAAGCATCCAAGCATAAAGGCAAGCTAATCTAAGCATACCGTACGATCACTAAGCAACAAGCTAACAACATCAACAATGAGTAAGTTCACCAACGATAATGTGAACAAATGCCAATAAGCTACACCCGGAGGGTTAGCTACATCACGACAATACAACATTATATGTATACGATATTTAACATGCTAAACAATCACAAACACAATATGGTTAACCATAACGCTATGGTGCTACCGGCTCGTGGTTCACACCATATATATTTGAGTCATACTCTTTTATAGTGCTACCAGCTCGTGGTTCACACTTCGACGCTACCGGATCGTGGTTCACGCCTTGTTTTATAGTGCTACTGGCTCGTGGTTCACACTCGATGCTACCGGCTCGTGGTTCACATCTATTTTTATAGTGCTACCGGCTCGTGGTTCACACTCGATGCTACCGGCTCGTGGTTCACATCTATTTTTATAGTGCTACCATAACATCCACAAACAAATACTCCATAAACATGAACGCATAATTATTCCACTCACAATATTAACCCTTCGCCATTGGGGTTATATAATCCACATCACCCGCCTATGTGATAACGTACACACAAAGTGTGCACCTCGTCAAAGGTTGTCAACCAAAATGCACAACCGTGCCAATTGGACCTATACACAAGTCCATCAATCCACCTATATGTGAAGTGAGCTCTAAGACCGAGAACCACTTCACCCGACCCACACCCATCCTACACATACATATGCACATAGGATATTAACACTCACCTTGTCGCCTTGAAGAAATGCTTCCAAGTAATCCGCAACTCGTCAATGGAAAGTACCTAATCCATTATCACAAATTCAACAACACACTTAGATTGGATCTACAAACCACCCAATTCGACACTTAGTGCAATTTCGACCCAAATGCACTTCCATGGAAAAACCGCGCCCAAACTACCCAATAATCACTAACACAAGTGATAATGGTCCTAATATGCCAATTAAACCCGAACACAAGTGTTAAACACTTATCGTTCTCAAAATCGCCCATAAACCCTAATTTTGACCCATAAGGTCAAAATCTCACCATTTACAAGTTTTGACACCAAAACATATTTAACTCGGTTTTATACTTCAACTTAATCCATTTTAAGTTTACAAACCTCATCGAATCGACATTCGGGTCATAATCCTCAACAAACCCTAATTTTGACTCTAGTCAAAATTAGTCAACCACGAAAACCCTAAAAGTCTCCAAAACACCAATAATCACTAATGCTAGTGATTGTACACCATTTACAAGTCTTAAACATGGTTAAATCATTAACCAACCCAAAACCCGCCTTTAACACTTATAAACCCGAATCTTGGTGTTAATCTCCAATTAACAACTAAATGAGTTCCATCTATGAATCATACAATCAAAAGCCCCAAATTTGAATGATGAACACGTAAATGAAATTCGGAGTTAGAGCTTACCACTAGTATCACCGTGTAGCTAAGAACGAGGAGAACAACCTAGTCAACTACGACAAAGATCAAATCCCGCTTCTTCCTTTCCAAAAATCCCCTTGAAATCAAATGGGTGTTTGAGTTTTTGAGAGGAAAAATGAAATGAAAAGGAAAATGAAATTAGGAAATGAAATGAATGGATGAGGTTAAAGCCTCAAATCTGGCTCAAACGTGAAATGACCAAATTGCCCTTGAACCTTATTTAAAATTACAAGAATCTGGTACCAGTTTGCCCGTATCGCCGCGCCGCGGCCTTAAGTGTCGCGCCGCGATATTTGCCTAGGTCTGGGATCATTTTTAATCGGACTTCTGATCTGGATTCCAGTTAATTGCTGCGCCGCGGCCTCCTTCATCGCGCCGCGACGTTCAACGTGGTCCGACACCTTTCCTTGCATACAAGACCTCAACACCCAAACATGTCCCGAACCCTTCATATGTAGTGACCCGAACTTTTCCATGTTTATATATATTAAATGAAATTGATATTTACATGATTAAGTGTTTCCAACATGTTAAGCAATCAAACTTGTTAAGACTTGATTAATTGAAATAGGTTTCATATAGACAATTGACCACCCAAGTTGACCGGCGATTCACGAACGTTAAAACTTGTAAAAACTATATGATGACATATATATGGATATATATATAGTTAACATGATATTATGATAAGTAAACATATCATTAAGTATATTAGCAATGAACTACATATGTAAAAACAAGACTACTAACTTAATGATTTTGAAACGAGACATATATGTAACGATTATCGTTGTAACGACATTTAAAGTATATATATCATATTAAGATATATTAATACATCATGATATCATGATAATGTAATAATTTAACATCTCATTTGATTTAATAAACAATGGGTTAACAACATTTAACAAGATCGTTAACCTAAAGGTTTCAAAACAACATTTACATGTAACGACTAACGATGACTTAACGACTCAGTTAAAATGTATATACATGTAGTGTTTTAATATGTATTCATACACTTTTGAAAGACTTCAATACACTTATCAAAATACTTCTACTTAACAAAAATGCTTACAATTACATCCTCGTTCAGTTTCATCAACAAATCTACTCGTATGCACCCGTATTCATACTCGTATAATACACAGCTTTTAGATGTATGTACTATTGGTATATACACTCCAATGATCAGCTCTTAGCAGCCCATTTGAGTCACCTAACACATGTGGGAACCATCATTTGGAAACTAGCATGAAATATCTCATAAAATTACAAAAATATGAGTAATCATTCATTACTTATTTACATGAAAACAAAATTACATATCCTTTATATCTAATCCATACACTAACGACCAAAAACACCAACAAACATTTTCATTCTTCAATTTTCTTCATCTAATTGATCTCTCTCAAGTTCTATCTTCAAGTTCTAAGTGTTCTTCATAAATTCTACAAGTTCTAGTTTCATAAAATCAAGAATACTTCCAAGTTTGCTAGCTTACTTCCAATATTGTAGATTGATCATCCAACCTCAAGAAATCTTTCTTATTTACAGTAAGATATCTTTCTAATACAAGGTAATAATCATATTCAAACTTTGATTCAATTTCTATAACTATAACAATCTTATTTCGAGTGGAAATCTTACTTGAACTTGTTTTCGTGTCATGATTCTGCTTCAAGAACTTTCAAGCCATCCAAGGATTCTTTGAAGCTAGATCCATTTTTCTCATTTCCAGTAGCTTTATCCAGAAAACCTGAGGTAGTAATGATATTCATAACATCATTCGATTCATATATATAAAGCTATCTTATTCGAAGGTTTAAACTTGTAATCACTAGAACATAGTTTAGTTAATTCTAAACTTGTTCGCAAACAAAAGTTAATCCTTCTAACTAGACATTTAAAAATCAACTAAACACATGTTCTATATCTATATGATATGCTAACTTAATGATTTAAAACCCGGAAACACGATAAACACAATAAAACTGGATATATGCCGTCGTAGTAAAACCGGGGGCTGTTTTGGTTGGGATAATTAAAAGCTAAGAAGAACTTTGATTTAAAAGCTATACTTCTGGAAAAATGATTTTTCTTATGAACATGAAACTATATCCAAAAATCATGGTTAAACTCAAAATGAAAGTATGTTTTTCAAAATGGTCATCAAGATGTCGTTCTTTCGACAGAAATGACTACCTCTTTCAAAAATGACTTGTAACTTGTATTTCTAACTATAAACTTATACTTTTTATATTTAGATTCATAAAGTTAAGTTCAATACGAAACCGTGGCCACTGGAATCACTCAAAACGGATTAGAAACGAAGAAATGGCGAGTAAAACAGGATTGATAAAAACTACTCATTTTACCTACGTGAAAGTTAGTAATAAATCTATTCCAACCATAACCTAATCAACTTATATTGTGTATTATGTAATCTTGAGATACCATAGACACGTATACAATGTTTCGACCTATCATGTCGACCCATCTATATATATATTGCGGAACAACCATAGACACTCTATATGTGAATGTTGGAGTTAGCTATACAGGGTTGAGGTTGATTTCAAAATATATATATAGTTTGAGTTGTGATCAATACTGAGATACGTATACACTGGGTCGTGGATTGATTCAAGATAATATTTATCGATTTATTTCTGTACATCTAACTGTGGACAACTAGTTGTAGGTTACTAACGAGGACAGCTGACTTAATAAACTTAAAACATCAAAATTTATTAAAAGTATTGTAAATATATTTTGAACATACTTTGATATATATGTATATATTTTTATAGGTTCGTGAATCAACCAGTTGCCAAGTCTTACTTCCCAACGAAGTAAAAATCTGTGAAAGTGAGTTATAGTTCCACTTTTAAAATCTAATATTTTTGGGATGAGAATACATGCAGGTTTTATAAATGATTTACAAAATAGACACAAGTACGTGAAACTACATTCTATGGTTGAATTATCGAAATCGAATATGCCCCTTTTTATTAAGTCTGGTAATCTAAGAATTAGGGAACAGACACCCTAATTGACGCGAATCCTAAAGATAGATCTATTGGGCCTAACAAACCCCATCCAAAGTACCGGATGCTTTAGTACTTCAAAATTTATATCATATCCGAAGGGTGTCCCGGAACGATGGGGATATTCTTATATATGCATCTTGTTAATATCGGTTACCAGGTGTTCACCATATGAATGATTTTTATCTCTATGTATGGGATGTGTATTGAAATATGAAATCTTGTGGTCTATTGTTACGATTTGATATATATAGGTTAAACCTATAACTCACCAACATTTTTGTTTACGTTTAAAGCATGTTTATTCTTAGGTGAATACTAAGACATTTCGCTGTTGCATACTAAAATAAGGACAAGATTTGGAGTCCATGTTTGTATGATATTGTGTAAAAACTGCATTCAAGAAACTGATTTCGATGTAACATATTTGTATTGTAAACTATTATGTAATAGTCGTGTGTAAACAGGATATTTTAGATTATCATTATTTGATAATCTACGTAAAGCTTTTTAAACCTTTATTGATGAAATAAAGGTTATGGTTTGTTTTTTTAATGAATGCAGTCTTTGAAAAACGTCTCATATAGAGGTCAAAACCTCGCAACGAAATCAATTAATATGGAACGTTTTTAATCAATAAGAACGGGACATTTCATTTTGTATCAGAGCGTTGGTCTTAGAGAACCAGAATTTTGCATTAGTGTGTCTTATCGAGTTTGTTAGGATGCATTAGTGAGTCTGGACTTCGACCGTGTTTACTTGAAAAATGATTGCTTAACAAATTTTGTTGGAAACTATATATTTTTAACATGTGAATATTATGTGATATATTAATCTCTTAACATGTTTGATATTATGTGATAGATGTCTACCTCTAATACAAATTCCATTGACTCACCTAATAATAATGAAGAGTCAAATGTAATTTGGAATGATTCGTGGACTGATTCACAAGTTCCCGAAGAGGAACCGGAAGAAGAATCGGAAGCGGAAGAAGAATCGGAACCGGAGGAGGAGGAACCGGAAGAAGAAATAGAACCGGTGGGGGAAATAATAAAATGGTTAAGTAAACGAAAATCCTCAACCAACCGACCAAGGTTAATTATGGTCAACGGTGTTTCCGCCAAGGAAGCAAAATATTGGGAGGATTACCAATTCTCCGATGAATCGGATCCCGACGAGGATTCTAATGATGTTATAGAAATTACCCCAACTGAATTTAAAAAGACAAAAGAGAACAATAAGGGAAAGGGCATAAAAATAGAGAAATTTCATTCCAAACCTGATGAACTTTATATGTATCGTCAACACCCGTATTTCTTAAGTTGTGACAATAACCCGGGAACCTCTAAACCACCAGGTTTTTCTAAACCAATGTGGAAAACGACTGCTCGTATTAGGTGAACATCATATATCCCTAAAAACTTAGCAAAAAGAACCAAGTTCGAAAAAGAAGAAACGAGTGAGTCGGAATAAGATAGTTGTATTCGTGTGGTGTAATATATGTAATATAGTGTGCTTATGCTTTATGATATATGTAAAAATTGCTTGTATTAATAAGTATTTTTTTTATGAATCTAACTCTTGTCTATTTTACAGTATAAAAACACAAAATGGATAGATAACCCAATATTTTAAGAGACCTACCCGGAGACATGATTGATGAAATCTTGTTTAGAGTCGGTCAGAATTCCTCGGCACAACTATTTAAGGCAAGATCAGTTTGTAAGACATTCGAAGAACGTTCCAAGAATGCCTTGATTTATAAAAGGCTTTCGTTCGAAATATGGGGGATATCACATTGGGAAATCCATAAGTTACGATGTGTTTACTTTGACGCATATATTGCGGGGAACCCAAATGCTATTTTACGCAACGGGTTAAGAAATTATTTTGACTCAATATATCCGAACATAGGACTTCGTGATTTAGAAAAAGCGGCTAACATGCAACATAAAGAAGCATGTTATGCTTACGGGTTAGTAATATTCGCTTCTCACCAAAGTGAGAACAAGAACATCGGGCTAAAACTATTAAACAAAACGTTCCCACAAGTGACGGAGTCGGTAATTGGGGTAAGAAATGAGGTTTTTAGATTGTTACAGGACTATTGGACATTACGTAACCCTCGTACCTTTGACGACATTACAACACACTGTCTTATCAACGGCCATAACGGTTATGTTCCACAAGACCAAGGATGGGAAGTAGTCCTAGTAAAACCAGAATGCATGACTTGTTTCTGGACGTATGAATTACGTGTCTTTATTGCCTTTGCTGAACGACTTGTGTACTAGCTATAATTATCTTCACAACCATCTTGTATCAAATTTATTGTGTGCTATATTTCATGCTATATGTAAAATAAGCGGTATTGTAAGTTTGTAAAATATTGTGTAAAAGTTTGAACGCGAAATATTATTATAATCAGTTTTTCATATAGAATTGTAGTAGTTGAATTGTATATTAGCTACTAAGTATGAACTTAACGGGTAGGTACTACCCGAATTTAAACTTATAAAACGCTAATATGAAGAAAAAGCTTTTATAAATGAGTTCATATTATGCTACGAGATACTATTGACTACTCTTGATATTGTATATGATTAACTCGTTTCATTTGACTATTTTGAAGGAAATGGCACCGACTACTCGACACACCTTGAATATGAGTGAAGAGGAATTTCGTGCCTTTCTTGCTTCAAACATAGCCGCAGTACAGGCCGCGCTACATACCAACAATAACCTTGGATCTAGGAGTACAGGAAATCGTGTAGGATGCACCTACAAAGAATTCACAGCCTGCAAAACTTTGGAATTTGATGGAACCGAAGGACCGATCGGATTGAAATGGTGGACCGAGAAGGTCGAATCGGTGTTTTCCATAAGTAAGTGTACTGAAGAGGACAAAGTGAAGTACGCTACGCATACCTTCACAGGTTCTGGTTTAAAATGGTGGAATATCTATCTAGAGCAAGTGGGACAAGATGATGCTTACGCACTACTGTGGTCAGCATTCAAGCACTTGATGAACGAGAAGTACCGTCCCAGAACCGAGGTCAATAAGCTCAAGACAGAACTTAGAGGGTTAGGAACCCAAGGATTTGATATTACCACGTACGAAAGACGATTCATAGAATTATGCCTATTGTGTCCGGGAGCGTTCGAAGATGAGGAAGAGAAGATCGACGCGTTTGTGAAAGGATTACCGGAAAGAATCCAAGAAGATATAAGTTCACATGAGCCCGCCTCCATACAACAGGCATGTAGAATGGCTCACAAACTAGTGAACCAGATTGAAGAAAGAATTAAAGAACAGACTGCTGAAGAGGCCAATGTGAAGCAAGTCAAAAGAAAGTGGGAGGAAAACGGTGATAAGAATCACCAATACAACAACAACAGCAATTACAACAATAATCGCAACAACTATCCTAACAATCGCAACATCAATCGCAACTACAACAAACGGCCCAACAACAATAACAACAACAACAACAACAACAGCAGCAACTACAACAATCATCTTAACAACAATAATAACCGCAACAACAACAACAATCAGAAGCAGCTATGTCAAAGGTGTGAAAAGTATCATTCGGGGTTCTGCACCAAATTTTGCAACAAGTGTAAAAGAAATGGTCATAGCGCGGCGAAGTGTGAGGTCTACGGACCAGGGGTTAACAGAACGAAAGGAACAAATGGTGTCGGAACGAGTAATGGCGGAGCAAATAGTGTCGGAGCAAGTTATGCCAATGTAGTTTGTTATAAATGTGGAAAACCGGGCCACATTATTAGAAATTGCCCGAACCAGGAGAACACGAATGGACAAGGCCGTGGAAGAGTTTTCAATATTAATGCGGCAGAGGCACAGGAAGACCCGGAGCTTGTTACGGGTACGTTTCTTTTTTACAATAAATCTACTTACGTTTTATTTGATTCGGGTGCGGATAGAAGCTATATGAGTAGAGATTTTTGTGCTAAATTAAGTTGTCCATTGACGCCTTTGGATAGTAAATTTTTACTCGAATTAGCAAATGGTAAATTAATTTCAACAGATAATATATGTCAGAATCGAGAAATTAAACTGGTTAGCGAAACATTTAAGATTGACTTGATACCAGTAGAGTTAGGGAGTTTTGATGTGATAATCGGTATGGACTGGTTGAAAGAAGTGAAAGCAGAGGTCGTTTATTACAAAAATGCAATTCGCATTATTCGAGAAAAAGGAAAACCCTTAATGGTGTACGGAGAAAAGTGCAACACGAAGCTACACCTTATTAGTAATTTGAAGGCACAAAAACTACTAAGAAAAGGTTGCTATGCTGTTCTAGCACACGTCGAGAAAGTACAAACTGAAGAAAAGAGCATCAATGATGTTCCCGTCGCAAAAGAATTTCCCGATGTATTTCTGAAAGAATTACCGGGATAACCCCCACATCGATCCGTTGAATTTCAAATAGATCTTGTACCAGGAGCTGCACCAATAGCTCGTGCTCCTTACAGACTCGCACCCAGCGAGATGAAAGAACTGCAAAGCCAATTACAAGAACTTTTAGAGCGTGGTTTCATTCGACCAAGCACATCACCATGGGGAGCTCCTGTTTTGTTTGTCAAGAAGAAAGATGGTACATTCAGGTTGTGTATCGACTACCGAGAGTTGAACAAACTTACCATCAAGAACCGCTACCTACTACTGAGAATCGACGACTTATTTGATCAACTACAAGGCTCGTCTGTTTATTCAAAGATTGACTTACGTTCCGGGTATCATCAAATGCGGGTGAAAGAAGATGATATTCCAAAGACTGCTTTAAGAACACGTTACGGTCATTACGAGTTTATGGTCATGCCGTTTGGTTTAACTAATGCACCAGCTGTGTTCATGGACCTTATGAACCGAGTGTGTGGACCATACATTGACAAGTTTGTCATTGTTTTCATTGATGACATACTTATTTACGCAAAGAATGCCCAAGAACACGGTGAACATTTGAGAAAGGTGTTAGAAGTATCGAGGAAGGAAGAATTGTACGCTAAATTTTCAAAGTGTGCATTTTGGTTGGAAGAAGTTCAATTCCTCGGTCACATAGTGAACAAAGAAGGTATTAAGGTAGATCCGGCAAAGATAGAAACTGTTGAAAAGTGGGAAACCCCGAAAACTCCGAAACACATACGCCAGTTTTTAGGACTAGCTGGTTACTACAGAAGGTTCATCCAAGACTTTTCCAGAATAGCAAAACCCTTGACTGCATTAAAGCATAAAGGGAAGAAATTTGAATGGAAGGATGAACAAGAGAAAGCGTTTCAGTTATTGAAGAAAAAGCTAACTACGACACCTATATTTTCATTGCCTGAAGGGAATGATGATTTTGTGATTTATTGTGACGCATCAAAGCAAGGTCTCGGTTGTGTATTAATGCAATGAACGAAGGTGATTGCTTATGCGTCTAGACAATTAAAGATTGACGAACAAAATTATATGACGCATGATTTGGAATTAGGCGTGGTTGTTTTTGCATTAAAGACTTGGAGGCACTACTTATATGGGGTCAAAAGTATTATATATACTGACCACAAAAGTCTTCAACACATATTTAATTAGAAACAACTGAATATGAGGCAGCGTAGGTGGATTGAATTGTTGAATGATTACGACTTTGAGATTCGTTACCACCCGGGGAAGGCAAATGTGGTAGCCGACGCCTTGAGTAGAAAGGACAGAGAACCCATTCGAGTAAAATCTATGAATATAATGATTTACAATAACCTTACTACTCAAATAAAGGAGGCGCAACAAGGAGTTTTAAAAGAAGGAAATTTAAAGAATGAAATGCCCAAAGGATTGGAGAAGCATCTTAATATTCGAGAAGATGGAACCCTGTATAGGGCTGAAAGGATTTGGGTACCAAAATTTGGAGATATGAGAGAAATGGTACTTAGAGAAGCTCATAAAACCAGATATACAATACATCCTGGAACGGGGAAGATGTACAAGGATCTCAAGAAACATTTTTGGTGGCCAGGTATGAAAGCCGATGTTGCTAAATACGTAGGGGAATGTTTGACGTGTTCTAAGGTCAAAGCGGAGCATCAGAAACCATCAGGTCTACTTCAACAACCCGAAATCCCGGAATGGAAATGGGAAAACATTACCATGGATTTCATCACTAAATTGCCAAGGACTGCAAGTGGGTTTGATACTATTTGGGTAATATTTGATCGTCTCACCAAATTAGCACACTTCCTGCCAATAAGAGAAGATGACAAGATGGAGAAGTTAGCACGATTGTATTTGAAGGAAGTCGTCTCCAGACATGGAATACCAATCTCTATTATCTCTTATAGGGATGGCAGATTTATTTCAAGATTCTGGCAGACATTACAGCAAGCATTAGGAACTCGTTTAGACATGAGTACTGCTTATCATCCATAAACTGATGGGCAAAGTGAAAGGACGATACAAACGCTTGAAGACATGCTACGAGCATGTGTTATTGATTTCGGAAACAGTTCGGATCGACACCTACCGTTAGCAGAATTTTCCTACAACAACAGTTATCATTCTAGTATTGAGATGGCGCCGTTTGAGGCACTTTATGGTAGAAAGTGCAGGTCTCCGATTTGTTGGAATGAAGTGGGGGATAGACAGATTACGGGTCCGGAGATAATACAAGAAACCACCGAGAAAATCATCCAAATTCAACAAAGATTGAAAACCGCCCAGAGTAGACAAAAGAGCTACGCGGACAGTAAAAGAAAAGATATAGAGTTTGAAATTGGAGAAATGGTCATGCTTAAGGTTTCACCTTGGAAAGGCGTTGTTCGATTTGGTAAACGGGGGAAACTAAATCCAAGGTACATTAGACCATTCAAGATTATAGATCGTGTCGGACCAGTAGCTTACCAACTAGAGCTACCTCAACAACTCGCAGCTATACATAACACTTTTCACGTCTCAAATTTGAAGAAATGTTTTGCTAAAGAAGATCTCACTATTCCGTTGGACGAAATCCAAATCAATGAAAAACTTCAATTCATTGAAGAACCCGTCGAAATAATGGATCGTGAGGTTAAGAGACTTAAACAAAACAAGATACCGATTGTTAAGGTTCAATGGAATGCTCGTAGAGGACCCGAGTTCACCTGGGAGTGTGAAGATCAGATGAAGAAGAAATACCCGCATCTATTTCTAGAAGATTCGTCAACACTTTCAACAGCTTAAAATTTCGGGACGAAATTTATTTAACGGGTAGGTACTGTAGTGACCCGAACTTTTCCATGTTTATATATATTAAATGAAATTGATATTTACATGATTAAGTGTTTCCAACATGTTAAGAAATCAAACTTGTTAAGACTTGATTAATTGAAATAGGTTTCATATAGACAATTGACCACCTAAGTTGACCGGCGATTCACGAACGTTAAAACTTGTAAAAACTATATGATGACATATATATGGATATATATATAGTTAACATGATATTATGATAAGTAAACATATTATTAAGTATATTAGCAATGAACTACATATGTAAAAACAAGACTACTAACTTAATGATTTTGAAACGAGACATATATGTAACGATTATCGTTGTAACGACATTTAATGTATATATATCATATTAAGATATATTAATACATCATGATATCATGATAATGTAATAATTTAACATCTCATTTGATTTAATAAACAATGGGTTAACAACATTTAACAAGATCGTTAACCTAAAGGTTTCAAAACGACATTTACATGTAACGACTAACGATGACTTAACGACTCAGTTAAAATGTATATACATGTAGTGTTTTAATATGTATTCATACACTTTTGAAAGACTTCAATACACTTATCAAAATACTTCTACTTAACAAAAATGCTTACAATTACATCCTCGTTCAGTTTCATCAACAAATCTACTCGTATGCACCCGTATTCGTACTCGTACAATACATAGCTTTTAGATGTATGTACTATTGGTATATACACTCCAATGCTCAGCTCTTAATAGCCCATGTGAGTCACCTAACACATGTAGGAACCATCATTTGGCAACTAGCATGAAATATCTCATAAAATTACAAAAATATGAGTAATCATTCATGACTTATTTACATGAAAACAAAATTACATATCCTTTATATCTAATCCATAAACCAACGACCAAAAACTCCTACAAACACTTTCATTCTTCAATTTTCTTCATCTAATTGATCTCTCTCAAGTTCTATCTTCAAGTTCTAAGTGTTCTTCATAAATTCTACAAATTCTAGTTTCATAAAATCAAGAATACTTCCAAGTTTGCTAGCTTACTTCCAATCTTGTAGAGTGATCATCCAACCTCAAGAAATATTTCTTATTTACAGTAAGATATCTTTCTAATATAAGGTAATACTCATATTCAAACTTTGATTCAATTTCTATAACTATAACAATCTTATTTCGAGTGGAAATCTTACTTGAACTTGTTTTCGTGTCATGATTCTGCTTCAAGAACTTTCAAGCCATCCAAGGATCCTTTGAAGCTAGATCTATTTTTCTCATTTCCAGTAGCTTTATCCAGAAAACTTGAGGTAGTAATGATGTTCATAACATCATTCGATTCATACATATAAAGCTATCTTATTCGAAGGTTTAAACTTGTAATCACTAGAACATAGTTTAGTTAATTCTAAACTTGTTCGCAAACAAAAGTTAATCCTTCTAACTAGACTTTTAAAAATCAACTAAACACATGTTATATATCTATAGATATGCTAACTTAATGATTTAAAACCCGGAAACACGATAAACACCATAAAACTGGATATACGCCGTCGTAGTAAAACCGGGGGTTGTTTTGGTTGGGATAATTAAAAGCTAAGAAGAAATTTGATTTAAAAGCTATACTTCTGGAAAAATAATTTTTCTTATGAACATGAAACTATATCCAAAAATCATGGTTAAACTCAAAATGAAAGTATGTTTTTCAAAATGGTCATCAAGATGTCGTTCTTTCGACGGAAATGACTACCTCTTTCAAAAACGACTTGTAACTTGTATTTATGACTATAAACTTATACTTTTTCTATTTAGATTCATAAATTTTAGTTCAATACGAAACCGTGGCCACTGGAATCACTCAAAACGGATTAGAAACGAAGAAATGGCGAGTAAAACAAGATTGATAAAAACTACTCATTTTACCTACGTGAAAGTTAGTAATAAATCTATTCCAACCATAACCTAATCAACTTATATTGTATATTATGTAATCTTGAGATACCATAGACACGTATACAATGTTTCGACCTATCATGTCGACCCATCTATATATATATTGCGGAACAACCATAGACACTCTATATGTGAATGTTGGAGTTAGCTATACAGGGTTGAGGTTGATTTCAAAATATATATATAGTTTGAGTTGTGATCAATACTGAGATACGTATACACTGGGTCGTGGATTGATTCAAGATAATATTTATCGATTTATTTCTGTACATCTAACTGTGGACAACTAGTTGTAGGTTACTAACGAGGACAGCTGACTTAATAAACTTAAAACATCAAAATTTATTAAAAGTATTGTAAATATATTTTGAACATACTTTGATATATATGTATATATTTTTATAGGTTCGTGAATCAACCAGTGGCCAAGTCTTACTTCCCGACGAAGTAAAAATCTGTGAAAGTGAGTTATAGTCCCACTTTTAAAATCTAATATTTTTGGGATGAGAATACATGCAGGTTTTATAAATGATTTACAAAATAGACACAAGTACGTGAAACTACATTCTATGGTTGAATTATCGAAATCGAATATGCCCTTTTTATTAAGTCTGGTAATCTAAGAATTAGGGAACAGACACCCTAATTGACGCGAATCCTAAAGATAGAACTATTGGGCATAACAAACCCCATCCAAAGTACCGGATGCTTTAGTACTTCGAAATTTATATCATATCTGAAGGGTGTCCCGGAATGATGGGGATATTCTTATATATGCATCTTGTTAATGTCGGTTACCAGGTGTTCACCATATGAATGATTTTTATCTCTATGTATGGGATGTGTATTGAAATATGAAATCTTGTGGTCTATTGTTACGATTTGATATATATAGGTTAAACCTATAACTCACCAACATTTTTGTTGACGTTTAAAGCATGTTTATTCTCAGGTGAATACTAAGAGCTTCCGTTGTTGCATACTAAAATAAGGACAAGATTTGGAGTCCATGTTTGTATGATATTGTGTAAAAACTGCATTCAAGAAACTGAATTCGATGTAACATATTTGTATTGTAAACCATTATGTAATAATCGTGTGTAAATAGGATATTTTAGATTATCATTATTTGATAATCTACGTAAAGCTTTTTAAACCTTTATTGATGAAATAAAGGTTATGGTTTGTTTTAAAATGAATGCAGTCTTTGAAAAACGTCTCATATAGAGGTCAAAACCTCGCAACGAAATCAATTAATATGGAACGTTTTTAATCAATAAGAACGGGAAATTTCATCATACGCCTATCGTACATACACAATACACCTATAAATCATATACGGGGAAAACGGGGTGTTACAGATATGCTGTACTCATATCTAAACGGGTCCCCATTGCTTTCTGCAATGATTGCCAAAACCTGGAAGTAAATCTGCTGTCGCGGTCGAATATAATGGATATAGACACTCCATGCCTAGAGACGACTTCCTTAATGTAGATCTGGGCCAACTTCTCCATTTTATCAGTTTCCCTTATTGGTAAGAAGTGTGCGGACTTAGTGAGACGATCCACGATAACCTAAATAGTATCGTGACCTCCCGCCATTCTCGGCAGTTTCGTGATGAAGTCCATGGAAATTCCTTCCCACTTCCACTGGGGAATCTCTGGTTGAGTTAATAATCCTGATGGCTTCTGATGCTCAGCCTTGACTTTAGCGCAAGTCAAGCACTTCCCGACATAGGTAGCAATGTCAGCTTTCAAATTCGGCCACCAATAAAATGCCTTCAAATCCTGGTACATCTTATCTGATCCCGGATGAATTGAGTATCTCGACTTGTATGCTTCTTCCAATAGTAGTTCTCTCAATCCACCAAACTTTGGTACCCAAATTCGGTTAGCAAAGTACCGTGTTCCGTCCTCCTTGATGTCAGACTTCTTATCCATCCCTTTGAGAAATTCAACATCAACATTCTCTTGTTTTATGGCTTCTTGTTGTGCTTCGCGGATTTGTGATGTGAGATTCGTACGGACAACTATGTTAAGCGCTTTAACCCTAAGAGGTTTCTCTAGCTCTTTTCTTCTTAAGACATCTGCCACAACATTCGCCTTGCCCGGATGGTATTGAAGTTCGCAGTTATAATCATTAAGTAGTTCCATCCAACGTCGTTATCTCATGTTGAGCTGCTTCTGATCGAATATGTGCTGTAAACTCTTATGGTCAGTGAAGATAGTGAACTTGGTTCCAAATAGGTTGTGTCTCCACATTTTAAGTGCAAAGACAACAGCTCCTAACTCAAGGTCGTGCGTAGTGTAGTTCTGCTCGTGAATCTTTAACTGACGCGATCCATAAGCAATAACCTTGTTTCATTGCATAAGCACGCAACCCATTCCTTGACGTGAGGCGTCACAATAAACAACAAATTCTTCACTTCCCTCGGGTAGAGACAATACTGGTGCAGTTGTTAACTTCTCTTTCAATAACTGAAATGCAGTCTCTTGCGGTTCTAACCACTCAAACTTCGGCCCTTATGAGTCAACGCGGTTAATGGTCGGGCGATCTTAGAGAATCCTTCAATGAATCTCCTGTAGTAACTAGCTAGACCCAAAAATTGCCTAATCTGCGTTGGCGTCTTTGGAGTTTCCCAATTCTTAACCGACTCAATCTTTGCTGGATCGACCTGTATTCCATTGGCCCCTACAACATGGCCAAGAAATTGTACTTCTGGTGACCAAAAGTCACACTTAGAGAACTTTGCATACAACTGCTATTCTCTAAGCATAGTCAATATCGAACGTAGATGCTGCTCGTGCTCTTCTCTGTTCTTGGAGTACACCAATATATCATCAATAAACACAATGACGAATTTATCTAGATATGGCTTACACACACGGTTCATGAGGTCCATGAACACTGCTGGTGCGTTCGTCAAACCAAACGACATCACTGTAAACTCATAGTGTCCATAACGTGTTCTAAACGCTGTCTTCGGGACATCAGCTTCGTTGACTCTCAATTGGTGATACCCGGATCTTAAATCAATCTTTGAATAATAACTGGATCCCTGCAGCTGATCAAATAAGTCATCAATCCTCGGTAGTGGATATCGATTCTTGATTGTCAACTTGTTCAATTCTCTGTAGTCGATACATAATCTCATCTACCCATCCTTCTTTTTAACAAACAGGACTGGAGCTTCCCAAGGCAAAGAACTCGGTCGAATAAATCCCTTGTCTAACAACTCTTTCAATTGACTAGACAACTCCTGGAGTTCTGGGGGTGCGAGTCTGTACGGTGCGCGAGCCACCGGTGCCGCTCCTGGCACTAAGTCTATCTGAAACTCAATTTCTCGATGCGGTGGGAAACCAGGTAATTCCTCCGGAAAAACTTCAAGAAATTCCTTAACTATAGGAACGTCTTCGGGTTTCCTTTCTTCTGGTACAATTTGGCTTACATGAGCCAAGAACGCGATACATCCCTTTCTCACATACTTCTGAACTTTCAAGCAGTTAATGAGATGTAATTGTGAGCCATTCTTTTCACCATAAATCATCATAGGTTCACCGTCAGCAATAGGAATACGAATAGCTTTTAGGTCACAGACCACCTCGGCTTTGTTATCAGCTAACCAGTCCATTCCAACCACAAGGTCAAAACTTCCCAGTTTAATAGGTATCACATCATTGCTAAAAGGCTTACTTTCTAATGTCAAAGTACAATCACGATAAATCTTATCAGCTCTCATCAAGTTACCATTTCCTAGTTCTTTGGAATACACGTTATCATAGGAAGAAACAGGATTCTTAACATTGTGACAAATATCCTTAGATATAAAACTTCTATCGGCACCAGTATCAAACAAAACATAAACAGGTTGATCATCGAGTGAAAACGTACCCGTGACTAGCTTCGGATCATCACGAGCTTCCGCAAAATTGATGTTGAACGCCCTTCCTCGAGCATTCCCATTGTTGTTCTTAGGACAGTCCTTCTTGAAATGACCCGGCTATCCACAACCATAACAGATCTTACCACTATTAGCATTGTTCGCGTTACTTGCAGTGTTGTTGTTGTTGGTGTTGCCGTTGAGATTAACCTTGCAATCTTTTGACAAATGACCAAACTTCTTACAACGGTCACAATTTAGAACAGAACAATTTCCAGTATGATGCTTGCCACACTTCTGACATTGTGGCTTTTTTCCCTTATACCCGGAGTTAGTTCCTATGGTTCCAGTGTCGTTGCGGTAAGAATCTTGCTTTTTGAACGGCTGTTGATTGAAATTCTTGTCCTGACCACCGTTCCACTTCCTCTTACCATCATTTGACTTATTCTCTTTCACTGTAGTGCCCTTCCCTCTCTAGGTAATCTGATCTAATAGCAAACTAGCCATGTCAATAGCTTCCTGCACGTTTGCGGGTTTTGAAGTAGTGACCCCGCCTTGAATATTCTCACTCAGACCTTCAATGTACAGTTCTACCTTACACCTTTCCGGAGTAACCATTTCAGGACACATTAACGCCAGCTCAAAGAACCTCTTGTTATAGGTGGTGAGATCGTTGCCTACTAACTTCAGCTCTCGGTACTCGCGTTCCATTTTCTTAACCTCGTTCCTCGAACAATACTCCTCAATCATTCTTTGCTTCAGAGTGTCCCAAGGTAGGGCATAAACCTGATCATGACCCAGGGATTGGGCATAGTTGTTCCACCAGGTGAGCGCACTGTCTGCCAGTGTGCCCGTTGCAAAGCCTACCCTGTCGTTATCATTACAAACACTAATGCGGAAAACCAACACTAATGCGTTGAAAGAATGCGGGTTGCAACTAGTAAACATTTTGTAAGAACATCCGTTACGGCCTTGAGTGCCGTTTCCATTGGTGTTGCTCGAACCACCACGATCATTACTATTTCGAGCATTGTTGAATTCTCTCAGTAGTTCAGCTCTGTCAGCCGCGATTCCTTCGGCGACCATTCTCCTAATTTGAGCGGCGGTTGATTCCTTCGGAGGCATCTTCAACACAGAAAAATACACCAGGTCAGTGTCAAAACAAACCCTATATATGAAAATATACTAGCAACGAGTGTTGAAGACTAGTAAATAATAGTACGAAAAGATTCGCTAGTAGTGAGAAGTAGTGTAAGTAGTATTAGTAGTGATAGTAGTAACACTAGTGGTAGTAGTAGTGATACTAGTGTCATGTAGTGATAGTAGTGGTAGTAACACTAAGTAGTAACATTAATGGCAATAGTAGTAGTATAACATAACAAAAGTATTATGATCATACAAAGTTACTAAATATAGAATATTACCGCATGCAATAAAAGATAATAGTTACTAATAGCATTATCCACCATTAATATATAAAATCCGAAAGTGATAAACCAAATTCCAAAGTAGTAAACCAAACAATAAACATAATGTGCTAATAGCCCGGTTTATAACACCCGGTAAGTCTTATATAATCAATTAAAGAAAGTATGGCGGATGAAAAAGGAAAAGAAGCTCATGGTCAACGACCCTTCACTTCCTCTTCTGTCGGGTACGGAAAGTAGGTCCATCATTCCTCGGCCTATTACGTTCCGCCTCTAGCGCAGCAACCCTGGCAATCAAGGCTGCTATCAATCCCGCCATCTCAACGAACCTTGCTTCAGTCTCATACGTATAAGTATTTATACCTGTGACTCTTTCCTCCATCCTCTTAAGATCATCGGGGTGCGGATATGTCCTAGTGATATCGCTCAAAGCGTTAACATGATCGACAATATCCCTGTTACGGGTAGTATGAAGCAAATCCAATGCATAAAGGTTTACGGGATGGTTAGGTATCTGATGCGGAGCAGGTGCTGGTGCGGGGGCAGGAGCATTCACCTCAGCCACGCTGGAGTCGCTGTCACTGCTTCCTGAATCCTGTGACATCTAACTCAAAGTACCAGAACACAAACGAAACAGATTAGTCAAGTAAATAACGTTAGTCACAAGGTACTCATGTAATGACTAAGTCCCGGTCGTAGTCTAGACTCATCGAGGTGTCCTAATGACCAAATCAGACACACTAATGCAAGTCCTGGTTTCCAAACGAACTGTTAGCTCTGATACCAACTATAACACCCCGCTAAATTACCATCTGACGGCGTGTTAATTCAGGTCTCACAGTTAACAGTTACGCCCTCTATATGAGACGTTTAAAGCAATCGCATTTAATTTTATTCAAAAATTAACTTTCAAAACATAAGTCAATAATCCCAAAATAGAAACACTGTTGTGATTGTAACCACAAGCCAACAGTATTTAAACAGTATAAAAGTTTTAAATGCGAAATTAATTAATGTTCTTTAAAATCAATGCTGACTCCACGGCCAGTCATGTAGCAAACATAGCGGAAGCATACCTATTAAGGACTTGAGAATAACAACACGCAAAAACAGGTCAACAAATAATGTTGGTGAATCTACATGTTTAAAGTAATGTAACAGTATCTGAAAAATAGTTATCAGAAAAATAGTTTAGTTTTCTTGACCACGAGATTCTATCGTTTGCATAAACCGAGCACCTGAATACTAGCAATGACCCGAATATAGAAGCCACTATACCCGCCTTATCTCGTAAAATGTTATACACTTGTTCAAATGTATTTAATGTTCAAAGTAAATGCACCACAGTTTTTATAGCGGGTGAGGTTGTCAACCTAACAGATCCGTCCATCTAAATTATGCTTACACCGATGGTATTAAAAGTATTCAAGCTAGAGGCTTTTTGAACAAACTCATTATGCAGATGTGTAGTACTCATGTCAATACAAAGTATTTGAAAATGTAAATATAACAGCGTGTATTCTCATCCCTAAAAACATGTAAAAAGCGGGACTGTAGACTCACCTTTGAAATAAGCTCGGATTGAAAAGTGAACAAATAACTTGTACGGTTTATAGCCGAGTAATGCAACCTAAGTATACGTATGTAGGTTGGTCAATATATGTATCTTATATAAGTGTTGTTTCATAGTGTACGTTGTCTTATTGCTCGACTCGACGCGTTTCAAAGTAAAAGTCAACTATATCATGCAAGTCAAACAAAGTCAACCGAAGTCAAACCGAAAGTCAAACTTGGTCAAAGTAGTCAACTAAAGTCAGCATCAGTAGGTTCATGTCAAATATTGGTCAACATGTCAAACCTAAGTCAAGCAATACGTTTTAGGTCATGAATGATCATTTTCACAATTTCAGTTAATCGTCATGCACAAAGTTTATGAACACCTAGCATACTTAGCACATTATCACATAGTACAAAATTCAAGTAAATATGAAAAACTACAGATCATAAATATACTTAAAATTGATTCCAAAAAGTCCGGCCAGGGACTCATACGACAACTAAAAGTCAGGAATCAGAAGGGATACATTTGGGGTTGGCCAAGTCAGTTTCTGACCGCGCACTGATTTCATTTTGGCTATAACCGGAGTTAGGAACATGAAATTGATACAATACCAGTGGCCATAGTTCAAGGACAAATCATAGTAAGACATATAAAAAATCTAGCAACTTTTGTTTAGCCAATTTGTACAGTTTATTCGTGCAAGTTGAACATTCAGTTTTTCAGCTCAAATCAGAATTCGCATAAAGTATGGCTCTATCGTGCCCAATGCATAAGGATTCAGAGATTGATATAAACTAACAATAAGTTACAAATTATTTTAAGTTTCAATTTCCAGAATCATACATGCTCAAACAATTCACATAATCCACAGAGTACAAAACCGTGATCAATTTACAGATTCGATTCTCATTTAGTTAGTCACATTCGCACGCGATTATCCGAAGATCTAGATACACTTAGCCTATGATATCCACATGAAAGATGAAGTAATTTTTGTCTACTTTTCAAATATGAAAAGCTTTAATCATAGAAATTAACACATTTTATCATACAAGATTATTTTCATGCAAGTGCTGTATAAAACTACTTTTACACTAATTCAAGCATATCTCAGGCTATACATAAGCAAATGACATGATATCCTAGTCTAACTTGAGTGTTTTTAAATTATATTTCCAGTGGTATAAGTCTCACATGCCAATTCGTTGTCTATCAATACCATATTTCTGATCAAGCAACAAAAACACAACGATAATTCAAATTGACATAACTTAATCATACGGAAACGAAATCAAGTGAATCCAAAGCCTAAACTGATGGAATTTAATAATCTTTTAAACAACATGTTCTACATATTAACAAGTTCATAAAACCCATTTTATGAAGATAAAAGTAAGCGGAAGCATGCAAAAGTTCATGTTATATGTTTTAACCATTTATGTTAAATTCCATGTTAATATCAAGTCTTGAAACATATGCTTACTAGTAAAAGAGGAGACTTAGAAATATACCTCCTCAAATAAATTGAGGGTAGTGATTCTTGGAGAAGGAGATTATGAAGATGATGATGAAGATGCTTCTTACTTGAAGCCTCAAGTTAGTGATACCCACAAGCAACCAATAATCAACACCACTTTATGTAAGGTTAGGATTTTAGACACCAAATATAAGCTTCAAACAAAATTTTGAACCCTTCCTCTTGCTTCAAATATTTCGGCCAAAATGGGGTAGGAAGAGAGAAAATTTTGCAAGTTTGAAAGTTACTTGAGATCTAGATCAAAATATGGAGAAGTGTGTTATGCATGTATGTGGAGAAGTGCTTTTAATTAAAGCAACAAGCAACACATGGGACTTGTCTTGGAGTCCCCAAAAAAAGCCACCCATGCCCACCCCTTTATTTTTTATATAATTTTTATAACAAAGTTTATATATACTTGTTATTAATTATATAAAATTAGGTGCTTGTTTATTTTATAATCCTTATTATAAAATATAACACACTTTAATTGTTTAACCATATAAACAATTAAATCCTTAATATATAAATTATCCAAATAATTTTTATCTCAAGTTATTATATTTTAGAAAACCAATTTTCTAAAGCTAAGTGTCGAGTATTTACTTAATGATCTAATCATTAAGATAAATACTTATAAGGTGTTGATAAGCTTGTTATTGGGTATGACCCGACTTGGATCATAACATATTAGCCACATTAGTTTAATATGTCTCTCGGGCATATGAAATACCTTCAATCTGCCACTTGCACGAGAAACATAAGAAATTAATGCAAGTGATGGATACCACCTAACGACCGTCCATCACCCCCAATATATTATGACTTAGTGCCATTCAATAACATCATCCCTTTCGAGTTCCCATCTCGAATATGAATAGGTGAATCTTTCATTATTTCCTTTTGTCCTAGATGTCATGTTAAATCCAAGAGACACATAGTGATCACTCTCTTCTAGATTTAACTTTATCAGGCCTTAGACATCTGACTCTCAACGAATAAGAGGGACAAATTCCATCTTGACTACATACGTCCTTGATACACGCTTCGTATTATACCTGAGCTCTTCCTTATATACTACCATATCTCAGAATAGTGAAGGAAAGAATCAAGGGACAATACTTGGTGAATATCCGAACCCAATATGTATCTCAGGTCAGAGGATACAATAATATTCGCTGATAGTGCTCCAAATAAACATATATTTAGTAGCAATATCCTCCCAACATGTAAATTATTTAGTTGTAATTGTCCTATTTTAAGTTGTAATCGTTTATATTAAATAAGTGCGAAGACAAAAGGCGAAAACGACGATTTGAAGACGCAAATGACCAAAAAGCTCAAATGTACAAGATACAATCCAAGTGGTTCAATTTATTGATAAGAAACGTCTAAAAATGACAAAAGTACAAGTTGCGGAACGCAAAGTACAAGATATTAAATTGTACGCAAGGACGTTCGAAAATCCGGAACCGGGACATGACTCAACTATCAACGCCCGACGCAACGGACCAAAAATTACAAGTCAACTATGCACGAGAATATAATATAATATATAAATAATTATATTAATTATTTATATTTTATATTTATATATTTATTATGTCGACAAGCTAGGAGCCAAAAGTTTGTGAGCTGGATTTTCAAACTCCACGACTCGCGGAGTTTGAAGGCCAAAAACTCCACGACTCGCGGAGCTGCCAAATTCCAAAATGCCTATAAAAGGTCACGAATTCTGCGCGTAAAAATATAAAAAAATAAACATAATAATAATAATACTCCATAGTATAATATAAATAAATATATATAATATATATATATATATACATACATATATATATATATATATATATATATATATATATATATACATATATATATATATATATACATATATATATATATATACATATATATATATATATATACATATATATATATATATATATACATATATATATATATATATATATATATATATATATATATATATATAATATAGATTAGTGTTATATTAGATTAGTTCGGGTTATGTAAAGGTTATTTTACGGGTTTTAAAGTCGGAGCTCTGTCCGTGTAACACTACGCGATAAATAATCAATGTAAGCTATGTTCTCCTTTTTAAATTAATGTCTCGTACTTAAGTTATTATTATGCTTATTTAAGACGAAGTAATCATGATGCTGGGCTAAAAATATTAAAATTGGGTAATTGGGCTTTGTACCATAATTGAGGTTTGGATAAAAGAACGACACTTGTGGAAATTAGACTATGGGCTATTAATGGGCTTTATACTTGTTTAACTAAATGATAGTTTGTTAATTTTAATATAAAGATTTACAATTGGATGTACCTATAAATAACCATATACACTCGATCGGACACTATGGGCAGGGTATTTATATGTACGAATAATCGTTCATTTAACCGGACACGGGAATGGATTAATAGTCTAAGGAATTATTAAAACAGGGGTGAAATTATGTACAAGGACACTTGGCATAATTGATAACAAAGTATTAAAACCTTGGGTTACACGCAGTCGATATCCTGGTGTAATTATTAAACAAAGTATTAAAACCTTGTTACAGTTTAAGTCCCCAATTAGTTGGAATATTTGACTTCGGGTATAAGAATAAATTGACGAGGACACTCGCACTTTAAATTTATGACCGATGGACTGTTATGGACAAAAACCAGACGGACATATTAAATAATCCAGGACAAAGGACAATTAACCCATGGGCATAAAACTAAAATCAACACGTCAACCATCCTGGTTACGAAAGTTTAAATAAGCATAACATATTTTATTTCATATTTCCTCGTACTTTTATTTATTGTCATTTTAATTATTGTTATTTATTTTATATTGTTAGTTAAATATCGTCATTTACTTTACGCTTCGCTTAAAATATAAAATCGACAAACCGGTCATTAAACGGTAAAACTCCCTTTTATATATTATTAATATAATATATTTTGTACGAATATAATTGTTTAAAATATAGTGTGAAATAAGCCAGCTCCCTGTGGAACGAACCGGACTTACTAAAAACTACACTACTCTACGATTAGGTACACTGCCTATAGTGTTGTAGCAAGGTTTAGGTATATCTCATTTGTAAATAAATAATTAAAACTTGTGTAATTTGTAATGTATTTCGTAGTAAAATATAGTACTATCACGTACCCCCACGCTACCACATCAAGTTTTTGGCGCCGCTGCCGGGGACTCGGCGAAACGCTATATTTTTAATTTATTTTTGTATAAATATATTTTTATATATTTTTAGAAAAACAATATAAAATAAAATAAAAAAAAATGTTTTTTCAAACTCCACGACTCGCGGAGTTTGCAGGCTTAAATATCCACGACTCGCGGAGCCGCCCTGACCAGCCTGACCAGAAACCCTATTTCGCATTAATTACGGGGTATTATTAATTATTATTATTATTTAACCCTAATTACTTTATTATTATTATTATTATTTAGTTTAAGTTTTAAATTAATTAGTTATAATTAATTATATTTAGTTTTAATATATAAAAAATTAATACTTTTATAAAATATAAAAATAAAAATATAAAAATAATATTTTTTATAAAAATAAGTAATTTTATCACTTTTTATAATTTGTATCCTTTTATTTAGTGTAATCGTAATATTTTATATATTTTTCGTTCGCAATTAGTTTTAAAATTAGTTTTTCCGTAGTTATTTTATATGTATAGATTCTTTGGCTTTGCCGTAAAATCCCTTAAGTGCTATTTCTTTTGACTAAGATTTAGGTGCTTTAGAATTTTGCGACGATTTTAAAATTTTAGTGCCTTTTAAGTCACGACTCGCTACTTTCTTATTTTTATTTTTCGACGTTTTTCGACGCGCATTCTTTTTCTTTCTTATTTCTCGACGCTTTAGTTTTTAGGACTTAGAAATTTTCTCTATTTCTTATCTACTATCTCAAACGGAAAGAAAAATTATTTAAGTGGTTAAATTAATGGACGTTGACAATTTTCTGCTTCGTAGTAATAGTTGGATTTGTTAGTGGCTGAGTTGTGAGCTTCCAATTTAAAGGGTTCTGACTCCCTACTGCATCTTTTGACTATTCGAAACGTGGGCAAAAGCAGAAAAGTCTATTAATTGGACAACTTATATAAGTTTTTCTATTTTTATAACTAATAGGATAATTTGTAAATGCACCACATTGTAGCTAAAATTTGGCCATCGCAATAAAATGGAAAATTTTGAAAACAAGGCTATGGAAACTCTTTTTGATATCCAAAATCAATTAAATCAATACTCTCAAACGGGTGTTGATGACAATTCATTCGGTCAATCTTGGATCACGAATGACGAAACAATAACTGGTTGTGAAATCTGTGGAGATTATCACTCAACATGGGAATGTTATTATTACGTTCCTATGGAAAATTACGCACCCACGGAACCTGAATGGAATGATTATGAAGAATACAATTCAAATTGGGATTATTCCCAAGAATATATCCAAACTCAACAACCAGTAGACGAGGAAAATTATGTGTCTGAAAATTTATTAGACAATATGAAAATCAAACTCGAAGAACTCAATGCTCAAATTGAACAAATGAGAGAGTTTGTAAACCAGCAAGCTGAAACTCTATGAGACTACACACCTGTTGATCTGAGGAGTATTGTGCAAGAAAATCTCATATCATCGAATTTTGATGAATTCGAGAGCTCCGAAATCACCAATTATCCCGATGATACTTTTTATTCAGTCTTACCAATTTCACAACATATCGACACATTAGCCTCTATCGACGAAATCATTGATCCATCAATGGATAAAGAAGAAGTAAGGGTAACAAATTGGTACTCTTGGGAATACGATAACGTTGAAAATTTTACCCCCGAGGCCAAACCGAACTTCACCATTCCACAACCTTCCAACCCAATATTCTCAATAGACGAATCATCCACCGGAAATGAACTACGAGCTGTAATAGATAATGACACCTCGAATTTCACCCAATTGGGTAATAGAGGTGAAAACTTTGATCCTGAGAATAAAAGGAAGGAAATATTAGGAATTGTCCACCCTATAGAAATAAGTATGTCGGTGTATATCGATCCATTTGACCAAGAACCAGAAAAGCGACATATCCATTTACTAAAAGCTACACTTAAAAAAGAATTAAGTAGTGACGATCTGGTGAGTCTAAACTTTAAACCCATTGATATATTATACACCACCCGAAATGTAAATAACTGGCTCACTACTCTAATTCGTGGAACTCATTCTACCGATTTCACATGTCGTCAGCTAAGTGTGGGGAAGTCTAACCCCACTTAACGTTAAATTAGGGTTTCGGATTAGTGCATAACTCGTTAATAAAAATGCACAATTAGGGTAAAAGACGCATTTTCAAATATTAGCAAACAGTTCAGAAAAGCAACCGTTTTTGAAGAAAAACATGTGTGAAATAACAAAAGAAGGAATGAACGATGAGGCGCACCATCTATCATTCGACGAGCTTTGTAATTACAAACTGGGCATTTTTAATTACTTTTCTACACTAATCACCCTCATGAATTTATAATTATAGTCTGATTTCATGCAAATGAGGGCATTGCATGATCTCAAGTGTGGGGAAGGGTTATAAATTCTCTCGGGTTTATACTTGGTTTATTTGCCAAATTTTATGAAAATTTGAAAAAATTTCAACTAAATGAATTTAAAATCATGTTTATATATATTTATGAACGGTGAAAACTAGGTGTTAATACCGAAATTATCGTTACCTCGGAAAGGACATAAATTGAGAAACACCCTAAAACGCTTGAATTCATTTAAAATGGAATAAAGGAGAATAAAAAGGCAAAGAAAGAAACTAAGTGTGGGGAGAATGTACCAAGTTATTCAATTAAAAACTATCTATCACATGTTTCTGTAAAGTTTATTACAGGTGCTTTTGTTTTGGACTAAATTAACTGTTTTACCCAATTTACTGTAATGAAAGATGGATCTACACGATGAATCAATTCCATCATTTAAAGGAAGTAAAGTCTTCCGAAAAAAGAAACGCGCTTCTTGATTTAGGTCAAGAAGTTGTCGTCCAGACCAGCTGTAGGTTGACGAAAAATCTAGAAAAGTCAACACTAAAATCAGCAGGATATCCATGGACCTCAGCATAAAACACGGTCGCCAAGTGGTCAGACTTATCCTAACCATGAGAGGATCTGTCTCGTAAAATGGGGAGGGCACCGTGCAAATTAGCTTGATAAGACTAATGAATCAGATCCCTAAAAAGGATAATCTCCTTAAAGATTAAAAATCAGCTTTTAAGACTGATATTACTCAATCCTTGAGATTGACCTTAAAGATTGAGAATTACAAACTCATGGAATTCGATGATATCTAAACTCGAGCTTGAACGAGAAAATATTTTGATCAAAATTATAAACCGATTTGTTTTCTAAAAAACCATTTCAATGCGTTCATTACCATTGAACGTAAAATCCTAGGAATTCACCTGGAATTCATTAGGTCACCTGAACCAAATCGGGTGTCAACCGTAAGAATGGTGGTTGCATAGCATGGTCGGAGACAGGACCTTGTGCCAGACCGAAAAACTATAGGGTGAGCTTTACTATTGCTCCTGAAGGTATTTCGTATGCCCGAGAGACATATTAAATTAATGTGGCTAATATGTTATGATCCAAGTCGGGTCATACCCAATAACAAGCTAACCGACACCTTATATGTATTTATCTTAACAATTGGATCGTTAAATAAATACGCAACACTTGAACTTTGGAAAATTGGTTTTCTAAAATATTATCACTTGAGTCAAGTTATTTGGTTAATTTATTTCTTAAGGAATTATTTATTTATGGGTTTAAATAAATACTCTTGTGTTATAACTTGTATATGATTTATAAAAGCACAAGTATCATATCAAATCAAGATTTTATAACATGTTTTATAAAATGAACCAATTTTAAATAAAAGGAACATGGGGTGGCGTTTTAATGGACCAAGAAAAGACCACCCATGCTCAATTTTGTGCTTTTCAATAGACACATTCCTTAAGGCATGCAAGTATTATCTTTAACCAAGTAAGTTTGACTCATTTTCTCTCAAGAACTAGTTTTAAACTCTCTTTCTCTCATCCCTTTGGGGCTGGCCGAATTATTCAACAAAAGGAGAGGGGTTTTGAGCTTGTTAATTAGTTCATCTAGTGTCAAAAATCCTAACCAAGAAAGGGGTGGTGTTGGTAGTTAAAAGCTTGTGGGTATAGCTCTCTTGAGGCTTCAAGTTAGAAGCAATTTCTTCATCATCTTCAACATCATCTTGTTAGAAATCTAAATCCTCAATTAATTTGAGGAGGTACATTTCTTATCCTCTCTTGTTATTTGTAAGTATATATTCACAACTTGATCCTATTGGGATTTAGCTTTAATTGGCTTAAAGTTTAACAAGTAAAATTTGATAATTACACGCTTCCGTTTATTAAGATTCTTAAAAGGTTTTAAGACTTCTCAAACTTGTTAAATCCCAACAATGGTATCTAGAGCCGAAGTTGTTGAAATATGCTTCGAGATGGTTATTAAACCCACTATAATTTTGCATTCTATGAACATGCATGAAGTAGAATGTAAAATTTTCGGTTTTGGGTGGTTTGTCATTTTGGCCAAAATCACTTGTGATTCTGCATTCTGTACTGCCAATCACTTGTGATTCTGTACTGCAAATCACTTGTGATTCTGTACTGCCAATCACTTGTGATTCTGTGTTGCCGATCACTTGTGATTCTGTATTGCCAATCACTTGTGATTATGTGTTGCAGATCACTTGTGATTCTGTGTTTCCAATCACTTGTGATTCTGTATTGCCTATCACTTATGTTGATGATGTTCACAATTTAAGCCTTGACATTGTGTTTGGTTGCATGCATGGTTGATTGATATTTATTCAATTGGTTTGTAATAATATTTATTCATTTGGCATGTAATAATTCATTTGGTTATGTAATTTATTTTATATTTGGTATGTAAAATAGATTAGGTTGTAATTTCATTTTTTAGACAAAATGTATTAGGATATATTTTGTAAAATGATGAAGAATGATGAAGACTTGAAGAACACATGAAGAAGCATTTAGATGCAAGGTTAAGTGGGAGATTTGAAATCTCCTACTTTGTGTTATAACCTCTTATCCGGTGGCATTTGTTTTCGGCTAAACAAATGTCTACCTAAATGGCTTGATTGTGAACATATTTGTTTTGCATGCGTGGTTGTTTATTGTATGGTTGTATGCTACAAGTTAATCACACAAGTTAACAACAAGCAAAATGGCAATTTAATTGGTTAAATTATACATTAATTAACGACATGCAAAACGACAATTTAATTGGTTAAATTAAAAATGGCTAAAAGGACATTAATAAACGGTTATTAAGATCATGATTAGGATCATATATATAAAATGGTTTATAGACATGAAAATGGATTTCAAATGAACCATACACTAAATGCATGTTAGTGTATGGCATAAAAGTTTTCTCAAACTAGAATTAATGAAAACTTAAAATCCCTTAACTAAAACAAGGTAAACAAGTTTAACGCCATCCTTTTGTGGGAACACTTGAACATAGTAGGGAACTCATAATGGGATAAAGGTCACCTAACCATTATGAACTAACTAATATGCTTAAGGTAAAATTCGCATGCTTGTGGGATAAAGGTCACCTAACCACTTGTATGTTAATTTTACATGTTTGCACAAGTAGGACGACTTGATTTAGGAATCATGAACTTAGGGTCACCAAAGCATGAGGAACAAATAGGCGTTGATGGGATAAATATGCCATGCAAAAGGATTGCATGATCCCATAACTTAGAAGTTGCAAAAGGATTGCAATTGTCACATAAATGACTACCTAGCTAAATTAAATGACGGGATAAAGGTCACCTAACCGAAATTTGATTTACCGTTGGATTCTAAGATTTAATAAAACAATTAAAAATAAAAGGGTATTGTTTATTAAATTTAAAATCGATACTTAAAAGAACTTTGTTGAATTTTGTAGATGGCCACCAATAATAACAACAACATGCAAAATGCACCACTTAACCTAAACAACCTATCGTTAAGGTCTCTCCTCGAGAAAGACAAACTCAACCATACGAACTTTATGGATTGGTTCCGTAATCTTAGGATTGTCCTCAAACTTGAGGATAAAGCGTATGTGTTGGAGGACCCTATTCCTGACCAACCGGATGAGGAAGATCTAGAGGGCATGGCTTATTATGACAAGTATTGCGCCGATTCGGTGCAAGTCGCTTGCCTAATGCTTGGGACTATGATACCCGAACTCCAAAAGGATTTCGTGAAATGTCCCGTTCTTATTGATTAAAAACGTTCCATATTAATTGATTTCGTTGCGAGGTTTTGACCTCTATATGAGACGTTTTTCAAAGACTGCATTCATTTTTAAAACAAACCATAACCTTTATTTCATCAATAAAGGTTTAAAAAGCTTTAAGTAGATTATCAAATAATGATAATCTAAAATATCCTGTTTACACACGACCATTACATAATGGTTTACAATACAAATATGTTACAACAAAATAAGTTTCTTGAATGCAGTTTTTACACAATATCATACAAGCATGGACTCCAAATCTCGTCCTTATTTAAGTATGCGACAGCGGAAGCTCTTAATAATCACCTGAGAATAAACATGCTTAAAACGTCAACAAAAATGTTGGTGAGTTATAGGTTTAACCTATATATATCAAATCATAATAATAGACCACAAGATTTCATATTTCAATACACATCCCATACATAGAGATAAAAATCATTCATATGGTGAACACCTGGTAACCGACATTAACAAGATGCATATATAAGAATATCCCCATCATTCCGGGACACCCTTCGGATATGATATAAATTTCGAAGTACTAAAGCATCCGGTACTTTGGATGGGGTTTGTTAGGCCCAATAGATCTATCTTTAGGATTCGCGTCAATTAGGGTGTCTGTTCCCTAATTCTTAGATTACCAGACTTAATAAAAAGGGGCATATTCGATTTCGATAATTCAACCATAGAATGTAGTTTCACGTACTTGTGTCTATTTTGTAAATCATTTATAAAACCTGCATGTATTCTCATCCCAAAAATATTAGATTTTAAAAGTGGGACTATAACTCACTTTCACAGATTTTTACTTCGTCGGGAAGTAAGACTTGGCCACTGGTTGATTCACGAACCTATAACAATATATACATATATATCAAAGTATGTTCAAAATATATTTACAACACTTTTAATATATTTTGATGTTTTAAGTTTATTAAGTCAGCTGTCCTCGTTAGTAACCTACAACTAGTTGTCCACAGTTAGATGTACAGAAATAAATCGATAAATATTATCTTGAATCAATCCACGACCCAGTGTATACGTATCTCAGTATTGATCACAACTCAAACTATATATATTTTGGAATCAACCTCAACCCTGTATAGCTAACTCCAACATTCACATATAGAGTGTCTATGGTTGTTCCGAAATATATATAGATGTGTCGACATGATAGGTCGAAACATTGTATACGTGTCTATGGTATCTCAAGATTACATAATATACAATACAAGTTGATTAAGTTATGGTTGGAATAGATTTGTTACAAATTTTCACGTAGCTAAAATGAGAAAAATTATCCAATCTTGTTTTACCCATAACTTCTTCATTTTAAATCCGTTTTGAGTGAATCAAATTGCTATGGTTTCATATTGAACTATATTTTATGAATCTAAACAGAAAAAGTATAGGTTTATAGTCGTAAAAATAAGTTACAAGTCGTTCTTGTAAAGGTAGTCATTTCAGTCGAAAGAACGACGTCTAGATGACCATTTTAGAAAACATACTTCCACTTTGAGTTTAACCATAATTTTTGGATATAGTTTCATGTTCATAATAAAAATCATTTTCTCAGAATAACAACTTTTAAATCAAAGTTTATCATAGTTTTTAATTAACTAACCCAAAACAGCCCGCGGTGTTACTACGACGGCGTAAATCCGGTTTTACGGTGTTTTTCGTGTTTCCAGGTTTTAAATCATTAAGTTAGCATATCATATAGATATAGAACATGTGTTTAGTTGATTTTAAAAGTCAAGTTAGAAGGATTAACTTTTGTTTGCGAACAAGTTTAGAATTAACTAAACTATGTTCTAGTGATTACAAGTTTAAACCTTCGAATAAGATAGCTTTATATGTATGAATCGAATGATGTTATGAACATCATTACTACCTTAAGTTCCTTGGATGAACCTACTGGAAAAGAGAAAAATGGATCTAGCTTCAATGGATCCTTGGATGGCTCAAAGTTCTTGAAGCAAAATCATGACACGAAAACAAGTTCAAGTAAGATCATCACTTGAAATAAGATTGTTATAGTTATAGAAATTGAACCAAAGTTTGAATATGATTATTACCTTGTATTAGAATGATAACCTACTGTAAGAAACAAAGATTTCTTGAGGTTGGATGATCACCTTACAAGATTGGAAGTGAGCTAGCAATCTTGAAAGTATTCTTGATTTTATGAAACTAGAACTTTTGAAATTTATGAAGAACACTTAGAACTTGAAGATAGAACTTGAGAGAGATCAATTAGATGAAGAAAATTGAAGAATGAAAGTGTTTGTAGGTGTTTTTGGTCGTTGGTGTATGGATTAGATATAAAGGATATGTAATTTTGTTTTCATGTAAATAAGTCATGAATGATTACTCATATTTTTGTAATTTTATGAGATATTTCATGCTAGTTGCCAAATGATGGTTCCCACATGTGTTAGGTGACTCACATGGGCTGCTAAGAGCTGATCATTGGAGTGTATATACCAATAGTACATACATCTAAAAGCTGTGTATTGTACGAGTACGAATACGGGTGCATACGAGTAGAATTGTTGATGAAACTGAACGAGGATGTAATTGTAAGCATTTTTGTTAAGTAGAAGTATTTTGATAAGTGTCTTGAAGTCTTTCAAAAGTGTATGAATACATATTAAAACACTACATGTATATACATTTTAACTGAGTCGTTAAGTCATCGTTAGTCGTTACATGTAAATGTTGTTTTGAAACCTTTAGGTTAACGATCTTGTTAAATGTTGTTAACCCAATGTTTATAATATCAAAAGAGATTTTAAATTATTATATTATCATGATATTATGATGTACAAATATCTCTTAATATGATATATATACATTAAATGTCGTTACAACGATAATCGTTACATATATGTCTCGTTTCAAAATCATTAAGTTAGTAGTCTTGTTTTTACATATGTAGTTCATTGTTAATATACTTAATGATATGTTTACATATCATAATATCATGTTAACTATATATATAACCATATATATGTCATCATATAGTTTTTACAAGTTTTAACGTTCGTGAATCACCGGTCAACTTGGGTGGTCAATTGTCTATATGAAACCTATTTCAATTAATCAAGTCTTAACAAGTTTGATTGCTTAACATGTTGGAAACATTTAATCATGTAAATATCAATCTCAATTAATATATATAAACATGGAAAAGTTCGGGTCACTACAGTACCTACCCGTTAAATAAATTTCGTCCCGAAATTTTAAGCTGTTGAAGGTGTTGACGAATCTTCTGGAAATAGATGCGGGTATTTCTTCTTCATCTGATCTTCACGCTCCCAGGTGAACTCGGGTCCTCTACGAGCATTCCATCGAACCTTAACAATTGGTATCTTGTTTTGCTTAAGTCTTTTAACCTCACGATCCATTATTTCGACGGGTTCTTCGATGAATTGAAGTTTTTCGTTGATTTGGATTTCATCTAACGGAATAGTGAGATCTTCTTTAGCAAAACATTTCTTCAAATTCGAGACGTGGAAAGTGTTATGTACAGCCGCGAGTTGTTGAGGTAACTCAAGTCGGTAAGCTACTGGTCCGACACGATCAATAATCTTGAATGGTCCAATATACCTTGGATTTAATTTCCCTCGTTTACCAAATCGAACAACGCCTTTCCAAGGTGCAACTTTAAGCATGACCATCTCTCCAATTTCAAATTCTATATCTTTTCTTTTAATGTCAGCGTAGCTCTTTTGTCGACTTTGGGCGGTTTTCAACCGTTGTTGAATCTGGATGATCTTCTCGGTAGTTTCTTGTATAATCTCCGGACCCGTAATCTGTCTATCCCCCACTTCACTCCAACAAATCGGAGACCTGCACTTTCTACCATAAAGTGCTTCAAACGGCGCCATCTCAATGCTTGAATGGTAGCTGTTGTTGTAGGAAAATTCTGCTAAAGGTAGATGTCGATCCCAACTGTTTCCGAAATCAATAACACATGCTCGTAGCATGTCTTCAAGCGTTTGTATCGTCCTTTCGCTCTGCCCATCAGTTTGTGGATGATAGGCAGTACTCATGTCTAGACGAGTTCCTAATGCTTGCTGTAATGTCTGCCAGAATCTTGAAATAAATCTGCCATCCCTATCAGAGATAATAGAGATTGGTATTCCATGTCTGGAGATGACTTCCTTCAAATACAGTCGTGCTAACTTCTCCATCTTGTCATCTTCTCTTATTGGTAGGAAGTGTGCGGATTTGGTGAGACGATCAACTATTACCCAAATAGTATCAAAACCACTTGCAGTCCTTGGCAATTTAGTGATGAAATCCATGGTAATGTTTTCCCATTTCCATTCCGGGATTTCGGGTTGTTGAAGTAGACCTGATGGTTTCTGATGCTCAGCTTTGACCTTAGAACACGTCAAACATTCTCCTACGTGTTTAGCAACATCGGCTTTCATACCCGGCCACCAAAAATGTTTCTTGAGATCCTTGTACATCTTCCCCGTTCCAGGATGTATTGAGTATCTGGTTTTATGAGCTTCTCTAAGTACCATTTCTCTCATATCTCCAAATTTTGGTACCCAAATCCTTTCAGCCCTATACCGGGTTCCGTCTTCCCGAATATTAAGATGCTTCTCCGATCCTTTGGGTATTTCATCCTTTAAATTTCCCTCTTTTAAAACTCCTTGTTGCGCCTCCTTTATTTGAGTAGTAATGTTATTATGAATCATTATATTCATAGATTTTACTCGAATGAGTTCTCTGTCCTTCCTGCTCAAGGCATCGGCTACCACATTTGCCTTCCCCGGGTGGTAACGAATCTCAAAGTCGTAATCATTCAATAATTCAATCCACCTACGCTGCCTCATATTCAGTTGTTTCTGATTAAATATGTGTTGAAGACTTTTGTGGTCGGTATATATAATACTTTTGACCCCATATAAGTAGTGCCTCCAAGTCTTTAATGCAAAAACAACCGCGCCTAATTCCAAATCATGCGTCGTATAATTTTGTTCGTGAATCTTCAATTGTCTAGACGCATAAGCAATCACCTTCGTTCGTTGCATTAATACACAACCGAGACCTTGCTTTGATGCGTCACAATAAATCACAAAATCATCATTCCCTTCAGGCAATGACAATATAGGTGCCGTAGTTAGCTTTTTCTTCAATAACTGAAATGCTTTCTCTTGTTCATCATTCCATTCAAATTTCTTCCCTTTATGCGTTAATGCAGTCAAGGGTTTTGCTATTCTGGAAAAGTCTTGGATGAACCTTCTGTAGTAACCAGCTAGTCCTAAAAACTGGCGTATGTGTTTCGGAGTTTTCGGGGTTTCCCACTTTTCAACAGTTTCTATCTTTGCCGGATCCACCTTAATACCTTCTTTGTTCACTATGTGACCGAGGAATTGAACTTCTTCCAACCAAAATGCACACTTTGAAAACTTAGCGTACAATTCTTCCTTCCTCAATACTTCTAACACCTTTCTCAAATGTTCACCGTGTTCTTGGTCATTCTTTGAGTAAATAAGTATGTCATCAATGAAAACAATGACAAACTTGTCAAGGTATGGTCCACACACTCGGTTCATAAGGTCCATGAACACAGCTGGTGCATTAGTTAAACCAAACGGCATGACCATAAACTCGTAATGACCGTAACGTGTTCTGAAAGCAGTCTTTGGAATATCATCTTCTTTCACCCGCATTTGATGATACCCGGAACGTAAGTCAATCTTTGAATAAACAGACGAGCCTTGTAGTTGATCAAATAAGTCATCGATTCTCGGTAGTGGGTAGCGGTTCTTGATGGTAAGTTTGTTCAACTCTCGATAGTCGATACACAACCTGAATGTACCATCTTTCTTCTTGACAAACAAAACAGGAGCTCCCCACGGTGATGTGCTTGGTCGAATGAAACCACGCTCTAAAAGTTCTTGTAATTGGCTTTGTAGTTCTTTCATCTCGCTGGGTGCGAGTCTGTAAGGAGCACGAGCTATTGGTGCAGCTCCTGGTACAAGATCTATTTGAAATTCAACGGATCGATGTGGGGGTAATCCCGGTAATTCTTTCGGAAATACATCAGGAAATTCTTTTGCGACGGGAACATCATTGATGCTCTTTTCTTCAGTTTGTACTTTCTCGACGTGTGCTAGAACAGCATAGCAACCTTTTCTTATTAGTTTTTGTGCCTTCAAATTACTAATAAGATGTAGCTTCGTGTTGCCCTTTTCTCCGTACACCATTAAGGGTTTTCCTTTTTCTCGTATAATGCGAATTGCATTTTTGTAACAAACGATCTCCGCTTTCACTTCTTTCAACCAGTCCATACCGATTATCACATCAAAACTCCCTAACTCTACTGGTATCAAATCAATCTTAAAGGTTTCGCTAACCAGTTTAATTTCTCGATTTCGACATATATTATCTGCTGAAATTAATTTACCATTTGCTAATTCGAGTAAAAATTTACTATCCAAAGGCGTCAATGGACAACTTAATTTAGCACAAAAATCTCTACTCATATAGCTTCTATCCGCACCCGAATCAAATAAAACGTAAGCAGATTTATTGTCAATAAGAAACGTACCCGTAACAAGCTCCGGGTCTTCCTGTGCCTCTGCCGCATTAATATTGAAAACTCTTCCACGGCCTTGTCCATTCGTGTTCTCCTGGTTCGGGCAATTTCTAATAATGTGGCCCGGTTTTCCACATTTATAACAAACTACATTGGCATAACTTGCTCCGACACTACTTGCTCCGCCATTACTCGTTCCGACACCATTTGTTCCTTTCGTTCTATTAACCCCTGGTCCGTAGACCTCACACTTCGCCGCGCTATGACCATTTCTTTTACACTTGTTGCAAAATTTGGTGCAGAACCCCGAGTGATTCTTTTCACACCTTTGGCATAGCTGCTTCTGATTGTTGTTGTTGTTGTTGCGGTTATTATTGTTGTTGGGATGATTGTTGTAGTTGCTGTTGTTGTTGTTGTTGTTGTTGTTGTTGGGCCGTTTGTTGTAGTTGCGATTGATGTTGCGATTGTTGGGATAATTGTTGCGATTATTGTTGTAATTGCTGTTGTTGTTGTATTGGTGATTCTTATCACCGTTTTCCTCCCACTTTCTTTTGACTTGCTTCACATTGGCCTCTTCAGCAGTCTGTTCTTTAATTCTTTCTTCAATTTGGTTCACGAGTTTGTGAGCCATTCTACATGCCTGTTGTATGGAGGCGGGCTCGTGTGAACTTATATCTTCTTGGATTCTTTCTGGTAATCCTTTCACAAACGCGTCAATCTTCTCTTCCTCATCTTCGAATGCTCCCGGACACAATAGGCACAATTCTGTGAATCGTCTTTCGTATGTGGTAATATCAAATCCTTGGGTTCGTAACCCTCTAAGTTCTGTCTTGAGCTTATTGACCTCGGTTCTGGGACGGTACTTCTCGTTCATCAAGTGCTTGAATGCTGACCACGGTAGTGCGTACGCATCGTCTTGTCCCACTTGCTCTAGATAGGTATTCCACCATGTTAACACAGAACCTGTGAAGGTATGCGTAGCGTACTTCACTTTGTCCTCTTCAGTACACTTACTTATGGCAAACACCGATTCGACCTTCTCGGTCCACCGTTTCAATCCGATCGGTCCTTCGGTTCCATCAAATTCCAAAGGTTTGCAGGCAGTGAATTCTTTGTAGGTGCATCCTACACGATTTCCCGTACTGCTAGATCCAAGGTTATTGTTGGTATGTAGCGCAGCCTGTACTGCGGCTATGTTTGAAGCTAGAAAAGTACGGAATTCCTCTTCATTCATATTCACGGTGTGTCGAGTAGTCGGTGCCATTTCCTTCAAAATAGTTAAATGGAACAAGTTAATCATACAGAATATTAAGAGTAGTTACTAGTATTTCGTAGCATAATATGAACTCATTTATAAAAGCTTTTTCTTCATATTAGCATTTTATAAGTTTAAATTCGGGTAGTACCTACCCGTTAAGTTCATACTTAGTAGCTAATATACAATTCAACTACTACAATTCTATATGAAAAACTGATTATAATAATATTTCGCGTTCAAACTTTTATACAATATTTTACAAACTTACAATACCGCTTATTTTACATAAAGCATGAAATATAGCACACAATAACTTTGATACAAGATAGTTGTGAAGATAATTCTAGCTAGTACACAAGTCGTTCAGCAAAGGCAATAAAGACACGTAATTCATACGTCCAGAAACAAGTCATGCATTCTGGTTTTACTAGGACTACTTCCCATCCTTGGTCTTGTGCAACATAACCGTTATGGCCGTTGATAAGACAGCGTGTTGTAACATCATCAAAGGGACGAGGGTTACGTAATGTCCAACAGTCCCGTAATAATCTAAAAACCTCATTTCTTACCCCAATTACCGA